>NC_091286.1:82742607-83065107 GCF_032444005.1 Ranitomeya imitator
CCACGCCCGAATGGGTCACTCAGATGTCGCAATCTATGACGCAGTCTATAGATGACCTATCCTCCACATTGCTTCAGGCTCAGCAGAGTCATGCCTCGGCTATGACCGTTACCCAGCAAAGGGAGAGCTTGACTCGGGGACAGGACGACCTTGGCACATCCACGTTTAGGTCAGGACGCAAGCGGACCCATAGGTCAAGTCCATCTGCGTCATCCCATAACACACGGTCATCCCCTCCTAGGGAGAGACACCGTAGTTCCAGGTCATCTAGACCATCCCCTTCCAGGGGCAGACAATGCAGATCTCCGTAATCCCCGACCAGAGAAGGCCTCCGCACCAGCTCACCAGCAGGGGACGCCTCAGTGATACACAGGATTCGGAAGGCATCTGTGACTCCGACTCAGACAAGGAAACGGAGGGGTTCTGATCCGCCACCAGAGTCCCCAGAACACAAGATTTCCTCTGAAGCTGCCTAAGGTTTCTCTAACCACCTAGAGTTGAAGGCGATCCTTAAAAAGCAGCTCTCACAGCCTGAGAAAAAATTCGCTAATCGCAAATATCCGGAGGCGAGGTACCCCCTCCCGCAGAAGGATACCAAGGAATGGACAGACCCACCCAAAGTGGATCTCCCAGTCTCTAGACTAGCAGCACAGACCCTCCTTGTCACTGCCAGATAGCGCAACCCTCAGGGATGCAGCAGACCGGCAGGTAGAACGCATGGCTTGTTCAGAGGCCACAGGGGCATCCCTGGCTCCCATGTTTGCTTCAGTTTGGGCTGCCAAGGCCATTCTGGCCCGGGCCAAAAATTTACAAGCTGGCCTCCAAGCATCCGCTCCTGAGCTGTCGAACCAAGCGGTTCAAATAGCAGTCGTAGCAGATTACATGCTTCATGCAGCTCTGGATTCAGCAAGGGGCGTAGCGGGGATAGCATCAAACGCCATCACAATTCGGCGTATCCTCTGGCTGCGGGAATGGAAAGCGGACGCAGCCTCAAAGTCCCTCACGCACCTCCCCTACCTCAGTGGGCGACATTTCGGTGAACAGTTGGGACACGATGGTATCCAACGCCACCAGGGCTAAGAGTATCTCTTTCCCCAACTGAAACCTAAACGCACTTACAAGAAGCGTAACCAAACTCAATTCCGATCTTTCCGAATTCTTTGGGCTGGTCTGTCTCGCGTCCAGCACAAAATCGTAAGCGTTCCCCACGCAGGGACAACTTACGATTGACGCAAAGGTAGGACAAGACCTGGCAGTCAAAAGCAGGCCAGTCTAAGCCCAGAGGAGGAAAATCTCAGATTTTCTCCTCATCATGACTCACGGACTCCGGAAGACACCACACCCGTAGGCGGCCGACTTTAGCTCTTTCACCAAGTCTGGCTGCCTATTACAGAAGACAGGTGGGTCAGGGAACTAGTGTCTTCCGGATACAAGATAGTTCACCTACAACCCACTGTACTGAATCTTCCTATCTGTCCCCCCAAAACCACCAGCCAAGGCTCGTGCCTTCTGACAAGCGGTCTCCTCGCTTTTTCAAGCAGGAGTCATAGTACCGGTCCCCACAGCCGAGCGCTTCCGAGGGTTCTACTCCAATATATTCGTTGTCCCCAAGAAAGGAGGCAGCGTGCGGCCCATACTGGACCTAAAACAACTCAACAAATATATACCGGTCCGTCACTTCCACATGCAGTCCCTTCGGTCCATCATTGCGTCCATGGAGAAGGAGAATCTCGCCTCCATAGACATACAAGATGCATACCTGCATATACCGATTGCACCTGCCCATCAGAGATTTCTCCGGTTCGCAATCGACCAGGACCACTACCAGTTCGTGGCTCTCCCATTCTGACTCGCCACGGCTCCCAGAGTGTTTAGTTAAGTCATGGCAGCCATCATGGACGTCCTGCACTCCAGAGGCATAGTAGTCGTTCCACACTTGGACGATCTACTCATCAAGGCTCCCACCTTCAAGGACTGCGAGCTCAGCGTCTCAATTACAACCGACACGGAGTCGCATGGGCTGGTTAGTCAACCTACAAAAGTCATCACCAACCCTGAGTCAGTCTCTGACCTTCCTGGGAATGCCATACAACACCTCCAGTGGTCTAGTGCTCCTGTCCCAAGGACAAGGCACTGGCTCTCCGCCTAGCAGTTCACACCCTCCACCGCAATCCCCCTCGATCTCTCCGGTTTGCCATGAGTCCTCGGCAGGATGGGGGCAGCAATAGAAGCCGTCCCATTTGGCCAGTTTCACCTCAGGCCTCTCCAACTAGCCATCCTCAAGTCCTGGGACAAGAACCCCTTCTCTCTCGACAGGGAGTTCCGGCTAACGTCGTCAACCAAGAGGTCCCTACACTGGTGGCTCAAGCCAACCTCGCTAGCAAAGGGGAAATCCTTTCTCACAGGTCAATGGAAGGTTCTGACCACCGATGCGAGCCTGGCGGGTTGGGGTGCAGTGCACCTACACCACAGGGCAAGTGGTCCCCAGTGGAAGCGACCATGCCATCAACATCCTGGAAATTCGTGACATCCTCCTGGTATTGAGGGCCTTCCATCACTTACTGGCAGCCTCTCGCATCAGAATACAGTCGGACAATGCCACGGCTATGGCATATGTGAATCACCAAGGGGGGACCCGCAGTACCCAGGCGATGCGAGAAGTGTCACACATCCTCCACTGGGCGGAGGACACAGGGTCAGTTCTCTCGGCGGTCCACATTCCAGGTGTGGACAACTGGAAAGCAGACTTCCTTAGCCGACAAGGAATAGACTCTGGAGAGTGGTCTCTCCATCCCGAAATTTTTCGCCAGATCTGCCATCGCTGGGGGACCCCGGATGTGGACCTAATGGCATCCCACTTCAATGCCAAGGTCTCCAACTTCATGGCCATAACACGCGTTCCGCTGTCGCTCAGAGCAAACGCTCTGGTTCAGGACTGGACCCAGTTCGAGCTTCTGTACATTTTTCCACCTCTCCCCCTGATATCCAGGGTGGTGAGGAAGATCAAGCAAGAGGGAATTCCAGCCATCCTAATCGCACCGGACTGGCCCAGACGTGCATGGTATGCCGACATCGTATTACTTACAGCAGACGCCCTCTGGCATCTCCCCGACCGTCCGATCTTCTATCACAAGGCCGGTTCTACCACGAGAACTCAGGGGCTCTCAATTTGAAGGCATGGCCCTTGAGACCTGGGTTCTAACCCAGGCAGGGCTCTCGCCAGACGTCATTGGAACCATGATCAGGGCACGGAAGCCAGCCTCTGCTAAGATTTATTACTGTACCTGGAAAGCTTTCTTTACCTGGTGCGAATCTCGTGGCCAGACTCCACTCCCTTTCTCCTTACCCAAAGTACTTGGTTTTCTCCAATCGGGTCTGGAGGCCAGGCTGTCCCTGGGCTCGCTTAAGAGCCAGATGTCCGCCCTCAGTGCTTTTTCAAAGGCGCATTGCTACCAAGCCGCAAGTTATGACTTTTCTTCAGGTGGTTTTCCCCTACCGACGGCCACTAGAAATGTGGGACCTCAACCTGGTCCTGACAGCATTGCAGGAACCACCCTTCGAACCCCTTAAAGAGGTCCCGCTCCGCCTTCTGTCCCAGAAGGTGGTTTTTCCTGGTGGCAATCACCTCACTACGCAGGGTGTCTGAACTGACAGCACTCTCCTGCAGATGGCCCTTCTTGGCCTTTCACCAGGACAAGGTAGTTCTCCGTACAGTCCCATCCTTCCTTCCGAAGGTTGTGTCCCACTTCCATCTCAATGAGGAAATTTCACTGCCATCCCTTTGTCCGGTCCCGGTTCATAGAGTGGAGATGGCTCTGCATATGCTTGACCTTGTCAGGGCATTGTGTGTGTGTGTATATGTATATATATGTGTGTGTGTGTATATGTATATATATGTATGTGTGTGTATATATATATATATATATATATATATATATATATATATATATATATATATATATATATATATATATATATATATATGCATGCATGCATACATACATACATACATACATACATACATACATACATACATACATACATACATACATACATACATACATATCTCTAGGACTGCTTCCTTCTGGAGGTCTGATTCGCTTTTCCTTCTTCCGGAAGGCGGCCGCAAGGGTCTGCCAGCTTCCAAAGCTACCCTTGCCAAGTGGATCAAGTCCACCATACAAGAGGCCTACCGCCTTAAAGGGAAGGTGCCACCAGTTTTCTTGTATTTTGTTTTTTTTTGTGAAATTAAGCTTAAAATAGTAATTAAAATGTATTAATGCAATGTTTGCACACATTTCTATATGAAAAATATTATATATTTTTCTACAAATATACATATTTACCACTAGGGGGAGCATTTTCCGTTTTAGACCTCAAGCAGCTATAGTAAGATTTAGCAGCTCTGCCCCAGGGATATTAGACCACCCAAAAGGGGAGGGAAATGGTGATGTCAGCAGTTACTGCCCCAACAGTAAGAATGAAGAGCAGCATCACAGGGCATCACCATTTTGTGTGTGACTGCCCTGTGACCTGCTATCACCAGCAGTTACTGCATCAGAGGCTCAGCAGCATTTTTTGTGAATAACATTCTTGCCATCCCCCTTCCCCCACCTTAATCCCTGTCCTGTCAGCTGCCCTGCTCTCTCTCTCCAGGTGTCACCTCCCTCTCTGCAGGCTGTGAGTGCAGCTTACCGGAGATCACAGGGACTGTGTGTGAGGGGGAGGGGTAGACACGGCAGGAGAAGCACGCAGGGCAGCATGTGAGGAGCAGAGGATGTGTGCCTGCTTGGAGTACAGAGGAGCAGTGTGCGCTTCTTCTGTCCTGCGATAGAGAGTAAGTGGAGCTCGGCAGATACAGGGCTATAATAAAATGGCAGCTAGTCACACCTACAGCAGTGAGTTGTGCAGCCCACAGAGGCGTGCCCAGGTCACTGCTAATGCTGCTGCAATGTTACAGATGGGGTCCGTGCTGGTCTATTATCTCCTATGTCCATGGGGTGCCGTAATCTGACACTGATAGTGCACTGCTACTGCTGCAAAACCAAGATGTCAGCCCCCAGTGCATTCTTTAAACTCATATAACACATGAAATCTGTTTCACATGCATTTCAAACTTGTTATGCTGCATTACAGTGATTTATTAATGACCTACAAACGCGGTACCTTCCCTTTAAGAATTCTCCTCTTCCAGCCGGTATTACTGCACACTCTACACGGGTGGTAGGGGCCTCCTGGGCCATTCGGTACAACAAGTGTGTAAGGCGGCCACTTGGACAAGCCTACACATGTTTACTAAACACTACAGGGTTCATACCCAGTCCTCAGCGGACGCGAACCTGGGTAGATGTTTTCTGCAGGCGGCGGTGCCCCAAGTGTAGCGGCCTGTCTGCACAACATTTGTCCATTGCTTCCCACCCAGGGACTGCTTTGGGACATCCCATGGTCCTGTGTCCCCCAATGAGGCGACAGAGTAAAGATTTTTGTGTACTCACCGTAAAATCTTTCTCTTAGCCTCTAATTGGGGGACACAACTCCCACCCTGTTGCCCTTCCGGGCCGTTGTTACTGTCGAGTTCTCATATTGTTTGCTTGAGCTCGTACATAGTTGCCTTCTTATAGGCATGGTTATGTTATTCATGTTACGTTCCTCCTACTGCTTTTGCACAAAACTGTAGAAGGCTGACGCCGTCCAGGGGTGTATACTGCAGAGTGAATAGTGTCGCCTCCTAGTGGATAGCAGCATAACACCCATGGTCCTGTGTCCCCCAATTAGAGGCTAAGAGAAAGATTTTACAGTGAGTACACAAAAATCTCCTTTCTTTTTTTTTCTAAACTGTCCTAAATCAATGTGCTCTTTTCAGTATACCTCACACATCTGGATTATGCAGACACTGAAAGAATTATGACTGAGAAACTTCACAACCAAGTTAATGGATCAGAATGGTCTTGGAAAAATCTGAACACCTTGTGTTGGGCCATTGGATCAATTAGTGGAGCCATGCATGAAGAGGATGAGAAGAGGTTTCTTGTTACAGTGATAAAGGTTTGTGATTTGTCGTCTCCTAGTATTACAATTTAGCTAGCTAACTAAACTTAATATCAGATTACTTTCTCAAATACTGCTGTTCTGGTCTCTGCCAAAGAACTGCGCCAATATCTTGTTTTTTCTTCTTTTCCTCCCGTAGGATCTCCTCGGTCTCTGTGAGCAGAAGCGAGGGAAGGACAACAAGGCCATAATTGCGTCCAATATCATGTATATTGTTGGCCAGTATCCTCGATTTTTAAGAGCCCATTGGAAGTTTCTGAAGACTGTTGTGAACAAACTGTTTGAGTTTATGCATGGTATGAGTGTCACTTGTCTGTTTACTTTTAACCAGCACCACAAATGCTGTTATTGAAACGTGTATTAATTTGGGCCATTTATTTTCAGAGACCCATGATGGCGTGCAGGACATGGCATGTGACACCTTTATTAAGATAGCTCAAAAATGTCGTAGACATTTTGTTCAAGTTCAAGTTGGCGAAGTGATGCCTTTCATAGACGAAATTTTAAATAATATTAATACGATAATATGTGACCTCCAGCCTCAACAGGTAAGGATTTTACATTAAAATGTTTGCAGCTAAAGTTTCAGATTTTATTACAAGATGTTATTTTGCGGGTACAATATGTTATAACTATGCTTCCCAATAGCTAGGGTTGATCTAATAGCATGTTAAGGCTATGTGCACACGTTGTGGATTGTATGGCTTTTTGCCACGTTTTTCACAGCGAAAACGCTTGCATAACACAGCACATTGAATTCAGTGGGATTCCGCAATGCTGTGCTAATGCTGCTTATTTTTCCACAGCGGAATCGCATTGGGGAAAACTACGCAGCATGCTCATTCTTTGTGCAGAATCGTGGTGATTCCGCATATAGGAATGCATTGATCTGCTTACTTTCCGCATGGGGCTATGGCCACCATGTGTAAAGTGTGCGCTTCATGTGTGGTGGTACCCGGGTCTGGAGGAGAAGAGACTCCTCCAGGCCCTTGGGAACCATATTTCTATTAAAAAAAAATAAAAATTAAAGTAAGATATTGATATACTTACCTTCCGATGGCCCCCGGAGTCTCCTGCTTCTCAGTGGTGCACACGGCCGCTTCCGTCCTCAGGAATGCATTGCGCGAAGGACCTGGGATGACGTCGCAATCACGTGACCGTGACGTCAGAAAGGTCCTTCGTGCAATTCATCTATGGACGCTGAGATCATCGGGGGCCGTTGGAAGGTGAGAATAACATTTTTTTGTTTGTTGGTTTTTTAACATTCTATCAATAGTAAAAAGTTGGTCACACAAGTGTGACCAACCTGTCAATAAGTTTTCCAAGCGATGCTACAGATCTCTTGGAAAACGCTAGCATTCTGCAAGCTAATTACGCTTGCCAAGCGTTAGTGTTTAGCGGGAAAACGCATGCCAATTCTGCATGCGTTATACCCGCGGCAGGGAGTTGCAGAATTTCCACGGCATTTCTGCAACGTGTACACACAGCCTTAGACATACCAGACAAACGGTAATGTGTAAACCCTATGTGAAAATTCATACATTCTTTTTGCAGGCTTAGTGGTCCTATACAGCCTCACAACCTGCTTTTATAGGAAAGGTTTCAGAGGGTTGGTTAGGTGAATGGTCCTCTATATGTAGTCTCAAATGTTAATGAATGGTTACTAATTGTAAATGTATGTATTTTTTTTTTTTTTTTTTTTTTAGGTTCACACATTTTATGAAGCAGTTGGGTATATGATTGGAGCCCAGACAGATCAACCTGTTCAAGAGCATTTGATAGAGAAATATATGTTGCTTCCCAATCAAGTGTGGGATAGTATTATTCAACAAGCCACAAAGGTAGGTGAATTTACTAGTTGATCAGCGTATATGCAAGTTGGTTATGTTTTGCATTTACGTTTTTGAGCTGCTTGTGAGCTTTGTCTTTGTGCATAGATTGTCTCCAAACCCCCTGTTCAACAGATCGAGGCCAAAAAATGTTTTTGGTGTTGATCTGGCTGGTATGTGACTGCATAATGTTTGTTCAATTGTATAGATAAGCACAGCAGACTAAAGGTACCTTCACACATAACGATATTGTTAACGATATCGTTGCTATTTGTGACGTAGCAACGATATCGTTAATGAAATCGTTCTGTGTGACAGCGACCAACGATCAGGCCCCTGCTGGGAGATCGTTGGTCGCTGAACAAAGTCCAGAACTTTATTTCGTCTCTGGACTCCCTGGAGACATCGCTGGATCGGCGTGTGTGACACCGATCCAGCGATGTCTTCACTGGTAACCAGGGTAAACATCGGGTAACTAAGCGCAGGGCCGCGCTTAGTAACCCGATGTTTACCCTGGTTACCATGCTAAAAGTAAAAAAAACAAACACTAGATACTTACCTACAGCCGTCTGTCCTCCAGCGCTGTGCTCTGCTCTCCTCCTGCACTGGCTGTGAGCCGGAAAGCAGAGCGGTGACGTCACCGCTCTGCTTTCCGGCTCACAGACAGTACAGGAGGAGAGCAGAGAAGCAGAGCGCAGCGCTGGAGGACAGACAGTGGTAGGTAAGTATGTAGTGTTTGTTTTTTTTTTACTTTTAGCATGGTATCCAGGGTAAACATCGGGTTACTAAGCGCGGCCCTGCGCTTAGTTACCCGATGTTTACCCTGGTTACCGGCATCGTTGGTCGCTGGAGAGCGGTCTGTGTGACAGCTCTCCAGCGACCAAACAGCGACGCTGCAGCGATCCGAATCGTTATTGGTATCGCTGCAGCGTCGCTTAATGTGAAGGGGCCTTAAGACCGTGCAGGAGGCCTCTGCAAAAAAGAAAAAAAAAATGACAACTGACTACAGTGCTGTTTGCAGTGGCTCTTTATGCAGAGTGATTGACCATTTCTAAAAGATCTTCCCCAAAAAAACAAACTTAAGTATAAACAAACTTCCTTCTGCTTTGTACGAAGATGGAATCACAGGAAATTACAGACCCAAAGCTCGTCTCTGTATTACTTAAATTATGATTTTGTGGTCCTGTTCTTCACCTGACAGAAGGGGAAGTGATGTCAATCTCACAAAGGGGCATTGCATGGCCTATAAATAAGTCTGCTTACACTTGCATGTCACTTTCCACAGATATGCTACCCTTTAAACCCCAGCCAGAGCCATGTCTGTCCTGCAGCAAGATAAGATCTTTCTTTGCACTGAGGAGGGGTAACACTAGAGTCCAATTCCTCCTCCTCCTCCTCCTCCTCCTCGAAGAGGCAATTTGCATATATTTCCCAGAGGGGCATTGCATGGCCTAGAAGTCTCGTTATACTGGCATGTCAATCTCCACAAGGAAAGAGGTTATCCCCTAGACCCGTTTAGTGTTGCATCCAGGATAATAAATGCATTTTGGGTGTATTTGGCTCAGTAATATGTACACTCATGTCATTCACATTGTCATATATCTGCATCTACTGAGTGACATGATACCGCTAAATACTAATCTGGTGAGATGCCACGGTCACATGGACATCACATTACAAAGTGTCCTACGTGAACTGGATAGGGCTGATCACCGAACAAACATAGCAAGAAATGGAGGTGTAGTTCCGATTTTTGGGAGGTTTTCGGAGCCATATAGGCTAAACCCAGGAAATTCCCTAAACGCTTACGATTCAGTTATCGCTTGGAAAGATAAAAATGTAGTTGTATTTGACAAAACTGAGCCCTGCAGTTGACTGTTAACTTCAATTTCAGCAGGGTAAAAAAAATAACCTTTTGGGATTCTATTGACAAGCAAGTTTTGAAGCATTTGTTCACTTGAATGTGATTTTACAGCTTGATAATCCATTAGGGGAAGAAAAGTAGTTGTATGCAGCTGTAAGTGACTGAAGGTGGGCACATGGCATTAAACATTGTACATTTGCTTTGCCATACCTCTTTTACAAGTTTGTATTTTCTGTTGACTTCTCAAAATCCACAACTAATTTCTGTTTTTTGTTTTGTTTGTTTTTTTTCTTAAAGAATGTCGATATCCTGAAAGATGCAGAAACCGTAAAACAACTCGGTAGTATCTTAAAAACAAATGTTAGGGCATGTAAAGCAGTCGGTCACCCTTTTGTTATTCAGCTAGGAAGGATTTACTTGGATATGTTAAATGTGTACAAGTGCCTAAGTGAAAATATTTCTGCAGCTATTCAAGCAAATGGTAAGCAAAACAAATAGTGAAGTCCATGATGGTGGTAGTGAAGACTCATTAGTGTGGAGTTCATAATTTTTATTTCTTTACAGGCGAAATGGTCACAAAGCAACCTCTGATACGAAGTATGAGGACAGTTAAAAAAGAAACTTTAAAACTGATTTCCGGCTGGGTGAGCAGGTCTAACGACCCCCAAATGGTAAGTACTATTTACTTTTTTTTCTATATGTGTATCTAGCCTCATTGAGATATGCATACAGAAAACCTGTCCCCAGAAGCCGTTAAAAAAAAAAAGTTCTTGCCTAAGTCCAGTGCGGAGTCTCAGCCGCGGCTCCCGATGCCTGTTATTTTCTGCAGTGCAAATGTCATCTTGATAGATCTGCACCCATCAGTGCGCTCAGCGGCTGTGCGCATGTAGGCGCCACGACCTAGACAGCCGCTCCACTGACTCCACTCTAAAGTCGCCCATGCACAGGAGCTCATGGCTGGGCATGGCTTTGTTCTGAGTGAGATGCTGCCAGACTCATGATGGTCACTAATCTTCCTAGGAGCTAAAGGAATCGGTCACTGGAAATTGCCAGATCCTTCTCTCTCCTGACATATATTAGGAATGAGTCAGTAAGCCTACATACACACCAGCCGATATTGGTAAAATACTTACGGGGTGCTTCATTGATCTGAACGCCCGGATTCCAGGATAATTCTAGTTTAATAGATGGATGGCACCTAATAGCCTGCTCAGTGATACATTGAGGAGTGCCAGAAACTGTGCTAATGGAGAGCACCAAACTTTATCAAGCATGTTAAATACACACCTTGGCATGGCCTAGACGAGTTTGTAACCAGTTTATTAGATCGTGTATATTGATGTACATTTTTTTTATTTTTTATTTCTGTACAGTGTTCTAACTTAACACTATCTCTACTTGGGTCGTAACAGGAATACAATAGATAAATCTTGCTCAGCCCGTTGTTTACATACTAGCTGTCATATGGCTGAAAAAATAAACATAGTTTCATATAAGGAATTAATTTTAACTTTTTTTTTAATTTTTTTAAGCAGACCATCATGTCTGCAAGACTCTACGTTTTAATTGTCAATTTTATTTTTTTCTTATCCTAAGGTCGCAGAAAACTTTGTCCCACCTTTGTTGGATGCTGTTCTTATTGACTACCAGAGAAATGTTCCTGCTGCCAGGGAGCCTGAAGTACTTAGCACAATGGCCACGATCGTAAACAAGCTTGGGGGCCATATCACAGCTGAAATACCTCAAATATTTGATGCTGTTTTTGAATGCACGTTAAATATGATTAATAAGGTATGTGAAAGGTTTTTGCTTTTTTTTGCCATGTTCGTGGTTATTGCCTTAGTGTTTGTGTGAGAGGCTTTAATATTGATGGTCCATAAATATCAGATCAACAGGGCATCAACTTCTGAGAATTGTGTGGATCAGCTAACTGAAGGGGGCGCTGTGTCTCATTTAGTTTACCAGGCACATTGTTGTTCATTTTGTACTGGCTGTACCTGGTGCAGCCATAATACTCGCCGCCCCATTACTAAATGTACAGAGGCGTCTGGCACACAATGAAATGGCACTTTGCATATCACAACAATAAAAAATTTGTTAGCAGTAGAGAAAATTCACTGACATTCTCCATTCTGTTTTCTGTCCAGGACTTTGAGGAATATCCAGATCACAGGACAAACTTTTTCTTGCTTTTACAAGCTGTAAATTCGCACTGTTTCCCTGCATTCTTGGCCATTCCCCCAGCACAGTTTAAGCTGGTTTTGGACTCCATAATCTGGGCTTTTAAACACACAATGCGAAATGTTGCCGACACCGGTATGTATGAATGAAATCCCTCTCCATTTTGTTCACTAGTGACGAGAGCATAACTGTTGTGATGTGATTAGGGGAGTGTTTCCCAGAGACACCGCCGCCAAGTACTTATCCGAGCACGCTCGGTTGCTATCGGAGTATCTTAGGTGTGCTCTGATATGTCTCTATGGCCGCATGTTTTGCTGTTACAGTCGCAACACATGCGGGAATTGCCTAACAGCCGCAGGGACTCGAACATATTATCCGAGCACGCCCAAGATAGTCGGATAACACCCGAGCATGCTCAAATAACACATTATCCAAGCACTTTCGCTCATCACTACTGATTTCTTATCATTTTAATAAGTATGAGTTTTTTGCTTATTTAAAGTTATTGTCAATTTTAGGATTACAGATCCTTTACACATTGCTGCAAAATGTTGCTCAAGAGGAAGCTGCCGCACAGAGTTTCTATCAGACGTACTTCTGTGATATATTACAGCACATCTTCTCTGTTGTGACAGATACCTCTCATACAGCTGGTAAGTGTTTCTCTGCATTGCTGCTCATTTACCTTACAATTCAGATTTTGAAGAGAACTCCATCTTAGGGCAGGGTTCACAGTTCTTATACAGACCACCGTGCCAACACTGACTGCTGGTCTCCCAACCCGAATTTACAACCTCCATAGACTTTCACATTAGGCTGCAAGATGGTGAAATGCGCCTGTCTGATCCTGGTCTTGCAATCTCTAGCACAAGTTATTTCCTTTGCCACAAATACAATCCTGAATCCCCCTTCCAGGTTTTGCAAGTTGCCTGCTGGCAGGCAAGTGCCAATTTTTTCTATAAAATGTTTACACTTGTATTGTGCAGTTTTAGCATGTAGAACTGAAGGTTTAAATTCCGATAGTTTAACTTGCCACAATTTTCAATATGTAATAATAATAATCTTTATTTTTATATAGCGCTAACATATTCCGCAGCGCTTTACAGTTTGCACACATTATCATCACTGTCCCCGATTGGGCTCACAATCCAGAATTCCTATCAGTATGTCTTTGGAATGTGGGAGGAAACCGGAGTTCCCGGAGGAAACCCACGCAAACACGGAGAGAACATGCAAACTCTTTGCAGATGTTGTCCTGGGTGGGACCCAGGACCCCAGCGCTGCAAGGCTGCTGTGCTAACCACTGCGCCACCGTGCTGCCCATTTTTCAACTAATCCAAAAGTTTTGTAGCATTAAACAAACCGTCTGTATTTTTTTCATAGGTTTAACAATGCATGCTTCAATCCTGGCCTACATGTTTAACTTGGTAGAGGAAGGAAAGATAAATGCAGCATTGAATCCAGCAAATCCACCTAATAACCAACTATTTATTCAGGAATATGTGGCCAACCTTCTAAAATCCGCATTTCCTCATCTGCAAGAGTAAGTGATTGTGTGTAAGACGTCTCTACAGGTCCACAAAACTGAAATATGTTTGCAATGCTGCTGAGTGTTATGACAGACTTACACTCAGCTTAAAGAGTAACTGTTTAATTTTTATTTCAGAAATCAATAGTGCACATGTCATTGAGCACATTTTTTAAATGGATCTCCTCAAAGAAATCTGCTTCTTTCTCTGCCAGAATTGATCAGTCATTATCAAAATTCTTAATTCTGATGTAAAATCTGTATTCAGTGCAGACACTTTCCCCATTACTGAGCTAGGAGCGGGCAGCTGGTGCTGATGAGATTCTATGTAGGAGGGAGGAGCTCGGCCTCTAATGCCTCCCTCCTCCGTACTTCATAGAATTGTATGAGCACCATCTGCCACCTCCTCTCTCAGTAATGGGAAAGTCTTTGTGCACTGAATACAGATTTTACGTCATAACTGAGATTTTTGATCAGTACTGTGGAGTCTGTAAGCCAAACTCCCGACTCCACAATTTCTTTGACCTTGACTCCCTCTCCCTCATACATGCCTCATATTTAAGTGATAAATTTACTGTAGTAAAATGGTGACATTAGGCGTTTAATCACCATTATTATACAATAATCAAGCTATTTAAATAGAACATAAAATCTATTTATTGGAATAAGACTTAAGAACACAAACTGTAACAAATTGTAAATATGCGAAACACTATGCAGTAAACGGGGTGGGGGGTGGATGTTTCAACAAAAATGTACTGAATAACATTTGTGCAGTCTATAAAATTTGTTCTGAAAAAGAATTGCAGATCCTCCTTTATAGATGACCTCAAATCTGATCTAATTATTTTAAGGCTAAGGAAGTACTTGCTTTTATCCGGTTTTCCTGTTCACGCGAATACTTCTAGAGATGAGTGCAGGTCTGCAGGCATTCCTCATCAGTGCCTTTTTCCTCTGATCTCTAGAGGAGGAGCTTTACGACTGAGCATGTACATAAAGTGCAGCACAGGTTAATCTTGACTAAAAGCAGAGAACCTTAGTTCAGGAACAGAACAGACATTTATAAGACCTTTCATAACTTTCCCAAATTACGAAAAGAGATTCAACACTTCCTGTATTGTACTACTGTACCCAATTAATTATATATTTTAGGAGCCGTAGTTGGTCCATTTTATGCAGACTCCACCAAACGGGACGCAGACTTCGACTCCACAGCCCTGATTTTGATAATGACTTAATGACTGATCGGTTTTGGCAGAGAAAGAAGCAAATCTCTGATATATTCCAATTTGCTGATTTTCATGTGTACTATTTATGAAATAAAATCGGCTGTTACTCTTTCAGTTTTTCATAAGTAGCATTTCGGCTGGCAGTAAAACTCATTTTACTTTTTTTTTTTTTTTTTTTTTTATTATAAAGTAATAATAATTTAAAAGTAAAATTTGACATTCTGACTTTTGATTTCGTTTCTATTTGCATGTTAAAGAACTCTAAGCCTAAACATGAATTCTGAAGGGAATGGGGCTTAATGTTACTGGTCTGCTGCATCTGTGTGCCTGGTGGTGGGAGGGCTCCTTTTAAGAGACTGCTTAGGGTACCGTCACACTATACGATTTACCTACGATCACGACCAGCGATATGACCTGGCCGTGATCGTAGGTAAATCGTAGTGTGGTCGCTGGGGAGCTGTCACACAGACAGCTCTCCAGCGACCAACGATGCCGAGGTCCCTGGGTAACCAGGGTAAACATCGGGTAACTAAGTGCAGGACCGCGCTTAGTTACCCGATGTTTACCCTGGTTACAAGCGTTAAACTAAAAAAAACAAACCGCACATACTTACATTCTGGTGTCCGTCAGGTCCCTTGCCGTCTGGTTCCCGCACTCAGTGACTGCCGGCCGTAAAGTGAAAGTGAAAGCACAGCCGCTGTGCTCTGCTTTCACTTTACGGCCGGCAGTCACAGTGCGGGAAGCAGACGGCAAGGGACCTGACGGACACCAGAATGTAAGTATGTGCTGTTTGTTTTTTTTAGTTTAACGCTTGTAACCAGGGTAAACATCGGGTAACTAAGCGCGGTCCTGCGCTTAGTTACCCGATGTTTACCCTGGTTACAAGCGAACGCATCGCTGGATCGCATCGCTAGATCGGTGTCACACACACCGATCTAGCGATGACAGCGGGAGATCCAGCGATGAAAGAAAGTTCTAAACGATCTGCTACGACGTACGATTCTCAGCAGGATCCCTGATTGCTGCTGCGTGTCAGACACAGCGATATCGTAACGATATCGCTGGAACGTCACGAATCGTACCGTCGTAGCGATCGAAATGTTATAGTGTGACGGTACCCTTAGTTTAAAACACTTACATTGATGTATTGTGAATCGGGGGCTAATCTAATTTTTTTCTCTTTAGCGCACAAGTTAAACTTTTTGTGACTGGCCTCTTCAGTTTAAATCAGGATATTCCTGCTTTTAAAGAACACCTTAGGGACTTTCTTGTACAGATTAAGGTAAGAGCGATAGATATCTGTTGCATGTTTTTCTTTTTTTGTAGACTTTTCATTAGAAATTTTAGTGACCTTTTTAAAGTCATATGACTATTTTGTAATATATATGCATGGGATTTAAGACTATTGCTTTATATGACAGTCATAAACCGATTATCTCATAAACTGAGTAAATTACAGGTTTGTTTTCTTTTTTTTTTTTTTTTAAGAATGCATGCTTCTTGATACACTTGCTGCATAATACTGTCCTAAAGACCTGAAAATAAAAACACCTAAGCTTGCATAGTGTTAAAATAAAATTAGGCCTATGTTGCCTTTATTAATTGTAAATCGGTCTTAAAAGGGGTATGGCCAGAAAATTTAAAGGGACACTGTCACCTGAATTTGGAGGGAACAATTTTCAGCCATGGAGGCGGAGTTTTGGGGGTTTTGATTCACCCTTTCCTTACCCGCTGGCTGCAATATTGGATTGAAGTTCATTCTCTGTCCTCCGTAGTACATGCCTGCACAAGGTAATCTTGCCTTGCGCAGGCGTGTACTATGGAGGACAGAGAATGAACTTCAATCCAATATTGCAGCCCGCATGCAGCCAGTGGGTAAGGAAAGGGTGAATCAAACACCCAAAAACCCCGCCTCCATGGCTGAAGATTGTTCCCTCCAAATTCAGGTGACAGTGTCCCTTTAATTCTTTGCCCATTTTATAAAGTTGACTTGACATGGAAAAGTTGCATATTTTTTTGTATAAATGTCTTGTGTGCTAAAACTTGTAAGCTAGTACAGTGTTTCTTAAATTCCTAAGTCACTGAGTGTTATCCTAATTCCACCTTTATAATCTGTGTTGTACTTTCTGACGCAGGAGTATGCTGGAGAAGATACTTCAGACTTGTTTCTGGAAGAAAGGGAAACTGCCCTTCGGCAAGCCCAGGAAGAGAAACACAGAATACAGATGTCAGTTCCGGGCATACTTAACCCACACGAGATTCCTGAAGAAATGTGCGATTAGTTTTTAGAAGCCAAGTTATGCCGTTACTTTCCCTCCTCCTGCTGAACATTTGGTTTTGTTCAGGAAAACATCACTTTGATTCTTGTTGACCAAAATGATGCCAATTTGTAAATTGTCACCTAGTGGCCCTTTTTCTTATTATGCGTTTTTTGTATAACAGATTTTCTGTGAATTATCCTTCCATTGTCTAAAGCTTTGGTCATCTTTAGGTTTGCATGACATAAAGAATTAAGGCTTTTTTATATATATAAAAAATTACTCCCCCTTTTTTTTTTTTCTTTTTTTTTCTTTTATTTTGGTTTTGGGGTTAAGGGTGGTCAAATTTATTTAATACAAGTTTATTGCTGCAAAAGAGTTTTTCCCCTCCCTATAGAAGATCCATATTTTTGATTGCGTTTTCTCTCTAGTGGATACCGCAGCTTAGAAGGAATGTTAATGAAATCCAAAAATTAGATTGGGGGACGAGTAAGGCATCGCTGAATTTTCTGAAATTACAGGATTATTTTGAGTTAAAGTGGTTTAGACTATATACATCAAGTTGGATAGACCTTTGCAGCAAGATCATGTGCATATCATCCCATTGTAAAGCAACTTTGGAAAGTATGGGAACACAGTACAGTTAGTTATTTTTACACTTTTTTTTTGTTGTTTGTGTGTGTGCTGTCGCTTTGTCGACAACAGCTTTTTGTTTTCCTCAATGAGGAGTGTTGCTCATTTGTGAGCCTTCATTAACGAGAAGTGAAATGGTTAAAAAAAAAAAATATTTATCCTGTTAGAATAGGCTTGCATCTTTTTAACAACTCATAAAACTCTGGCTTTTGAGATGACTTGTACTAATTTACATTGTTTACCATGCTGTAGTGCTTTAAGAACACTACTACTTAAAAAGCAAAATAAACTTGGTTTACATTTATTCCTCTTGACTTCTAAAAGTGGTTTTACGGGCAAAAGATACTGTGTACTTTGTGGCAACCAGAGATTGCAATTTTGACAGTTGATGATTTTTTTTTTTTTTTTAATGAAATTATATAACATACAGTGAAATGCCTTTTTAGTCTTGTGCCTGTTCTTGAATGTCTGATCTTGAAATATGCAGTACAGTGTAATTTTCCAAGACCAAAAGCAGGAGACTGCAAAGAGATTTGGAAATTCATCTGTTAAAATTTCTGTGGTACGTACCAATTTTCAGTGTTTTGAGCTACCGTCCAAAATGTTCTCTACCGTTTTATAAATGCAGTGTTACTACCATGAAAGGACTTGTCCAGTACTTTTCTGTTAATGGTGTACCTTTTTAGGATAGGTAATCAGTATAACATTGGTGGGGGTCTAACACCCGGCGTCACCACTGATCAAGTATTATCACTGAAAATATGACGACGCAAAAATTATATGAAAAAAATTTATAAGGAAACCTGTCAGCAGGAATATGCATGTTAAACTAAAGGTGTGGGCAGGTATACTGATTTAGTACCTTTAGTTTAAGTTCACACAGGGTGTTTTTGCTGTTGTTTTTTCTTTTCTTTTCCTGCAGCAAAACCTGATCTTCTTGGCAGGAAAGAAGCTGCGTCAAAAACGCAGGTTTAAGGTGTTTTTGCTGCATTTTTTTTTCTTTGTTCATGCTAATATTCTTGAATTTTCAGCAGCAAATAATGACTCCTGCGTCTTTGGTGTGTTTTTTCAACACCCATTCAAGTCAATGGGTGAAAAACACCGCAAAAACGCTGAAAGAAGTGACATGCTCTGTCGGAAAAACACAGCAAAGCACAAAATACGGATCACACAAAAATCCAATGTGTGTGCATGAGATTTCTGAAATCTCATAAACTTTGCTGGTACTGTAAAAAGCAGCTGAAAATTAGCATTAAAAAAAAGCAGCAAAAAAACACCGTGTGAACTTACCCTTAGTGATAAAATCTGCAGCCTGTTTTTTGTTAAATCATAAATTTCGGCTTCCTCATCTCTTCGTGCTTTGCGGTGGGACTTTGGGTTAGGGTCTTCTGCTCAGAGGGTGCAGCCACTGCCCCTTCTCTTCCTCTGTCTATTCATCATCTTCGTAATTTAAATTTTGGGTTGCCACCATTCTAGCTGGGTGGTGCTTTCGCAGATTCAGCTAGTGGCGGTCTTCATGAAAATGTCAGATTCTTTTCCGGCGGTCTTCAGGAAAGCGGTGTATGAGCAGAATGAGATCTCAGCTTACTATTGAGCTGAGAGCTCGTTTTGCACAGGCGCCACTTTCATGAAGACCAGTGGAGTTCGATCTATGGGTGCATCAACGCCATTTTCATGAAGACCGCCACCAGCTGAATTTGCGATAGCGCCGCCCACAGTACGGCGCCAGCCCAAAATTTAAATGACGAAGATGAATACAACAGAGCCAAAGCAGGGGCTGTGGTTGAGCCCCCTGAGCCGAAGACCCCACCCATAGTCCCTGAAGGGATGTATTAAATCTGTATCACCGTGCATTCTGCCCATACCTTTTTTAATTTAACATGGATATTCCTGCTGACAGATTATCTTTTCAAGTGTTTGCCAAGGATAACACCAGCGAGATCATGCAGATATCACCACTGCCACCAGTTTGTCAGGGGACGCAACTCAGCTGCCTCCATTAATCAGGATAATTGCGCAATTGACCGAGTGATTAGCAAGGCTGTGGCTGCTTACACTACTAGGCCAGTTATTGGGGAACTTTGTGAGCATAACAGTATATACATTTCCGGTTCCACCAAATGGGGTAGAGTAGTGATGAGCAAATGTGCTCTGATAAGGCGTTATCCAAGCATGCTCATGTGCCAACACGTATCTTCGACAGGCTCCAAAAAATAAGTCACCGTGGCTGCATGTCTCGCAGCTCTTTGTTAGGCAATCCCTATATATGTTGCTGCTGTCAAACTGCTGCAAGACATGCAGCCATGGGGGACCTTTAACTACGGTATATTTTTCGAGCACAACAAAGACAGTTGGCACATGAGCATGCTTGAATAACATCCATCTGAGCACATTCGTTCATCACTAAGAGATGGATATATGTATATATGCTTATATCTATCTGAAATGTCCCCAAAAAAGTGTAACGGCACTAGAAAACAGTGACAGTCCTGACAACAGGATGACACTCACAAACAAAGAGCTACAGCTGCTCATCAAACAGTGTTAGGTGCTCTGTATTAAATTATACAAAACGTAAGAGCAGATAGAATATGTATTATAATATAATATTTATATTATATTATTATCTCGGTAACAAAAGGAACTACTAGCTGCCACCACCAATTGTTTGATCAGGCCGATTGGACACCCGTTACAGGTAGCTTATCGCTTCAGGGTTGTGGTTTGTAGAGCAAGAGGAACCAGGTTTCATCTCAAGCAGTTACTCACATTAACCCCCAGACCTGTTTTTCTTTTTCGCTCCCTCTTTTCAGAGCCATAACTTTTTTTTTTTTCCATCAATATGGCCATGTGAGGGCCTTTTTTTGTGGGACGAGTTGTACTTATGTTCGATACCATTGGTTTTACCATGTCATGTAACAGAAAACGGGGAAAAAAAATCCAAGTGCGATGAAATTGCAAAAAGTGCAATCCCACACTTGTTTTTTGTTTGGCAGTTTTGCTAGGTTTACTAAATGCTAAAACAGACCTGGCATAATGATTCTCCAGTTAATTACAAGTTCATAGACACTCTTCTTTCATCTAAGTGGTAAAAAAAAAAAAAATCCAAAGTTTGCAAAAAAAAAATAATTGCACAATTTTTCTGATAACGGTAGCGTCTCATTTTTCGTGTTCTGGGGTCGGTTGAGGGCTTATTTTTTTGCATGACGAGCTGACGTTTTTAATTATACCACTTTTTTGCAGATCCTTTTTTTTTTTTTTTTTTTGATCGCCCATTATTGCATTTTAATGCATTGTCGCAGCCACCAAAAAACGTAATTTTGGCAGTTTGATTCTTTTTCTCGCTACACTGTTCAGCGATCAGGTTAATCTTTTTTTTTTTTTTTTTTTTTTTTTTTGTAAAATAGATCGGGCGATTCTGAACGTGACGATGCCAAATGTGTAGGTTTGATTTTTTTTGTTTTGATTGTTGTATATTTTTATACTTTTTTTTTTTTTTTGCATGCTTCAATAGCCTCCATGGAAGGCTAGTAGCATCCACTGCTCGATCGCCTCTGCTACATAGGTGATGCACAGATCACCTAGGTCGCTGAATTACAGTATTGCTATGAGCGCCGACCACAGGGTGGACGGGAGTGAGCGGTGCTTGTACTTCTGGCCGCACGTCTGGCAGCGCTTGTTAAATGCCTCTGTCAGTTTGACAGCGGCATTTAACTAGTTAATGGGCGCGGGCGGATCGCAATTCTGCTCACGCCCATTGCGGGCACATGTCAGCTGTTGAAGACAGCTGACATGTCGCGGCTTTGAGGTGGGCTCACCGCCGGAGCCCACCTAAAAGCAGGGGATACTGCCAGCTGACATACTATTCCAGAAAGGGGTTAAATAGGTGCTGCATCACCAAGTGGCTTGATCCACAGTTGCCCCTTTTCCAGCACCTCATTCAAGATGGAATACATTTTAGGGGCTCTGGCTGCAATAACCAATTTCCTCATTTTGCCAGATTCCTAGCATGTCCCTCTTGTAGGCTCTCTCAAGTGCACAACACCTTGCATGTGATGAATATGAGAAAGCTTTGAAGCTGCTTCAACAAGATATCTAATTGGTAAAGTTTCATTTTGCTGCTTTTCTCTAGTAATATCTGTTCCTCAGTTACAGGACTGTGACCTTCCATCTCAAATATGCTGAATCTGAGGCTCTAGCGGCTTTTCACCTTCGTTATTCTCATTCATAATAATATATAATCATTCTTTTTATATAGCGCTAACATATTCCGCAGCGCTTTACAGTTTGCACATATTCATCAGTTTAAGGGCTCATCTCCACTTGTGAGGAAAACGGACGAGTGCAATCCGATAAAAAATCGGATTGCACTCGGACCAATGTTAATCAATATGTGACACTCCATTTGCGATTTTTTTTTTTTTTTTTTTTTTTTTTTTTTTCCCCCCAGCCGAAATCGGACTGAGAAAAATCTGTCGGCTGAGAAAAAAATCGCAGCATGCTGCGTATTACTGAGATTCTCGGACGAGACTCGCCAATGCAAGTCAATGGGTGCGAGAAAAAAAACGCACAGCACTCGCACCATGCGAGTGCTGTCCGATTTTTACGCACCCGTGTCCTTAGAAAAGCCGGCAGTTCAGCGCAGAGTACAGTAAAATCACACTGACAGGTTAGATGAGAGTAGATATATACACATAGAATAGGTATATATACATATATATATGTCAGGGAGACACCTATATATTTATATTTACAGCAGCGCGAGATAGCTTTAAAGCTGGTAATTCCATTACCGGCTTTTGCTTTCTCCTTCACAAACCCGACATGATATGAGACATGGTTTACATACAGTAAACCATCTCATATCACCATTTTTTTTTGCATATTCCACACTACTAGTGTTAGTAGTGTGTATATGCAAAATTTGGGCGTTCTAGCTATTATATTTAAGGGTTAAATAGCGGAAAAAATTGGCGTGGGCTCCCGCACAATTTTCTCCGCCAGAGTAGTAAAGCCAGTGACTGAGGGCAGATATTAATAGCCTGGAGAGGGTCCATGGTTATTGGCCCCCCCCTGGCTAAAAACACCTGCCCCCAGCCACCCCAGAAAAGGCACATCTGGAAGATGCGCCTATTCTGGCACTTGGCCACTCTTCCAATTCCCGTGTAGCGGTGGGATATGGGGTAATGAAGGGTTAATGCCACCTTGCAATTGTAAGGTGACATTAAGCCTAATTAATAATGGAGAGGCGTCAATTATGACACCTATCCATTATTAATCCAATTGAAAGAAAGGGTTAAAAAAAATACACACACACATTATTAAAAATTATTATTATTATTCAAGGAAAGTTCCCATGATCTATGAACAGCCAGCAGAGGGCGCCTCACCGCAAATGAAGCTAAATATAGCTCATTGATCTATATTTAGACTCATTCCCCGGGGTTTTGCAGCGAGGAGTAGCATTGCATTAGCAAAGCTCCTGGCTGCAAAATGTTTTAACCCCTTCAGAAGGATTTACATCGTTGGACTTTACAGATCTGTGGAAGGTAAGTATATTGTTGGTTTATTTATTTTTTTTTGTCACAGAACGAGGGTCTTCACTGAGTGGATTGGGCGTTAAATAAAAAATTACAACAACCTTTGTTTTTATTTCATTAAAATAATTTTTAATAATGTGTGTGTATTTTTTTTAACCCTTTCTTTCAATTGGATTAATAATGGATAGGTGTCATAATTGACGCCTCTCCATTATTAATTAGGCTTAATGTCACCTTACAATAGCAAGGTGGCATTAACCCTTCATTACCCCATATCCCACCGCTACACGGGAATGGGAAGAGAGTGGCCAAGTGCCAGAATAGGCGCATCTTCCAGATGTGCCTTTTCTGGGGTGGCTGGGGGCAGGTGTTTTTAGCCAGGGGGGGCCAATAACCATGGACCCTCTCCAGGCTATTAATATCTGCCCTCAGTCACTGGCTTTACTACTCTGGCGGAGAAAATTGTGCGGGAGCCCACGCCAATTTTTTCCGCCATTTAACCCTTAAATATAATAGCTAGAACGCCCAAATTTTGCATATACACAGTACTAACATTAGTAGTGTGAAATATGCAAAAAAATGGTGATATGAGATGGTTTACTGTATGTAAACCAGGTCTCATATCATGTCGGGTTTGTGAAGGAGAAAGCAAAAGCCGGTAATTGAATTACCAGCTTTAAAGCTATCTAGCGCTGCATTAAATATATATATATATATATATATATATATATATATATATATATATATATATACCTATTCTATGTGTATATATCTACTCTCATCTAACCTGTCACTGTGATTTTACTGTACTCTGCGCTGAATTACCGGCTTTTCAAAGGAGACCCGTGCGTAAAAGTCGGACAGCAATACGGATGTCATACGGATGTTGCGATAAAAAAATCGCATGACACTTGCATGGCACTCGCAGACGTTACATCAGTTTTTTCGGTCCGTAAATCGGACCGGTTTTTTCTCACACAAGTGGAGATGAGCCCTAATTGTGCTTATGTTTGAAGCATTGTCAGGTATGATGGCAAGAACCTGTTTTTTTTTTTATTTCATAATTAGTGATGAGCGAATATACTTGTTACTCGAGATTTCTCGAGCACGCTTGGGGGTCCTCCCGAGTATTTTCTAATGCTCGTAGATTTAGTTTTTCTTGCCGCAGCTGAATGATTTACATCTGTTAGCTGGCATAAGTACATGTGGGTGTTGCCTGGTTGCTAGGGAATCCCCACATGTACTTATGCTGGCTAACAGATGTAAATCATTCAGCTGCGGCAAGAAAAACTAAATCTCAGAGCACTAAAAAATACTCTGAGGACCCCCGGGCATGCTCGAGAAATCTCGAGTAACGAGTATATTCGCTCATCACTATTGATAATCTTGCAGAACCTTTTTTTCACTAAGGCCTGGAGAAACTGGCTGGTGTGATGAGCTTTATCTATTTCTGCCAGTGTCTTTGTAACAGTTTTCTAGTCACAAACAAATTGAACATTGATGGCAAAATAGTTAACTCTGTTATGTATGCAGGCATCCATTTTAAGAAAATATAAGGGATCTCTTGAGTTTAAGATCTTCCTTTTAGTTAAGGACTTCTTCAATCACTAATTTTCTAATACTTTCTCTTTCCAGAGAAACATCAAGTTTGCAGGCCATTAAGAGCTGTAAAAGGTAGTCGTGCAAATAATAATGGTGCATAGTCTTTATCAACATACTCTGAGCTGTCTTTCAAAAATTTACTGTAATTGTTACTGTAAAGTGGAGTGCATACGGTGCATTTTTCCACTCTGAATTAAGTGGCATAAGGATTCCATTTTTTTTTCCAATTCAATGAGAATCCTGGAGTGCTGTGCACATAATAATCTTTATTTTTATATAGCACTAACATATTACGCAGCGCTTTACAATTTGCACACATTATCAATGCTGTCCCTGATGGGGCTCAATCTAAAATCCCGATCAGTATGTCTTTGGAATGTGGGAGGAAACTGGAGTACCCAGAGGAAACCCACACACAAACATGGGGAGAACATACAAACTTCCTTGCAGTGCTAACCACTGACCAACCGTGCTGCCCCATTATCAGTAATTTTCATTTGAGTATTGGCAGTGCGTTTCATTCTTCAGCATGTCAATTTTGTGTGGATTTTTAACGTTTTTCATCCATTTACTTCGATTGAGTCCGTCAAAAAGGCAGGTATAAAAATGTTTGTAAACCTTCAAGCAAAAACTCAGCAAATCTGCAAACTTCCTATGGTGTTTCCCTTTCTGTTATCTCTGTTACAGTGTGAGAAACACCAGCAGCTCTGATCAGTGGTAACATTATCGCCGGTAAGACTGTTACTGTCGGTCAGAGCTTTAGGAGCACAGTGTCAGATGTCCGCGTGAGCTGGCAGCTTTGACTGACCCACGGTTAAAAAAAAAAAAAAAAAACAGCTGGCGTCGCTGATGAAACTACAACTTTCATCAGGCTATGTCTGCTATCATTGATAAAAAAGAAGAGGGAAAGCGCAGCAGACGTCGAACCAAAAACTACCAATGTATGCAAGGTTGTGACAAAGAATATTTATTTAAATCAGGTGATAAACAAGGATAATGGACCAAGATATATTAAAAGCACAATATAAAAACAGGGGACGCACACCCAGATTGGGTAAACAGGTGTTCAAACCAAATTATGATGAATACAGGTTCATAGAACACTCAGAGGTTGTATGACCTAATAATCTTTAACCACTTCATGACCCAGCCTATTTTGACCTTAATGACCTGGCCATTTTTTTGCAATTCTGACCAGTGTCCTTTATGAGGTAATAACTCAGGAACGCTTCAACGGATCCTAGCGATTGAGATTTTTTGTGTGACATATTGGGCTTCATGTTAGTGGTAAATTTAGGTCGATAATTTCTGCGTTTGCGAAATTTTCGCCAAATTTCCGTTATTTTGACTTTTTATTCTGTTAAACCAGAAAGTTATGTGACACAAAATAGTTAATAAATAACATTTCCCACATGTCTACTTTACATCAGCACAATTTTGGAAACAAAATTTTTTTTTTGCTAGGAAATTATAAGGGTTAAAATTTGAACAGTGATTTCTCATTTTTACAACAAAATTTACAAAACCATTTTTTTTTTAGGGACCACCTCACATTTGAAGTCAGTTTGAGGGTTCTATATAGCTGAAAATACCCAAAAGTGACACCATTCTAAAAACTGCACCCCTCAACCACATTCAAGAAGTTTATTAACCCTTCAGGTGTTTCACAGCAGCAGAAGCAACATGGAAGGAAAAAATGAACAATTAACTTTTTAGTCACAAAAATGATCTTTTAGCAACATTTTTTTTTTATTTTCCCAAGGGTAAAAGGAGAAACTGGACCACGAAAGTTGTTGTCCATTTTGTCCTGAGTACGCTGATACCTCATATGTGAGGGTAAACCACTGTTTGGGCGCACGGCAGGGCTCGGAAGGGAAGGAGCGCTATTTGACTTTTTTTTAATGAAAAATTGGCTCCAATCTTTAGCGGACACCATGTCGCGTTTGGAGAGCCCCTGTGTGCCTAAACATTGGAGCTCCCCCACAAGTGACCCCATTTTGGAAGCTAGACGCCCCAAGGAACTGATCTAGATGCATAGCGAGCACTTTAAACCCCCAGGTGCTTCACAAATTGATCTGTAAAAATGAAAAAGTACTTTTTTTTTTCACAAAAAAATTCTTTTAGCCTCAATTTTTTCATTTTCACATGGGCAACAGGATAAAATGAATCCTAAAATTTGTTGGGCAATTTCTCCTGAGTACACAGATACCTCACGTGGGGGTAAACCACTGTTTGGGCACATGGTAAGGCTCAGAAGGGAAGGAGCGCCATTTGACTTTTTGAATGGAAAATTAGCTCCAATCTTTAGCAGACACCGTGTCGCGTTTGGAGAGCCTCTGTGTGCCTAAACATTGGAGCTCCCCCCACAAGTGACCCCATTTTGGAAACTAGACCCCCCAAGGATCTGATCTAGATGCATATTGAGCACTTTAAACCCCCAGGTGCTTCACAGAAGTTTATAACACAGAGCCGTGAAAATAAATACATTTTCTTTCCTCAAAAATGATTTTTTTTTTAGCCCGCAATTTTTTTATTTTCCCAAGGGTAACAGGAGAAATTGGACCCCAAAAGTTGTTGTCCAGTTTCTCCTGAGTACGCTGATACCCCATATGTGGGGGTAAACCACTGTTTGGGCACACGTCGGGGCTCGGAAGGGAGAGAGCACCATTTGACTTTTTCAACGCAAGATTGGCTGGAATCAATGGTGGCGCCATGTCGCGTTTGGAGACCCCTTGATGTGCCTAAACAGTGGAAACCCCTCAATTCTAACTCCAACACTAACCCCAACACACCCCTAACCCCAACACACCTCTAACCCTAGTCTTAACCCTAATTCCAACACGATCTCTAATTCCAGCCCTAACCCTAAGGCTATGTGCCCGCGTTGCGGATTTGTGTGGGGATTTTTCCGCACAGTCTGTGAAAAATCTACAGGTAAAATGCACTGCACTTTACCTGCGGATTTCCAGTGTTTTTTGTGTGGATTTCACCTGCGGATTCCTATTATGGAGCAGGTGTAAAACTCTGCGGAATCTGCACAAAGAATTGACATGCTGCGGAAAACACAACGCAGCGTTTCCACGCTGTATTTTCCGCACCATGGGCACAGCGTATTTGGTTTAACGTGGTACTGTAAACGTGATGGAAAACTGCTATGAATCCGCAGCGACCAATCCGCTGCGGATCCACAGCCAAATCCGCACCGTGTGCACATAGCCTAATTCTAACCCTAATTCCAACCCTAGCCCTAACGATATCCCTAAGTGCAACGATATCCCTAAGTGCATCGGAAAAACAAAAATAAATGTATTTTCCCTACCTATGGGGGGGATAAAGAGGGGGTGTATTTACTATTTTTTTTAACGCAGGAGGCGTTAACTATACTATACAAGGTGGGGGGGGGTCCATAGTAGGGCTCATTTGGGCCTGTCCTTGTGAGGACAGGAGTCATTGCTGGGGCATAACAGGGGTTTAGGAAAAAGGTCCCCGTCCCCTCCTTCTTACCCTACAACTACTGGACCCTCCCTGGGACCCCCTTCATTGGTACCCTTCGTCCATAATTGGCGAGATTAAACCAGTTTTTTATTAGAGCACAGTTTTTGGCGTGAGCACTTTATTTTGATGTGTTGTGTATTGTTTGTCCATTTTTAATATTAGTAAAGGTTACGTTTTAATTTTATTGGGCTATACTCTTCTAGCTGCTATTTACTGTTTACCCCAAGAGTTGTGCAACAGCTTGGTATATCTAAGCTGCAGCTGTCTGTCTAGAATGAGATGGACTCTACAACCCACACAAGTGGCTCAGGTGATGCAGCTCATCCAGGATGGCACATCAATGCGAGCTGTGGAAAGAAGGTTTGCTGTGGCTGGAGGTGTTACCAGGAGATGTGAAGGGGGCTGTCCGAGGGCAACAACCCAGTAGCAGGACCGCTACCTCAGCCTTTGTGCAAGATGACCTGCAAAATGACCTCCAGCAGGCCACAAATGTGCATGTGTCTGCACAAATTGTTAGAAACAGAATCCATGTGGATGGTCTGAGTGCCTGACTTCCACAGATAGGGATTGTGCTCACAGCCGAACACCGTGCAGGACGCCTGGCATTTGCCACTGGCGCCCTGTGCTCATCACAGATGAAAGCAGGTTCACACTGAGCACATGTGACAGTCTGGAGACGCCGTGGAGAGCTATCTGCCTGCAACAACCTTCAGCATGACCGATTTGGCAGTGGGTCAGTAATGGTGTGGGGTGGCATTTCTTTGGAGGGCTGCACAGACCTCCATGTGCTTGCCAGAGGTAGCCTGACTACCATTAGGTACTGATATGAGATCCTCAGACCCCTTTTGAGACCATATACTGGTGCGGTTGGCCCTGGGTTCCTCCTAATGCAGGATAATTCGAGAGCTCATGTTGCTGGAGTGTGTCAACAGTTCCTGCAAGATGAAGGCATTGAAGCTATGGACTGGCCCATCCATTCCCCAGACCTGAATCCGATTGAACACATGGGGGACATCATGTCTCGCACCATCCACCACCGTCACGTTTCATCACAGACCTGTCCAGGAGTTGGCAGATGCTTTAGTCCAGGTCTGGGAGGAGATCCCTCAGGAGACCATCTGCCGACTCAGCAGGAGCATGCCCAGGCGTTGTAGGGAGGTCATACAGGCACGTGGAGGCCACACACACTACTGAGCATCATTTCATTGTCTTGAGGCATTTCCACTGAAGTTTGATAAGTCTGTAACTTCCTTTTCCACTTTGATTTTGTGCATCATTCCAACACCAGACCTCCGTGGGATATTAGTTGTGATTTACGTTGATAAGTTTTAGGTTTTATTGTTCTCAGCACATTCCACTATGTAATGAATAAAGATTTACAACTGGAATACTTCATTCAGTGATATCTAGGATGTGGGATTTTAGTGTTCCCTATTTTTTTTGAGCAATGTATATTGTAATCCCTGTAAGAATAGGGAGTCATGTATAATTTTGGATAGAAATAAAAGAAACTTTGCATAAATCAATAGTATAGATGAAAATGTTTGTAATATGTTATTTGAAAGTTCACAGTAAAGCTATCTCAAGTGTTTCTTGTTGTACAGGTCAGTAAATGCTTCACATCATGATGTTTCAGTCTTTGAAGAGGGAGGGAGTAAGTTTGTGCTGAATCATACCCCAGAAAGAAATTGAAACTGCAAGCAGAGCTAAAAGCATGAAGAGCATTAGATCAACTAACCTCTCCAAACTGGAAGCATATAGAGAAAACATACACTGGACTATTGATTTATGCACAGTTCATTGAACGTTTAGATGTACTTTAATAAGTTCTTGCCTTAATCCTGTTTTACTGTTCAAGCTAGCAGTTCTTAAGAGTGCAGGTCTGCAGGCATTCCTTAGTGTCTTTTTGCTCTGATCTGTAGAGGAGGAGCTTTACTAGTGAACATGTACATAAAGTGCCGCACAGATTCATATTCAACTAAAAGCAGAGGTCCTTCGATCAGGAATAGAACAGACATTTATAGGACACTTCATATCCCAAATTCTTATGAAAAAATATTCAGTAAATACTGTCCCCAATTTATTACATATTTTAGGAGATTTATTACATGTTTTAGGAGTTGGAGTCAGTGCATTTTATTCCGACTCCACCAAAATGGACACGGACTACGACTCCACAGCTCTGGTTTTGATCCTTTGTATTCTTCTAGGGATGTTTAACGACCTAAAAACCACAATTCGGGCGGTTTAATTTTTCTCTTTATAGCACTTAATTTAAAAAAATACGTGTGTCCTTTGATAAGTATTTCTCCCAGAAAAGTATTTCAATTACACGTTTTGTTAAACCCATGTTTAATTTCCTTTGTGTGTATTGGAATAACCCAGGGAAAAAGGGCAAATTCGACATCATTTCACATACAACCCTAAAAATGTGCCACACAAAATTGTTGGCACCCTTATCTTAATATTTGGTTGCTCACCTTCTGGAATAAATAACTGCAATCAATCGCTGCTTATTTGGTTGCACACCCTTTGGAATAAATAACTTCAATCAATCGCTGCTTATAACTGTCAAGAAGCTTCTGTGAAGGATTACCCCTTCCTCCCACGTCACCAATCCGTGACGTCACTACACAGGCCCAGCTCTCCGGCGCCCCCTTTGTCTCTCAGGTCAGTAAAAGAACTGCACCCAGAGCAAATGGCCGCCGGGGAGACTGCCCTGTTACCCACACTGGGTATTCTAGGATTCGCAATCAGAGTAAAAGGATCACCCCAAAATTAATTTATGATTTAATTGCCTTAAGGGCGCACTAGATAATTACAAGAAATATACAATCACAATATATCAAGAGTTAGGGTACCGTCACACTATACGATTTACCTACGATCACGACCAGCGATATGACCTGGCCGTGATCGTAGGTAAATCGTAGTGTGGTCGCTGGGGAGCTGTCACACAGACAGCTCTCCAGCGACCAACGATGCCGAGGTCCCTGGGTAACCAGGGTAAACATCGGGTAACTAAGCGCAGGACCGCCCTTAGTTACCCGATGTTTACCCTGGTTACAAGCGTTAAACTAAAAAAAAAACAAACAGCACATACTTACATCTGGTGTCCGTCAGGTCCCTTGCTGTCTCTGCTTCCCGCACTGTGACTGCCGGCCGTAAAGTGAAAGCACAGCCGCTGTGCTCTGCTTTCACTTTACGGCCGGCAGTCACAGTGCGGGAAGCAGACAGCAAGGGACCTGACGGACACCAGAATGTAAGTATGTGCTGTTTGTTTTTTTTAGTTTAACGCTTGTAACCAGGGTAAACATCGGGTAACTAAGCGCGGTCCTGTGCTTAGTTACCCGATGTTTACCCTGGTTACAAGCGAACGCATCGCTGGATCGCATCGCTAGATCGGTGTCACACACACCGATCTAGCGATGACAGCGGGAGATCCAGCGATGAAAGAATGTTCCAAACGATCTGCTACGACGTACGATTCTCAGCAGGATCCCTGATCGCTGCTGCGTGTCAGACACAGCGATATCGTAACGATATCGCTGGAACGTCACGAATCGTACCGTCGTAGCGATCGAAATGTTATAGTGTGACGGTACCCTTACAGTCAGAGTACAATATAACAACAATAATACAAGGCTTAAAGGTATAAAGCTGGAGGTCAATTTACCAGGTTGAAGGTCGCTTGTGGAAGCCGGGGGCGCGCAGCATTCCACAGGTCCAAACTTAGTTACCGGGCAGCCCTCAGAAAGCGTGTGCTTGCTCCCCTCTGGCTGGCATACCCTGTTCCTTAAGATATCAGCATGATCTTCTGTGGAGTGAGTCTCCCAGAGAACTTAGCTCTTCTTAAACCTGGCTGAGCCCCCCTGCCTGCAGCTGGGTGGGCTTAGCAATCTCCACCCCCTCTGCCTCCCTGCAAGATTTATTCCAATTTCTAATAAATGGGATAACTTCCCTCAGGATGATCGTATCAGCACACGGGCAGTACCAAAGCCTGTGGTTTGTCCTGCCGGTCGTACTGGGATCAAACCTGGACCCATTCGGTCCCTGTGGGAGGCTGATCCCTATATCTCGGGTTTCAGACCTCCCACAGCCACCGGAGTCGCACTGTTAGATGCACAATTTCTTTAGGGCGAGGAGAATATTTTTTATGAGCCTGTACCTCGGACGATGCATCCATAATTCACAATTCCATGTTGGAGACGGTTCGGCTGGGCTGCCATAATAGATGTGTATCCAGTGGCCACTTGGCATGCGTGTTTTAATTAAGCCCCCAAGCATTTCCAAGCCCGCTGCTGGCGTGGTTTCCTCATTGAGCTCTGAAATACTGTCTACAGTTTACACTGAGCTCAGCCCGTTAGCATACTAATAGGAACCTTATTCATCAGAAAGGTGGGGGCCAGAAGCACTCCTGCTGCCGACCTGTGACCAGGAGACAAAATGGAGTCACGCCAATCTGTAGTATGCCTGTCCTAAGATGGCGGCTGTTCCCTCATCACACCTCCCTGCTTTAGAGGGCTCTAGGGGGCATCACATTCCTGTGTTCCCCCATGCGCCCTTCCACACCTCCGTGCCGGGGCAACCCATCAGCATTACTAGGGTCTCGACCTCTCTCTCCCTGAGCCTGTCCCTGCCTCCTCTCTGAGGCTGACTCTGTCCCTCCTCTCTCTCTCTCTGAGGCTGTCTCTGCCTCTCCCCTCTTTCTGAGGCTGTCTCTGCCTCCTCCCCTGTCTCTCTCTGAGGCTGTCTCTGCCCCCTCCTCCTCTCTCTGTGGCTGACTCTGTCTCCTCCCCTGTCTCTCTCTGAGGCTGTCTCAGCCTCCTCTCTCTCTCTGAGGCTGTCTCGGCCTCCTCCTCTGTCTCTCTCTGAGGCTGTCTCGGCCTCCTCCTCTCTCTCTCTCTGAGGCTGTCTCTGCCTCATCCTTTCTCTCTCTGAGGCTGTCTCTGCCCCCTCCTCCTCTCTCTGAGGCTGTCTCTGCCTCCTCCCCTCTCTTCTTGAGGCTGTCTCCGCCTCCTCTGTCTCTCTCTGAGGCTGTCTCCGCCCCCTCCTCTCTCTCTCTGAGGCTGTCTCTGCCTCCCCCTCTGTCTCTCTCGGAGGCTGTCTCTGCCCCCTCCTCCTTCTTTCTCTGAGGCTGTCTCTGCCCCCTCCTCTCTCTCTCTCTGAGGCTGTCTCTGCCCCCTCCTTCTTTCTCTGAGGCTGTCTCTGCCCCCTCCTCTCTCTGAGGCTGTCTCTGCCCCCTCCTCCTTTCTCTGAGGCTGTCTCTGCCCCCTCCTCTCTGCCCCCTCCTCTCTCTCTCTGAGGCTGCCTCTGCCCCCTCCTCCTTCTCTCAGAGGCTGCCTCTAACTGTCGATCCCTGGGCCACGCCTCCGGTGAACCCTGCTGGACCGTTACCCGGTACAGCCGTCCCTGGTCCCAGACCACCTGCTCGCGGTCTGACTCCCCGGGAGGCTGTGCCGCCTGCTCCTTAAGAGCTTTCAGGCTAGCGTCGGCTTCCAGCGCTGCCTGAAATCCCTGACTCGATGCGGCGAGAATGGACGACACTGCCACATCCACCGTCCGCTCCCCGGGATCTGTCTCCTGGCTGCTGTCTGACTCGGCAGCCGCTTGGTCAGAGAGGGGGAAGCCGTCGGACCTCTGCAAGGCTCCTTGGGCTCCAGCGCTCCCACTCCTGGTGACAGCGGCAACGACCGCTGTGCCCACGGGTAGCGCCTGCTTCCCCCCGGCTCCTGACCAAGTCGCCGGGTCAGGCAGACTTCCCTGCCCTCCTGACATCCCGGGTGTGGGGAACTCCTGCCCTAGGGTCTTACCTGGTGGCTCCTCTCCCGGGACGCCTCCTCCCCCCCTGGCCTGTTCCTCTTCCCGTAGGGGCCCTAGACTCAGCAGGCTGGATTCACTTAGGGGCCCTACACTGCCCATAGCAACCCCTCCCTCCACCTCTGATCTCTCCCCTACAGTCTCCTCACCTGTCCTCACTGTGAGCCCCGTGTGTGTGGTGTCAGTGTATGGAGTACCCTCAGGTTTCACTCCCTCCCCCACTGTTGGAGGCACATTCAACACATCAACATTCACAGTAGAGTCACGACATTCTTGGGGAGCCGAACTTGGGGGTTCAGTGGCCACATACTGGGACACTAGCCGCCCCAAATCGGTCCTAAGTAATACATTAGCAGGAATATTTGACGTTACTCCCACCTCCCGTACTCCCCTCCCGGCACCCCAGTCCAAAAACACCTTTGCAACAGGCAGTGCCGGTTCCACGCCTCCAATTCCGGAGACAGACAGGGTTCTCCCTGGCACCAAGTCTTGAGGGGACACCACCTCAGGACGTACCAGGGTTCGTTCAGCGCCTGTGTCCCGCAGTCCCATGACCGCTGAGCGGCCGATAGTGACGGGTTGGTAATTGTCCAGGGACCTCCCACCACCCCCTCCCACACATAAAACAGTGGACGGTTCCAGGGATGGGGGCTTAAGACGCTGGGGACATGCAGCCTTGAAGTGTCCCAGCTGGTTGCAGTGATGACAACGTCTGGGTTCTGCGTCTGGCCTGGAGAGGGCAGCAGGGGGGTACACCCCTTGCACTCTGGGGGTTGGGGGAACAGGGGCCGGATTGGGCTTACCCCCTCTCCAGGTGCTGCTGGCAGGCTTCTTCGGCTCAGGTGCCCTGTTATTGGCATACTCGTCTGCCAGGGCGGCTGTAGCAGAAGCCCCCTTCGGTTTCCGGTCACGGAGGAACTGCTGAAGGTCCTCTGGGCAGTTCCACAAGAACTGCTCCGTGACGAACAGTTCCTGGACCTCCTGGCGGGTGGTGAGCGCTAGACCCGAGGTCCAGTGCTCTGCAGCTCTCAGCAACGCCCGCATGTGGTCGGTCCAGGTGTCCTTTGGGCCCTGCTGCAGGCTCCGGAACTTCTTGCGGTAAGACTCTGGGGTGAGGTTGTAGTGCTGGATCAGGGCCCGCTTGATGCTGCTGTAGTCCTGCTCCGCCCCGGCAGGTAAGTCCCCCAAAACTTCCAGGGACTTACCCCTCAAACGGGGGGTCAGGTATCTTGCCCACTGATCCGGGGCCAGATGGTGTTGAAGGCAGGTCCTTTCAAAGGCCAGCAAGAAGGAATCCAGGTCTCCATCCTTCTCAAGCAGAGGGAAGTCCTCGGCCCGGACTTTGGAAGCTCTGGACTCTGGTGGTGCTGGGGTGTCCAGCGGGAGCCCGCGTTGAGCCATCTCCAGTCGGTGCTGGCGCTCCGCTGCCCACTCAGCAGCTCTCACTGCCCGCTCCGCTGCCTCACGGCGTTCTGCCCGCTCTCGCTCCTCTGCTTTCTCTGCAGCTGCCATGAGTCTCATATAGGCGTCTTCATTACCTGCCTCGAGACGTGCCACTGCCGCTGCAACAAGGGCCTCTGATGTGGACAGGCTGGTGCGGGTAGGTGGTGGGTAGTCCCTTGCCGGACTAAGCACGGGTGGCTGGCTCCTTGGGGAGTCTGGGCTGAACTCCCCCTCGCATGGAACAGTACCGTCCACCACCACCTCCTCATAGACCATAGCACTGGCCTGCGCCCTCACTGCACTCCTGGTGCCATCCGCCATCTTTGGAACCTCTGGTTACTGACACAGCTGTAACCCTGACCTTGCACACAGCTTATTATATCTACACTCTGACCGTCTAGTGCTGGGCTGACCTTAAGACCCCAGCAGTGAAAGTTACCATTGGTAGTCTTTAGTGTCTGGGAGTAGGGGTCCCACGCACACTATTACTCTGATCCCACGTACGCTGCCACCACTGTGAAGGATTACCCCTTCCTCCCACGTCACCAATCCGTGACGTCACTACACAGGCCCAGCTCTCCGGCGCCCCCTTTGTCTCTCAGGTCAGTAAAAGAACTGCACCCAGAGCAAATGGCCGCCGGGGAGACTGCCCTGTTACCCACACTGGGTATTCTAGGATTCGCAATCAGAGTAAAAGGATCACCCCAAAATTAATTTATGATTTAATTGCCTTAAGGGCGCACTAGATAATTACAAGAAATATACAATCACAATATATCAAGAGTTACAGTCAGAGTACAATATAACAACAATAATACAAGGCTTAAAGATATAAAGCTGGAGGTCAATTTACCAGGTTGAAGGTCGCTTGTGGAAGCCGGGGGCGCGCAGCATTCCGCAGGTCCAAACTTAGTTACCGGGCAGCCCCCAGAAAGCGTGTGCTTGCTCCCCTCTGGCTGGCATACCCTGTTCCTTAAGATATCAGCATGATCTTCTTCTGTGGAGTGAGTCTCCCAGAGACCTTAGCTCTTCTTAAACCTGGCTGAGCCCCCCTGCCTGCAGTTGGGTGGGCTTAGCAATCTCCACCCCCTCTGCCTCCCTGCAAGATTTATTCCAATTTCTAATAAATGGGACAACTTCCCTCAGGATGATCGTATCAGCACACGGGCAGTACCAAAGCCTGTGGTTTGTCCTGCCGGTCGTACTGGGATCAAATCTGGACCCATTCGGTCCCTGTGGGAGGCTGATCCCTATATCTCGGGTTTCAGACCTCCCACAGCCACGGGAGTCGCACTGTTAGATGCACAATTTCTTTAGGGCGAGGAGAATATTTTTTATGAGCCTGTACCTCGGACGATGCATCCATAATTCACAATTCCATGTTGGAGACGGTTCGGCTGGGCTGCCATAATAGATGTGTATCCAGTGGCCACTTGGCATGCGTGTTTTAATTAAGCCCCCAAGCATTTCCAAGCCCGCTGCTGGCGTGGTTTCCTCATTGAGCTCTGAAATACTGTCTACAGTTTACACTGAGCTCAGCCCGTTAGCATACTAATAGGAACCTTATTCATCAGAAAGGTGGGGGCCAGAAGCACTCCTGCTGCCGACCTGTGACCAGGAGACAAAATGGAGTCACGCCAATCTGTAGTATGCCTGTCCCAAGATAGCGGCTGTTCCCTCATCACACCTCCCTGCTTTAGAGGGCTCTAGGGGGCATCACATTCCTGTGTTCCCCCATGCGCCCTTCCACACCTCCGTGCCGGGGCAACCCATCAGCATTACTAGGGTCTCGACCTCTCTCTCCCTGAGCCTGTCCCTGCCTCCTCCTCTCTGAGGCTGACTCTGTCCCTCCTCTCTCTCTCTCTCTCTCTGAGGCTGTCTCTGCCTCTCCCCTCTTTCTGAGGCTGTCTCTGCCTCCTCCCCTGTCTCTCTCTGAGGCTGTCTCTGCCCCCTCCTCCTTCTCTCTCTGTGGCTGACTCTGTCTCCTCCCCTGTCTCTCTCTGAGGCTGTCTCGGCCTCCTCTCTCTCTCTGAGGCTGTCTCGGCCTCCTCCTCTGTCTCTCTCTGAGGCTGTCTCGGCCTCCTCCTCTCTCTCTCTGAGGCTGTCTCTGCCTCATCCTTTCTCTCTCTGAGGCTGTCTCTGCCCCCTCCTCCTCTCTCTGAGGCTGTCTCTGCCTCCTCCCCTCTCTTCTTGAGGCTGTCTCCGCCTCCTCCTCTGTCTCTCTCTGAGGCTGTCTCCGCCCCCTCCTCTCTCTTTCTGAGGCTGTCTCTGCCCCCTCCTCCTTCTCTCTCTGAGGCTGTCTCTGCCCCCTCCTCTCTCTCTCTGAGGCTGTCTCTGCCCCCTCCTCCTCTCTCTGAGGCTGTCCCGGCCTCCTCCTCTCTCTCTCTGAGGCTGTCCCTGCCTCCCCCTCTGTCTCTCTCGGAGGCTGTCTCCGCCCCCTCCTCTCTCTGAGGCTGTCTCTGCCCCCTCCTCCTTCTTTCTCTGAGGCTGTCTCTGCCCCCTCCTCTCTCTCTCTCTGAGGCTGTCTCTGCCCCCTCCTCCTTCTTTCTCTGAGGCTGTCTCTGCCCCCTCCTCTCTCTCTCTCTCTGAGGCTGTCTCTGCCCCCTCCTCCTTTCTCTGAGGCTGTCTCTGCCCCCTCCTCTCTCTCTCTGAGGCTGCCTCTGCCCCCTCCTCCTTCTCTCAGAGGCTGCCTCTAACTGTCGATCCCTGGGCCACGCCTCCGGTGAATCCTGCTGGACCGTTACCCGGTACAGCCGTCCCTGGTCCCAGACCACCTGCTCGCGGTCTGACTCCCCGGGAGGCTGTGCCGCCTGCTCCTTAAGAGCTTTCAGGCTAGCGTCGGCTTCCAGCGCTGCCTGAAATCCCTGACTCGATGCGGCGAGAATGGACGACACTGCCACATCCACCATTCGCTCCCCGGGATCTGTCTCCTGGCTGCTGTCTGACTCGGCAGCCGCTTGGTCAGAGAGGGGGAAGCCGTCGGACCTCTGCAAGGCTCCAGCGCTCCCACTCCTGGTGACAGCGGCAACGACCGCTGTGCCCACGGGTAGCGCCTGCTTCCCCCCGGCTCCTGACCAAGTCGCCGGGTCAGGCAGACTTCCCTGCCCTCCTGACATCCCGGGTGTGGGGAACTCCTGCCCTAGGGTCTTACCTGGTGGCTCCTCTCCCGGGACGCCTCCTCCCCCCCTGGCCTGTTCCTCTTCCCGCAGGGGCCCTAGACTCAGCAGGCTGGATTCACTTAGGGGCCCTACACTGCCCATAGCAACCCCTCCCTCCACCTCTGATCTCTCCCCTACAGTCTCCTCACCTGTCCTCACTGTGAGCCCCGTGTGTGTGGTGTCAGTGTATGGAGTACCCTCAGGTTTCACTCCCTCCCCCACTGTTGGAGGCACATTCAACACATCAACATTCACAGTAGAGTCACGACATTCTTGGGGAGCCGAACTTGGGGGTTCAGTGGCCACATACTGGGACACTAGCCGCCCCAAATCGGTCCCAAGTAATACATTAGCAGGAATATTTGACGTTACTCCCACCTCCCGTACTCCCCTCCCGGCACCCCAGTCCAAAAACACCTTTGCAACAGGCAGTGCCGGTTCCACGCCTCCAATTCCGGAGACAGACAGGGTTCTCCCTGGCACCAAGTCTTGAGGGGACACCACCTCAGGACGTACCAGGGTTCGTTCAGCGCCTGTGTCCCGCAGTCCCATGACCGCTGAGCGGCCGATAGTGACGGGTTGGTAATTGTCCAGGGACCTCCCACCACCCCCTCCCACACATAAAACAGTGGACGGTTCCAGGGATGGGGGCTTAAGACGCTGGGGACATGCAGCCTTGAAGTGTCCCAGCTGGTTGCAGTGATGACAACGTCTGGGTTCTGCGTCTGGCCTGGAGAGGGCAGCAGGGGGGTACACCCCTTGCACTCTGGGGGCTGGGGGAACAGGGGCCGGATTGGGCTTACCCCCTCTCCAGGTGCTGCTGGCAGGCTTCTTCGGCTCAGGTGCCCTGTTATTGGCATACTCGTCTGCCAGGGCGGCTGTAGCAGAAGCCCCCTTCGGTTTCCGGTCACGGAGGAACTGCTGAAGGTCCTCTGGGCAGTTCCACAAGAACTGCTCCGTGACGAACAGTTCCTGGACCTCCTGGCGGGTGGTGAGCGCTAGACCCGAGGTCCAGTGCTCTGCAGCTCTCAGCAACGCCCGCATGTGGTCGGTCCAGGTGTCCTTCGGGCCCTGCTGCAGGCTCCGGAACTTCTTGCGGTAAGACTCTGGGGTGAGGTTGTAGTGCTGGATCAGGGCCCGCTTGATGCTGCTGTAGTCCTGCTCCGCCCCGGCAGGTAAGTCCCCCAAAACTTCCAGGGACTTACCCCTCAAACGGGGGGTCAGGTATCTTGCCCACTGATCCGGGGCCAGATGGTGTTGAAGGCAGGTCCTTTCAAAGGCCAGCAAGAAGGAATCCAGGTCTCCATCCTTCTCAAGCAGAGGGAAGTCCTCGGCCCGGACTTTGGAAGCTCTGGACTCTGGTGGTGCTGGGGCGTCCAGCGGGAGCCCGCGTTGAGCCATCTCCAGTCGGTGCTGGCGCTCCGCTGCCCACTCAGCAGCTCTCACTGCCCGCTCCGCTGCCTCACGGCGTTCTGCCCGCTCTCGCTCCTCTGCTTTCTCTGCAGCTGCCATGAGTCTCATATAGGCGTCTTCATTACCTGCCTCGAGACGTGCCACTGCCGCTGCAACAAGGGCCTCTGATGTGGACAGGCTGGTGCGGGTAGGTGGTGGGTAGTCCCTTGCCGGACTAAGCACGGGTGGCTGGCTCCTTGGGGAGTCCGGGCTGAACTCCCCCTCGCATGGAACAGTACCGTCCACCACCACCTCCTCATAGACCATAGCACTGGCCTGCGCCCTCACTGCACTCCTGGTGCCATCCGCCATCTTTGGAACCTCTGGTTACTGACACAGCTGTAACCCTGACCTTGCACACAGCTTATTATATCTACACTCTGACCGTCTAGTGCTGGGCTGACCTTAAGACCCCAGCAGTGAAAGTTACCATTGGTAGTTTTTAGTGTCTGGGAGTAGGGGTCCCACGCACACTATTACTCTGATCCCACATACGCTGCCACCACTGTGAAGGATTACCCCTTCCTCCCACGTCACCAATCCGTGACGTCACTACACAGGCCCAGCTGTCCGGCGCCCCCTTTGTCTCTCAGGTCAGTAAAAGAACTGCACCCAGAGCAAATGGCCGCCGGGGAGACTGCCCTGTTACCCACACTGGGTATTCTAGGATTCGCAATCAGAGTAAAAGGATCACCCCAAAATTAATTTATGATTTAATTGCCTTAAGGGCACACTAGATAATTACAAGAAATATACAATCACAATATATCAAGAGTTACAGTCAGAGTACAATATAACAACAATAATACAAGGCTTAAAGACATAAAGTTGGAGGTCAATTTACCAGGTTGAAGGTCGCTTGTGGAAGCCGGGGGCGCGCAGCATTCCGCAGGTCCAAACTTAGTTACCGGGCAGCCCCCAGAAAGCGTGTGCTTGCTCCCCTCTGGCTGGCATACCCTGTTCCTTAAGATATCAGCATGATCTTCTTCTGTGGAGTGAGTCTCCCAGAGACCTTAGCTCTTCTTAAACCTGGCTGAGCCCCCCTGCCTGCAGTTGGGTGGGCTTAGCAATCTCCACCCCCTCTGCCTCCCTGCAAGATTTATTCCAATTTCTAATAAATGGGATAACTTCCCTCAGGATGATCGTATCAGCACACGGGCAGTACCAAAGCCTGTGGTTTGTCCTGCCGGTCGTACTGGGATCAAACCTGGACCCATTCGGTCCCTGTGGGAGGCTGATCCCTATATCTCGGGTTTCAGACCTCCCACAGCCACGGGAGTCGCACTGTTAGATGCACAATTTCTTTAGGGCGAGGAGAATATTTTTTATGAGCCTGTACCTCGGACGATGCATCCATAATTCACAATTCCATGTTGGAGACGGTTCGGCTGGGCTGCCATAATAGATGTGTATCCAGTGGCCACTTGGCATGCGTGTTTTAATTAAGCCCCCAAGCATTTCCAAGCCCCCTGCTGGCGTGGTTTCCTCATTGAGCTCTGAAATACTGTCTACAGTTTACACTAAGCTCAGCCCGTTAGCATACTAATAGGAACCTTATTCATCAGAAAGGTGGGGGCCAGAAGCACTCCTGCTGCCGACCTGTGACCAGGAGACAAAATGGAGTCACGCCAATCTGTAGTATGCTTTTTCCAAGATGGCGGCTGTTCCCTCATCACAGCTTCTTACACCTGTCAACTGAAATTTTTGACCACTTTTTTTTTGCAAACTGCTCCAGGCCTGTTATTTGAACGGTGCCTTCTCCAAACAACAATTTTAAGATCTCTCCACAAGTGTTCAATGGGTTTTAGAACTGGACTTCTGAGGAGCGAGTGTGCTTGTGTCCTAATTGAGGTTTTTTTTTTCGGCATGGTTGAATCACCGCAGCTGCAACACATGCAGGGATTGCCTAGCAAAGGCAATCCCTGCATGTGTTGCGGCTGTTGAACAACTTTAAGACATGCAGCTGCGGCAAGTCGAGTTTTTTTTTTTTTTTGTTTGCGAGAAGGGATCCGTCCTTCAAGGTTAGGAAACCTTCAAGCTGAAAAGGGCGGCACCTCCTCGTGAGTTGGTTTCCTGTCCTTGATAAGGAACCTTCGGCAAGAAGACTGATGTGAACAAAGAAAGAAGGAAAATGTTTCCCAGCCCAGGGCCAGTCGGTGTCTTGCAGGGCATCGTATCTGCTGCGGCTGGCACTAGGAGGAGCTGGAAGTGCTGTGGCAGGTCCCACATGTGTGTCCTCCCCAAGCGTGCATGAGCGGGGCGCCAGCGTTTGCACAGGAAGTTCAGAAATCCATAAAATCACTATCCCACTTGGAAGATAGGAGCACTAGGGGAAAAAGAAGCCTAGAAAGTCCCCTCTGTCATCAGATAAATCCTCCGCGTCAGTCTGGATTCATACCCTCTTTTCTAAGGCTAGGTTCCCATTGCGTTAATGGGAACGCGCTAACGGACAGCGTTGCACGGCGAAATTAATGCCGTGCAATGCGTCCGTTAGCGCGCCCATTCACGGCAATGGGAACGCGCAGCACTAGCGCGTGCCATGTTCGGCACGCGCTAGCGACGCGTCGGTGTTTTCTGGCACGCCGCGGACGCTGCTTGCAGCGTCCGAGGCGAGCCCGCGGTCCGTTCCCCGCTCTCGCAGATCGGGGATCTGCGAGAGCGGGGACGTTACCGCAACCCCCGGGACGCGGCCCCGTTAAAAACATTGCGTTAGCGCAATCCGCTAGCGCTAAACGGATTGCACTAACGCAATGTGACCCTAGCCTAAGTTCTATCTCATCTGAAAGTGACGCAGAGGGTTGACATTGCATACCTCTAGAGGCTATAGATTAAGGTCTACAATGGGTCTCGTAGACCTAAAGTCCCAAAAAAATTCAGGATATGATGTTTAAGCGAAGCGTAAGACCTTTCCCATAAATGAGAAAGTACAGGACCTTGTTAAAAGGGAATGGGAAAACCAGAGAGAAGAGGCCCATTTGTAGCTTCCTTTAAAAGAAAATATCCTTTTGAGGAGGAGTTTACTAGATCTTGGGATAAAGCCCCTAAACTGGGTGTAGCCACTTCCAAAGCCTCCAGGAAGTTTTCCCTACCTTTTGAGGATCTAGGATCATTAAAAGACTTGTTGGACAGGAAGACGGATAGCTTCCTTAGAGCAACGTGGGAAGTCTCCGCAGGTGCCCTGAGACAAGCAATAGCAGTGACCTCCAGAGCCAGATCCCTAAGGGTCTGGTTAGATAATTTGGAGGGTCATCTTGAGCAAAAAGTGCCAAGGGAGACCATCCTAGACTCAATCCCAACCAAAACGGGGATGGCATCGTTCCTTACAAACCCATCAGTGGACTCCGCTAGTTTGGAAGCTAGATCAGCAGCCCTATCTTAACTCAAGTCGTAGAGCAGTGTTCCCCAAGTCCGGTCCTCAAGAGCCACCAACAGGTCATGTTTTCAGGATATCCTTAGTATTTCCCAGGTGATAATTGCTTCACCTGCACAGGCAATAATTCCATCACCTGGGCAATACTAAGGAAATCCTGAAAACATGACCTGTTGGTGGCTCTTGAGGACCGGACTTGGGGAACACTGTCGTAGAGTGTTCTGGCTGAAGGGGACATACAGACAAAAGGTCAAGTTATGTTCTCTACCCTGCAAGGGAAGATTCGGGTCTTTCTTATCTTTCAGGTTACATCGGGGGGCTTATCTACACCATTACAGAATGCTGCAGATAAGCCCCTGATGGCGGTGGCCTTAGCTTATAGGCGAAAAATGGGGTGACAGATTCCCTTTAAGGTCATAAGTCTTTTTGGGCCTTATAATAGACTCAAGCAGAAATGCCATCTCCTGGAGGAGAAAGATGAAAAAAATGTAAGCCAAATCTCCAGCAGCGATGAATCTGATAATGTCCCTCAGAAAGATGTTGTCCCTTCTGGGTTCTCTAACCACATGTAGTCCAGCAGTCAAGTGGGAATTGCAGTGGTGTATCTTGGAAAACAAGGTAGTCTTGCAGGGACTATTGGAGGGCAAGCTGACACTTCCTTGGGCAGTAGTCCACTCCTTTGGTGGCTAGGAATAAAATCTGCTCCGATGGGGTATGTACAATGGGTTTGCAATGTATCCAGTGTGGTCACTATGGACGCCAGCCCCAGACAACCATCTAGTGCAGGGAACTTGGTCAGAGGAAGAGATGTTGGCGTCCTCAAGCAGCTGTGAACTTTTGGCAACGGTCACTGAACGAACGGTTACATTTTCTGCGACATCACCATGTGAGGGTTCTCTTCAACAACCGTGTTGCAGTAGCACTCATAAACCACCAAGGGGGTACTCGTTCCAGACCACTAATGGCAGTAGCAAATCAAATATTTATGACAGCAGAAGAACACTTTCCTCTCATTATCGGCCCTGCATATCAGGGGAAAACAAAATTTCAAGGGAGACTTTCTAAGCCGCAAACAATTATGTCAAAGAGAATGGTCACTGGAAAAAATCGGTGTTCGATCAGATTGTGGATATGTGTTACCAGAAAGAACGGGAAGGTCCAGAAATTATGTTCTCTAAGCATGGTGAAGAACCTCACATGGTGTATGACTTCAGAATGAAATGGACCCTCAGGCTAGTCTATGCGTTTCCCCCGATATATCTAATTACGTCAGTCCTAAAGAAGATCAGGGAGGACGAAGCAAGGATTATCCTCATAGCCCCCTTTCGGCCAAAGAGACTGTTGTTCATTTGGCTGAGAGCGATGTCGGTCACGGATCTGTGGGTTGTCCCGGGAGACCCGGATCTTCTATTCCAAGGACTATTTCATAACGCCCAAGTATCCAGGCTCCATTTAACAGCCTAGAACTTGAAAGTAGAAGTAAAATTTAAAAAAGGGGGGTACCTCTAGATTAGTATCTACCCTACTTAGCATTAACCCCTTTCTGACATATGACGTACTATCCCGTCGAGGTGGTGTGGGCCCGTATGACCACCGACGGGATAGTACATCATCACCGATCAGCCGTGCTCACGGGGGGAGTGTGGCCGATCGGGGCCGGGTGTCAGCTGACTATCACAGCTGACATCCGGCACTATGTGCCAGGTGCGGTCACGGACCGCTCCTGGCACATGAACCCCCGGAAACATGATCGCAGCGTTCCTGTGGCATAGAGAAGCATCGCGCAGGGAAGGGGCTCCCTACGTGCTTCCCTGAGACCCTCGGAGCAACGTGATGTGATCGCGTTGCTCCGAGGGTCTCCTCCGTCCTCCCTGCAGGCCCTGGATCCAAAATGGCCGCAGGGCTCCTTCTGGGTCCTGCAGGGAGATGGCTTGCAAGGGCCTGCTCAGAGCAGGCGCCAGCAAGCCTCCTGCAGTGCCTGTCAGATCGCCGATCTAACACTGTATAGTCATGTCCCCCCCTGGGACAAAGTAAACAAGTAAAAAAAAAATATATATTTACATGTGTAAAATATATATATATATATATATATATATATATATATATATTGTTCCAATAAATACATTTATCTAAATAAAAAAACAAAAGTACACATATGTAGTATTGCCGCGTCCGTAACGACCCGACCTATAAAACTGTCCCACTAGTTAACCCCTTCAGTGAACACCGAAAAAAAAAAGGTGGCAAAAAACAGCACTTTATTATCATACCGCCGAACAAAATGTGGACTAACGCAATCAAAAAGAGGGATATAAAAAAATCATGGTACAGCTGAAAACGTCATCTTGTCCCGCAAAAAAAGAGCCGCCATACAGCGTCATCAGCGAAAAAATAAAAAAGTTATAGTCCTCAGAATAAAGCGATGCGAAAATAATAATTTTTTATATAAAATAGTTTTAAATGAGGTATCACCGTAATCATTCTGACCCGAAAAATAGTACTGCTTTTACCAGATGTGGAACGGTATAATCACCCAGAAATTTATGAATTGCTGGTTTTTGGTCATTCTGCCTCACAAAAATCGGAATAAAAAGCGATCAAAAAAATGTCACATGCCTGAAAATGTTACCAATAAAAACGTCAACTCGTCACACAAAAAACAAGACCTCACATGACTCTGTGGACCAAAATAATGGAAAAATTATAGCTCTAAAAATGTGGAGACGCAAAAACAATTTTTTGCAATAAGCATCTTTTAGTGTGTGTGACAGCTGCCAATCATAAAAATCCGCCAAAAAACCCGCTATAAATAGTAAATCAAACCCCCCTTCATCACCCCCTTAGTTAGAGAAAAATAATAAAATTAAAAAAAAATGTATTTATTTCCATTTTCCCATTAGGGTTGGGGCTAAAGTTAGGGCAGCATGGTGGCTCAGTGGATAACACTCCAGCCTTGCTTTTGCAGCGCTGGAGTCCTGGGTTCTAATCCCACCTTGGACAACATCTGCAAGGAGTTTGTGTGTTTGCTTGGGTTTCCTCCCACATTCCAAAGACATACTGATAGAGAATTTAGATTGTGAGCCCCATTGGGGACAGTGATGATAATGTGGGCAAACTGTAAAGCGCTGTGGAATATGTTAGCGCTATATAAAAATAAAGATTATTATTATTAAAGTTAGGGATAGGTTTTGGATTACATTTAGGGTAAATTCACACGTTCAGGAATTTTCGCGTTTTTCGCTATAAAAATGCATACATATGCATTCTATCATTTAGAATGCATTCCGCAGTTTTTGTGCACATGATGCGTTTTTTTCCGCAATAAAACGCATTGCAGAAAAGGAAGCAACATGTTCATTATTTTTGCAGATTTTATGCGGATTTCCCATTATATTATGGCATTTGGAGTGTCAGGAAAAAAAAAACGCAAAAAAAATCTACATAAAATCTGCAAAAAAAAAAAACGCGCAAAAAACGCATGCAGAATTCCTGCAGAAAACCTCATGTTTATCTCAGGAAAATTCTGCATGCATTCCGGACGTGTGCACCTACCCTTACGGTTGGGATTAGGGTTGGGGGTGTGTCAGGGTTAGGGGTGTGGTTAGAGTTGTGTTGGAGTTAGGGGTGTGGTTAGGGTTGGGATTAGGGTTAGGAGCATGGTTGGGATTAGGGTTAGGGGTGTGTTTGGGTTAGGGTTTCAATTACGATTGGGTTTCCACTGTTTAGGCACATCAGGGTCTCTCCAAACGCGACATGTCGTCCGATCTCAATTCCAGCCAATTTTGCATTGAAAAGTCAAACGGCGCTCCTTCCCTTCCGAGCTCTGCCATGCGCCCAAACAGTGGTTTACCCCCACTTTTGGGGTATAAGCGTACTCAGGACAAATAGCACAACAACTTTTGGCATCTAATTTCTTCTGTTACCCTTGGGAAAATAAAAAATTGAGGGCGAAAAGATCATTTTTGTGAAAAAATTATTTTTTATTTTTACGGCTCTACATTATAAACTTCTGTGAAGCACTTGGTGGGTGAAAATGCTCACCACACATCTAGATAAGTTCCTTAGGGGGTCTACTTTCCTAAATGGTGTCACTTGTGGGGGTTTCCACTGTTTAGGCGCATTAGTGGCTCTCCAAACGTGACATGGCATCCTATCTCAATTCCAGTCAATTTTGCATTGAAAAGTCAAATGGCACTCCTTCCCTGCCGAGCTCTGCCATGCGCCCAAACAGTGGTTTACCCCCACATATGGGGTATCAGCGTACTCAGGACAAATTGTACAACAACTTTTAGGGTCCAATTTCTCCTGTTACCCTTGGTAAAATAAAACAAATTGGAGCTGAAGTAAATTTTTTGTGAAGTTAAATGTTCATTTTTTGTTAAAACATTCCTGCGAAACACCTGAAGGGTTAACAAACTTCTTGAATGTGGTTTTGAGCACCTTGAGGGGTGCAGTTTTTAGAATGGTGTCACACTTGGTAATTTTCTATCATATAGACCCCTCAAAATGACTTCAAATGTGATGTGGTCCCTAAAAAAAATGGTGTTGTAAAAATGAGAAATTGCTGGTCAACTTTTAACCCTTATAACTCCCTAACAAAAAAAAATGTTGGTTCCTAAATTGTGCTGATGTAAAGTACACATGTGGAAAATGTTACTTATCAAGTATTTTGTGTGATATATCTGATATAAGGGCAAAAAAATTCAAAGTTGGAAAATTGAGAAATTTTCAAAATTTTCGCAAAATTTCCGTTTTTCTCACAAATATATGCAGGTAATACCAAATAAATTTTACCACTATCCTGAAGTACAATATGTCAGGAGAAAACATTGTCAGAATCATCCGGATCCGTTGAAGCGTTCCAAAGTTATAACCTCATAAAGGGACAGTGGTCAGAATTGTAAAAATTACAGAATATAGGGTACCAGCGCACTACTAATACTGTATATCAAATAAGGAGGGCTGCAGAAGAGTGGTAATATAATGACAATGAAGAAAAAAGAGGGGAAAAGGACCACTCTAAAACACTGCACACCACAATGAGTATAGAAATATATAAAAAAAAGGCAAACTTTATTGATGCAAAGATAAAAACATTAAAAACAAGTGAACACACCGAAAAGTCCCCACAATGATCCGTAAAAGTAACGGTGGCCAAACAGGGGCACATACCCTGCAAGTATTGCAGAGGTAAAGTATCACATAACCTAAGCAATATGTACCGTATATCTAAATAACAAGTCAGTATAATAAACATACACCAAATACAATGCATAAGGGTGGCCCTGTATAGCTGCGCCTCACTAGATAAACACAAAGTTCCCTAAATGGAAATTATATGTAATGCTCATAAACGTCCGAGTAAGAACACAGACCCTATCCACAGGTACCTAATGGGTCTCTAGATTTATCGAGGCCTGTAATAGATTTAGATCAATCTCTTCCTGTAGAGCCCATTCTTGGGACTTGAAACTAGTCTTAGGAGCATTAATAGAAAGCCTCTTGAATCCTTGGATTCTGCCTCAGACAAAATAGTCTTGCTAAAGACATCCCTGCTAGTAGTCTTAACATTGACCTGCAGAATAAGTGACATCCGAGCTTTATCAGCAGATTCTCTATTCACTCAGGTTCTGGATGATAGGTTAGTTATAAAATTAGACCCGGGTTATCACAATAAGGTAGTTTCAAAATTCCATAGGTAGCAGAAAATTGTGTTGCCATCTTTCTGTTCTAACCCTACAAACCCTAAGGAAGAAAACCTACATACCTTGAATGTCATAAGATGTTTACTGCAGTATTTAACAGTCACAGAACCTTGGAGAAATCTAGAGCCCTTTTGTATCATTTCAGGGATCTAGAAAGGGCCATAAGGTGTCAAAGGGAGCCTCTCTGACAGCGCGATGGGTCAGAGAGGCTATTAAAGGGAAGGTGCCGCAATTTTGTTTTTGTATTAAAAATGATTGTTTATATAAAAAATTATTTTTAATACAATTTTTTTTTTTTACTTTAATATCTTTTTTATTAATAAATATTTTTGCAGCCACTGGGCGCCGCCATTTTCCTTTGCAAGAGTGTAAGAGTCCCAGCACGACACTTACACTCTGCAAATATGGCAGCCCTGGGCATAGGTACTGCGGTCGGCATCCAACCCCATAGTTATCATTGAGCTGCTCCCTACTGTGATCTGGCCACGCCCCCTGGGCTGTCCACATCACAGCAGAGGAAGGAGGTCGGCGCCATCTTTCTTCAGCCCATGGAGTGTATCTGTGAGCTCCACTGTGACTTGAGAGCTGCGCTGTTATAGGAGGGACAGCTTCATCTGTCTGTCCTTTCACACTGTCAGCAGCGGCCATTCCCTGTCCTCTTCTCTGCTGCCTGGTGCCCTGGCTCTAATCTCTAGAATCGCTAGAGAGGATGAAGTGCTGCGGTCTGATGTCCTCTTATCAGGAGCTGCAGAGAGGTAACAGAGGGGGATGGGGGGGCTCTCTGTGCTGCTTCGACCCTGCCTCTCACTGTACCTCCTCATCAGGACATCAGACCGTTTATCTATCAACTATACTGTGCTGAGCCGTGTATCTAATTCTCTCCTGTATGATACTGTCTGCTGACCTGTGTATCTAATCCTCCTGTGTGATACTGACTGCTGAGCCGTGTATCTAATAATCCTCTCCTGTGTGATACTGACTGCTGAGCCGTGTATCTAATAATCCTCTCCTGTGTGATACTGACTGCTGAGCCATGTATCTAATTCTATCCTGTGTGATACTGACTGCTGAGCCATGTATCTAATCCTATCCTGTGTGATACGTTCTGAGCCATGTATCTAATCCTCTCTTGTGTGATAGTCTGCTGAGTCGTGTATCTAATAATCCTCTCCTGTGTGATACTGACTGCTGAGCTGTGTATCTGACTAATCCTATCCTGTTTCATACGGACTGCTGAGCCATGTATCTAATCCTATCCTGTGTGATACATTCTGAGCCATGTATCTAATCCTCTCTTGTGTGATACAGTCTGCTGAGCCGTGTATCTAATCCTATCCTGTGTGATACTGTCTTCTGAGACGTGTATCTAATAATCCTCTCCTGTGTGATACTGTCTGCTGAGCCGTGTATCTAATAATCCTCTCCTGTGTGATACTGACTGCTGAGCCATGTATCTAATCCTATCCTGTGTGATACTGTCTGGTGAACCGTGTATCTAATCCTATCCTGTGTGATACTGTTTGGTGAACTGTGTATCTAATCCTCTCCTATGCACTCCTCTCCCCCCTGCATGTCTTTTCCCATTGCACACACAACTCAATGCGTGCGATAACCGGAGCTGAAGAGGTCATGCTGTATTATGGCATTATGTGAGATCTATGTGACAGTATTATGTGATCTGTATGGTGGTATTATGCTTGATCAGTATTGTGAGAATTATATGGTGGTATTGTGTGATCTATGTGGCGGTATTATGTGAGAACACTATGGCGGTATTGTGTGATCTATATGGCGGTATGTGAGAACACTGGCGGTATTATGTGTGATCTATATGGTGGTATTATGTGAGAACTGTTTGACAGTATTGTGTGATCTATTTGATAGCATGTGTGATCCATATGGCGGTATTATGTGTGGTCTATATGGCGGTATTATGTGTGATCTATATGGCGGTATTATGTGAGAACACTATGGCAGTATTATCTTCAGAAAGGGGACCCATGCTATGGTGGTTCTGGCTGAGCAGCTGCACACGGGTCTGGGGTAATAGAGGGGGCAGCATGACCTCCAGTTCGGTGCAGTCAGGGGAAGGCTGGTGAGGCAGCTGAAGAGAGGCGTCTCATATTTATAGTTACTATATGGCTACATTTCCTTCCCAGCTTCGCCCCGGACTTCGCCTGTCACCTCGCTTTCACACATTGCCAGGACAGGATGGAGAAGACAGGATCTGAGGAGGGGAATGGGGTCTTTGCATGCAATATCTGCATCAGAACAGGCCATCAATCCGCAGAAATGTTTCCTGGATTTCTGTGGAGCACATGGTCCATCCATGTGTATAAAAGACAGCGCTCTATGTACAATCCCTGGCTGCTCTGCGCACCAAACAGGGTGCCGCCCATAGACCAGCACACTGCTCTCCTGAAATACACTGTGCTGCTGTCATACTGCTCCCTCCACCATATATCTCCCAGAATCTTTGCTGCCTGCCATCCTCTGTGACTGTCTACTTGTCAGTATAACTCTGAAGCCACCAACAAAACGGCTGCTCACTGGGTTCCTGAATATCATCCTCTCATATCCCTTAGCAAACACCCAGAAGGGGGAGGAGAGGAGTGACATCACACCCATGTCAGCAGACTCCGCCCATATTTACTGCAGTGCTGTAATATAAGCTATTTGTACACTTGGTTTTTGTGAAATTTCAGCAGCTGCTCCCCCTAGTGTTTAAAAGTGGAAATTCCAAAACTTTTCAAATTATTTTTCATATTTTACTAAATTATAAACAAATGATAATATTTTTTAAGAAAATATAAACATTAATTCTTTACATTTTTTCAATTGCTGTAAAAAAAATTTTTTTTATGGCACCGTACCTTTAAGTTAGCTTATGGGAGTGCAGGTAGGGTTGTTCGAGAAAGTCTGAGGGCCCATTCAGAAGAGCAGTGGCTGTATCCTGGGCAGAGAAGGTGAATGTCTCCATCGACAAGATCTGTAAGGTGGCCACGTGGTCTTCTCCATCTACCTTTTATAAGCACTATAGACCAGATCTACCTGCCTCCTCTGACCTCACATTTGGGAGAAGCATTCTACATTCAGTGGTCTCTCCCTGATAGAGGATTAATTCTCAATTCTCTGTAATTCTCTCGTTGGTGTTGTCATGGGTGACAGAAAAACACGTATATTACAACCCCTGTCAAAAAATTATGGAATCACCGGCCTTGGAGGATGTTCATTTAGTTGTTTAATTTTGTAAAAAAAAAAAAGCAGACCACAGACATGGCACAAAACTTTAGTCATTTCAAATGGCAACTTTCTGGTTTTAAGAAACACTAAAAGAAATCAAGAACAAAAAATGTGGTAGTCAGTAATGGTTACTTTATTTTAACCAAGTATAGGGGAAAAATTATGGAATCACTCAATTCTAAGGAAAAAAATATGGAATCACCCTGTAAATTTTCATACCCAAAAATAACACCTGCATCAAATTAGATCTGCTCATTAGTCTGCATCTAAAAAGGAGTGATCACACCTTGGAGAGCTGTTGCACCAAGTGGACTGACATGAATCATGGCTCCAACGCGAGAGATGTCAATTGAAACAAAGGAGAGGATTATCAAACTCTTAAAAGAGGGAAAATCATCACGCAATGTTGAAGAATCTGCATTGGGCAAGGTGATGATGCTGGAACTTTTGTTTGGTGCCGTTCCAATGAGATTTATAAAGATGACTGCCTGAAGAGAACATGCAAATTTCCAGTCATTGATGATATGGGGCTGCATGTCAGGTAAAGACACTGGGGAGATGGCTGTCATTACAGCTTCAATAAATGCAACACTTTTCTTATCCCATCAATTGAAAGGATGTTTGGGGATGATGAAATAATTTTTCAAGATGATAAATCATCCTGCCATAGAAATTGTGAAAACATTCCTTGAAAAAAGACACATAAGGTTAATGTCATGGCCTGCAAATAGTCCGGCTCTCAATCCAATTGAAAATCTTTGGTGGAAGTTGAAGAAAATGGTCCATGACAAGGCTCCAACCTGCAAAGCTGATCTGGCAACAGCAATCAGAGAAAGTTGGAGCCTGATTGAAGAGTAATGTTTGACACTCATTAAGTCCATGCCTCAGAGACTGCAAGTTGTTATAAAAGCCAGAGGTGGTGCAACAAAATACTAGTGATGTTTTGGAGTGTTTTTGTTTGTTCGTTTGTTTTTCATGATTCCATAATTTTTTCCTCAGAATTGAGTGATTCCATAATTATTCCCCTATGCTTGGTTAAAAAAAAAAGTAACCATTACTGACTACCACATTTTTTATTCTTGATTTCTTTTAGTGTTTCTGACAGCCAGAAAGTTGCCATTTGAAATGACTTAAGTTTTGTGCCATGTCTGTGATCTGCTTTTTTTTTCTACAAAATTAAACAACTGAATGAACACATGACTAATGAATCCTGCACACCACACTGGTTAACCACACTGAACGAGCACATGGAGGGCTGTGCGGCCCTCCAAAGAAATGCCAGCCCACACCATTACTGACCCACTGACAAACAGGTCATGCTGAAGGATGTTGCAGGCAGCAGATAGCTCTCCATGGCATCTCCAGACTCTGTCACGTCTGTCTCGTGCTCAGTGAGAACCTGCTTTCATCTGGCGAATTTGCCAATCCTGGTGTTCTGTGGCAAATGTCAAGCGTCCTGCATGGTGTTAGGCTGTGAGCACAGCCCTCATCTGTGGACGTCGGGCACTCAGACCATCCTCATGGATTCAGTTTCTAACCGTTTGTGCAGACACATGCACATTTGTGGCCTGCTGGAGGTCATTTTGCAGGGCTCTGGCAGTGCTCCTCCTGTTCCTCCTTGCACAAAGGCTGAGGTAGCGGTCCTGCTACTGGGTTGTTAACCCGTACTATGGTCCCCTCCATGTCTCCTGGTGTACTGGCCTGACTCCTGGTAGCGCCTACAGCCTCTGGACACTACGCTGACAAACACCACAAACCTTCCTGCCACAGCTCGCATTGATGTGCCATCCTGGATGAGCTACAATACCTGAGCCACTTGTGTCGGTTGTAGAATCCGTCTCATACTACCACGAGTGTGAAAGCACAAGCAACATTCAAAAGTGACCAAAACATCAGCCAGAAAGCATTGGTACTGAGATGTGGTCTGTGGTCCCTGTTATGATGCGGTGGTCTAGGAGCAACATGGAACGAGCTCTGAAGGAAGTGGTAACTGTACTGATCGCAGTCCCTAATCTCAACACAACACTAGAAGTAGCCGTGGAATGCTCCTAACTCTCCCTAGGCATCTCGTCACAGCCTAAGAGCTAACTACCCCTAAAGATAGAAGCAGGAAAGCTATCTTGCCTCAGAGAAAACCCCCAAAGGATAGATTAGCCCCCCACAAATAATGACTGTGAGTGGAGAGGGAAAAGACATACACAGAATGAAACCAGGATGAGCACATGAGGCCAGTCTAGCTAAATAGATAGGACAGGATGGAATACTGTGCAGTCGGTATAAAACACTACAAAAAAATCCACGCAGAGTTTACAAAAATCTCCACACCTGACTAAAGGTGTGGAGGGTAAATCTGCTTCCCAGAGCTTCCAGCAAGACAGAATTAATTCATACGAATGTCCAATGGAGCGCTGTTCATTCTACTTCTCTAGAATTAATTAATACTGATAAGCTGGACAAACAAAGAAAGCACAGAACGGATAAGTCCACAATCTATGGACAGAAAAGAGCAAGCAAAAACTTAGCTTTGCTGAACTGGTCAGGATAACAGGGAAATCCAAAGAGATGTGAATCCAACCAGGAACCATTTACAAGTGGCACTGGCTGAAGGAAAGAGCCAGGCCTAAATAGCAGAGCAGAAGAGACGATAAGTGGAGGCAGCTGAAGACAGCTAACTCCAAGGAGCAGCCATACCACTTGAAACCACAAGAGGGAGCCCAAGAGCAGACTCACAAAAGTGCCACTTACAACCACCGGAGCGAGCCCAAGAGCGGAATTCACAACAGTACCCCCACCTTGAGGAGGGGTCACCGAACCCTCACCAGAGCCCCCCGGCCGATCAGGACGAGCCAAATGAAAAGCACGAACCAAATCGGTGGCATGGACATCGGAGGCAACAACCCAAGAATTATCCTCCTGGCCATAACCCTTCCACTTGACAAGATACTGAAGCCTCCGCCTCAAAAAATGAGAATCCAAAATCTTCTCAACCTCATATTTCAACTCTCCCTCAACCAACACCGGGGCAGGAGGGTCAACCGAGGGAACAACGGGCACAATATATCTCCGCAACAAAGATCTATGGAAAACATTATGAATGGCAAAAGAGTCTAGAAGAGCCAAACGAAAAGACACCGGATTAATAATTTCAGAAATTTTATAAGGGCCAATAAACCGAGGCTTAAACTTAGGGGAAGAAACCTTCATAGGAACATGACGAGAAGACAACCAAACCAAATCCCCCACACAAAGCCGGGGACCAACACACCGACGGCGGTTAGCAAAATGTTGAGCCCTTTTCTGAGACAACGTCAAATTGTCCACCACATGAGTCCAAATCTGCTGCAGCCTGTCCACCACAGAATCAACACCAGGACAATCAGAAGGCTCAACCTGCCCAGAAGAAAAACGAGGATGAAAACCAAAATTACAAAAGAAAAGTGAAACCAAAGTAGCCGAACTAGCCTGATTATTAAGGGCAAACTCGGCCAACGGCAAGAAAGACACCCAATCATCCTGATCAGCAGACACAAAGCATCTCAAATAGGTCTCCAAGGTCTGATTAGTTTGCTCAGTTTGGCCATTAGTCTGAGGATGAAACGCCGAAGAAAAAGACAAATCAATGCCCATCCTAGCACAAAAGGCCCGCCAAAATCTAGAGACAAACTGAGAACCTCTGTCAGTCACAATATTCTCCGGAATGCCATGCAAACGAACCACATGCTGAAAAAATAATGGAACCAGATCTGAGGAGGAAGGCAACTTAGGCAAAGGCACCAGATGGACCATTTTAGAGAACCGGTCACAAACAACCCAGATAACAGACATCTTCTGGGAAACAGGAAGATCCGAAATAAAATCCATGGAAATATGCGTCCAGGGCCTCTCAGGGACCGGCAAAGGCAAAAGCAACCCACTAGCGCGGGAACAGCAAGGCTTGGCACGGGCGCAAGTCCCACAGGACTGCACAAAAGCACGCACATCACGCGACAAGGAAGGCCACCAAAAGGACCTAGCAACCAAATCTCTGGTACCAAAAATCCCAGGATGACCAGCCAACACTGAACAATGAGCCTCAGAAATTACCTTACTAGTCCATCTATCAGGAACAAACAGCTTCCCCACTGGACAGCGGTCAGGCCTATCAGCCTGAAATTCCTGAAGCACTCGACGCAAATCAGGGGAGATGGCAGAAAGAATCACCCCCTCCTTAAGAATGCCAACCGGCTCAAGGACTCCAGGAGAATCAGGTGAAAAACTCCTAGAGAGGGCATCAGCCTTTAACATTCTTAGATCCCGGAAGATACGAGACCATAAAATCAAAACGGGAGAAAACAGGGACCATCGAGCCTGTCTAGGATTCAGCCGCTTGGCCAACTCGAGGTAAATCAGATTCTTATGATCGGTCAGGACCACAACGCGGTGTTTAGCTCCCTCAAGCCAATGTCGCCACTCCTCAAACGCCCACTTCATAGCCAACAACTCCCGATTGCCGACATCATAATTGCGTTCCGCAGGCGAAAACTTTCTGGAAAAAAAAGCACACGGTTTCATCAAAGAACCATCAGACTCCCTCTGAGACAAAACGGCCCCTGCCCCAATCTCAGAAGCGTCGACCTCAACCTGAAAAGGAAGAGAAACATCCGGCTGACGTAACACAGGGGCAGAAGTAAATTGGCGCTTAAGCTCCTGAAAGGCCTCAACAGCCTCAGAGGACCAATTCGTCACATCAGCGCCTTTCTTCGTCAAATCAGTAAGGGGCTTTACCACACTGGAAAAGTTGGCAATGAAACGGCGATAGAAATTAGCAAAGCCCAAAAATTTTTGAAGGCCTTTCACAGATGTGGGTTGGATCCAGTCATGAATAGCTTGGACCTTAACAGGATCCATTTCTATAGACGAGGGAGAAAAAATAAAACCCAAAAAAGAGACCTTCTGAACTCCGAATAGGCACTTAGACCCCTTCACAAACAAAGCATTATCACGAAGGATCTGGAACACCATCCTGACCTGCTTCACATGAGACTCCCAATCATCGGAAAAAATCAAAATATCATCCAAATATACGACCATGAATTTATCAAGATAATTGCGGAAAATATCATGCATGAAAGACTGGAACACAGATGGAGCATTAGAGAGCCCAAATGGCATCACAAGGTATTCAAAAAGGCCTTCGGGCGTATTAAATGCAGTTTTCCATTCGTCACCCTGTTACGAACAAGATTATATGCCCCTCGGAGGTCAATCTTAGTAAACCAACTAGCCCCCTTAATCTGAACAAACAAATCAGTAAGCAAAGGCAAGGGGTATTGGAATTTGACCGTGATTTTATAAAGAAGACGATAATCAATACAGGGTCTCAAGGAGCCATCCTTCTTAGCAACAAAAAAGAAACCAGCTCCCAATGGTGATGAAGAGGGCCGAATATGCCCCTTCTCCAAAGATTCCTTAACATAACTCCGCATGGCGGCATGCTCTGGCACAGACAGATTGAAAAGTCGGCCCTTAGGGAACTTGCAACCAGGAATCAAGTTAATAGCACAATCACAGTCCCTGTGCGGAGGAAGGGAACTGGACTTGGGCTCATCAAATACATCCTGGAAATCCGACAAAAACTCAGGGACCTCAGAAGAGGGGGAAGAGGAAATTGACATCAAAAGAACGTCACTATGTACCCCTTGACAACCCCAACTAGTCACCGACATAGTTTTCCAATCCAGCACCGGATTATGTTCCTGTAACCATGAAAAACCCAGTACAACAACATCATGCAGGTTATGCAACACCAGAAAACGACAATCTTCCTGATGTGCAGGAGCCATGTACATAGTCATCTGTGTCCAGTACTGAGGTTTATCCTTGGCCAAGGGTGTAGCATCAATACCCCTCAAAGGAATAGGGCTCTGCAAAGGCTGCAAGGAAAAACCACAGTGCCTGGCGAATTCTAAGTCCATTAAGTTCAGGGCAGTGCCTGAATCCACAAATGCCATGACAGAAAAGGACGACAATGAGCAAATCAGGGTCACAGATAAGAGAAATTTAGGCTGTATAGTACTAATGGTAACAGACCTAGCGACTCTCTTAGTACGCTTAGGACAATCAGAGATAACATAAGCAGAAGCACCACAGTATAAACACAGCCTATTCTGACGTCTGAATTCCTGCCGTTCTGTTCTAGTCAAAATCCTATCACCTTGCATAGGTTCAGGACTCTGCTCAGAGGATACTGCCATATGGTGCACAGCTTTGCGCTCGCGCAGATGCCGATCAATCTGAATGGCTAGAGACATAGATTCGCTCAAACCGGCAGGCGTAGGAAAGCCCACCATAACATCTTTAAGGGCTTCAGAAAGACCTTTTCTGAAAATAGCAGCCAGAGCCTCTTCATTCCATTTAGTGAGCACAGACCATTTTCAAAATTTCTGGCAGTATAACTCTGCCGCTTCCTGACCTTGACACAAGGCCAACAGGGTTTTTTCTGCATGATCCACAGAATTAGGTTCGTCATACAATAATCCGAGCGCTTGAAAAAATGTTTGTTTTCTGTCCCCAAAAAAACAAATCAGGAGTAGGAATTCTAGGCTCTAAAGCCGGAGTCTGGACAACATAGTCCTGGATACTCTGTACTCTTGCAGCAAGTTGATCCACACGAGAAAACAAACCCTGAACATCCATGCCAAAGCATATATCCTGAACCACCCAGATATCAAGAGGAAAAAAAAGACAAACCAGAGCACAGAAAAAAAAAATGGTTCAGAACTTTCTTTTCCTTCTTTTGAGATGCATTTAATTTATTTTTGGCCACTTGTACTGTTATGATGCGGTGGTCTAGGAGCAACGTGGAACAAGCTCTGAAGGAAGTGGTAACTGTACTGACCGCAGTCCCTAAGCTCAACACAACACTAGAAGTAGCCGTGGAATGCTCCTAACTCTCCCTAGGCATCTCGTCACAGCCTAAGAGCTAACTACCCCTAAAGATAGAAGCAGGAAAGCTATCTTGCCTCAGAGAAAATCCCCAAAGGATAGATTAGCCCCCCACAAATAATGACTGTGAGTGGAGAGGGAAAAGACATAAACAGAATGAAACCAGGATGAGCACATGAGGCCAGTCTAGCTAAATAGATAGGACAGGATGGAATACTGTGCAGTCAGTATAAAACACTACAAAAAAATCCACGCAGAGTTTACAAAAATCTCCACACCTGACTAAGGCCATTTTCACACTATGCGGTTTTTACTGCGGAACCGCGGCGATTTTGCCGCTGCGGGTCCGCAGCTGTTATCCATGCAGGGTACAGTACAATGTTACCCTATGGAAAACAGAAACCGCAGTGCACATGATGCGGAAAAACCCGAAAAAAAACGTGCATAATTGCTGCGGAAAAAAAGAAGGACCATGTCACTTCTTTGTGCAGAATCGCAGCGATTCTGCACCCATAGAAATGCATTGATCCGCTTACTTCCCGCATGGGGCTGTGCACACCATGCGGGAAGTAAGCGGATAATGTGCGGGTTATACCCGGGGTGGAGGAGAAAAGACTCTCCTCCAGGCCCCGGGAACCATATTTGTATTAAAAAAAAAAAGAATTAAAATAAAAAAATCATGTATACTCACCCTCGGAAGTCTCAGCGCTGCACGCGGCCGTCCGGTCTCAGGTTTGCTATGCGACCAGGACCTTCGGTGACGTCGCGGTCACATGACCGTGACGTCACCGAAGGTCCTGGTCGCACAGCATCTTTGGAACCGGACCGCCGCCTGCAGCGCCGAGGAGATCGGGACGTCAGAGGGTGAGTATACCATGATTTTATTACTTTTAACACTACTACTATTAATTCATACTGATAAGCTGGACAAACAAAGAAAGCACAGAACGGATAAGTCCACAATCTATGGACAAAAAAGAGCAAGCAAAAACTTAGCTTTGCTGAACTGGTCAGGATAACAGGGAAATCCAAAGAGATGTGAATCCAACCAGGAACCATTTACAAGTGGCACTGGCTGAAGGAAAGAGCCGGGCCTAAATAGCAGAGCAGAAGAGACGATAAGTGGAGGCAGCTGAAGACAGCTAACGCCAAGGAGCAGCCATACCACTTGAAACCTCAAGAGGGAGCCCAAGAGCAGAACTCACAAAAGTGCCACTTACAACCACCGGTGGGAGCCCAAGAGCGGAATTCACAACAGGTCCCCACCTGCAGAACCACTCCTTTATTGAGTGTGTCTTGATAATTGCCAATAATTTCCATCTGTTGTCTATTCCGTTTGCACAACAGCATGTGAAATTGATTGTCAAACAGTGTTGCTTCCTAAGTGGACAGTTTTATTTCACAGAAGTTTGATTTACTGTGTTATATTCTGTTGTTTAAGTGTTCCCTTTATTTTTTATGCAGTGTATATATATATATATATATATATGTGTATATATATATCTACTCTATAACTGTCTAAGGGTCACTTCCATCTGTCTATCTGTCTGTCTGTCACAGATATTCATTGGTCGCGGCCTCTGTCTGTCATGGAAATCCAAGTCGCTGATTGGTCGCGGCAAAACAGCCACGGCCAATCAACGACGGGCACAGTCGGGAAGAAAATGGCCGCTCCTTCCTCCCCGCAGTCAGTGCCTGGCGTCCGCATACTCCCCTCCAGTCAACGCTCACACAGGGTTAAGGCCGGCGGTAACGGACCGCGTTATGCCGCGGGTAACGCACTCCGTTACCGCCGCTATTAACCCTGTGTGTCCCCAATTTTTTACTATTGATGCTGCCTATGCGGCATCAATAGTAAAAAAAATGTAATGTTAACAATAATAATAAAAAAAAAAACCTGCCATACTCACCCTCCGTAGTCCGCCGAGTCGCTCGCGGTTGCCGCCATCTTCCGCTAAGTCATCTGGGTAATTTTGCAATGCATCCTGGGAACGGAAGATGGAGGCAGCCGCGCGCCTATCGCCGGAGCTTCGATGGATCCTAGGGGGTGAGTATATAACTATTTTTTATTTTAATTATTTTTTTAACAGGGATATGGTGCCCACACTGCTGTATACTACGTGGGCTGTTAGATACCGCGTGGCTCTGTGCTGTATACTACATAGGCAGTGTTATATACTATGTGGGCAGTGTGATATACTCCGTGGGCTGTGCTAGATATTACATGGCCACTGTTATATACTATGTGGGCAGTGTTATATACTACGTGACTGTGCAATATACTATGTGGCTCTGTGCTGTATACTACGTCGCTGGGCAATATACTTTGTGGCTGGGCAATATACTACGTGGCTCCGTGCTGTATACTACGTCGCTGGGCAATATACTACGTGACTGGGCAATATACTACGTGACTGGGCAATATACTACATGACTGGCCCATATACTACGTGACTGGGCAATATACTACGTGACTGGGCAATATAGTACATGGCTGGGCAATATACTACGTGGCTGGGCAATATACTACGTGGCTGGACAATATACTGTTGTGAATTCTGCTCTTGGGTTCCCTCCAGTGGTTGTAGGTGGGAATGCAGTTGTCTCTGAGTCGCAGTCCTGGCCAGGTGTATCTGCTGATTGCAGTTCTGACTGGGATATTTAGGTGTGCAGGATTCATTAGTCCTTGCCAGTTGTCAATGTTTCTTGTGAAGTGTTGGATCACTTTCTGGCTTCTCCTGCTTAGCTGCCAATTCAGCAAATATAAGTGTCTGTTTCTTTTTCTGTGGCACACATGCAGTGTGCTTATATTCTGTGCTATTCATTTGTTTTTCTCTTGTCCAGCTTAGACTGTGTCAGTGTTTTCTCAGTCTTGTTGGATTCTTTGGAGTTGCAGATGTACGCTCCATATCTTTAGTTAGATGGTGGAGTTTTTGTATTTTCTGCTGTGGATATTTTCGGAAGGATTTTAATACTGACCGCTTAGTATTCTGTCCTATCCTTTCCTTTTTAGCTAGAGTGGCCTCTTTTGCTAAATCCTGTTTTCTGCCTGCGTGTGTCTTTCCTCTCCTTCTCACAGTCAATATTTGTGGGGGGCTGCCTATCCTTTGGGGTTCTGCTCTGAGGCAAGGTAGAATTCCTATTTCCATCTATAGGGGTATTTAGTCCTCCGGCTGTGTCGAGGTGTCTAGGGTTTGTTAGGCACACCCCACGGCTACTTCTAGTTGCGGTGTCAGTTCAGGATTTGCGGTCAGTACAGGTTCCACCCACTCCAGAGAATGTTTCATGCGGCTCCAAGGTCAACGGATCATAACATTCTACCTATTCTATTCTGTCAGTGTAATTTTACTGTACACCGCACTGAATTGACGGCTTTTCTGGAGAACACCGCAGGGTATTTCTCGCAAGTCACACTGCTGGTCCGTGTGTAATCCGTATTTTTCTCCCCCCCATAGACTTTCATTGGCGGTGTTTTTGCGCAATACGGTGACAAACGCAGCATGCTGCGATTTTCTACGGCCGTACAAGACCGTATAATACGGATCCGTAAAATACGGCAGATAGGAGCTGGGCCATAGAGAATCATTGGGCCGTGTGCAATGCATGTTTTCTGCATGTATTGTCTGCGCTCATACGTCCGTAAAAGTCGTTAGTGTGACGTCGGCCTGACAGGTTAGAATAGAATAGATTTATACACATAGAATACATAGATATATAGATGTCAGTGACACACACACATATATATATATATATATATATATATATAGTAGCGTTTCACCCACTACGTGTCTTGGGGAACACTCACTTGGCAGCAGAATAATCATAGACAGGCACGGTTCCTCACATAAGCAGACCATATGGTTTATTTAAACTCTGCATAAACCAGATAGGGTACAGTCCATTTCATTACAGCCAGGAAACATTATAGGCCATCAGTCAGTTCATATAGCAGCTAGGCTTCTCTGCCGTATATTGTGATCCCCTTGGCCGGGGTCACCTTTCAGGAGTTCCACTCCTCACGCTGATTTCACTTCAGTCCCAGGTCCTCAACACAGACCATCCAGGACCTACAGCACACAGGCCACTCAGTGCCAAACACAGGAACATGTGACCCACACCCTGGTCACATTATATACCTTTTAACCACTCCCCTGGGTGGGAGTGTGGATGTGTGGCTAGTTTGTCCCGCCCATCTCACATAACTAGCCTAGTAAGTCCCCCTTCATAACTATACAAACTCTTGAGGGACTACAGGTCCCAGAACAACAACATTGTATCAGACTTACCACGCAGACTCCTTCTGAGACACATATCGGCCATTCACAACTCTGCCAGTCACTGTTTCATCAGCTTTATGCCTCCAAGCACATCTTGAAGTGCACACACAGTGCCCCCTGGCTGTAACGTGGGTCACAACAGCACATACCTCCCCCCTTTGTTCAACCCTATCGGGGTGGACACATGACATAAACCCGGGGGTTCCGATACCGGGAACCCTCGTCACCTTTGATAGGCCTCCCCGCCCCAGCGGTCAGTTTGTCGGCCTTGGGTTTCAACCCTTGAGTCACCATCCGTCTGTGTCAGCAGACCCTTTTTGGTCAACCCACTTACAGTCGAGTTGACTGCCTGGTCTGAGTCTGACCCTTTGCTACTTTGCGCTTTCCTGGCATGCTCCAAACGTCGAGCTGTTTCATTGTTCCTCAACAGGATCATTTGTTTCGTGCGAAGACATTGTAGGTGCATATCCTTCAGGATAGCTACCCGCTTTACTGTGACTTCCTTAGTGGACAGTATCACCAACTGTTTTGTCTCTGGGGCCCAGTTCACACTACATGCTTCCACTGCTTTTCTAAAGGCCTCATGCACCCCTCCACCGGTACAGGCTTCTTGCACCTCTTCGGGTACATCAATCACGGACTTGAAGAGCGGGGTCTCACTCTCTTCATAGACGGACAGCTCCCTTTTTGCCTCGGACCTTTCCATCAAGTCGTCTGCCACAACCGGATGACTGTCTTGTTCTGTTTTTAGCGCCAATTCTTCCTCCGCTTTACTCTCTTCCAGATCCCTGGCCAGGATGGGCACTGACAGCTTCTCCTCATTACCACTCTGGTACCGCAGCTGTGAGTCTTCGACCAGCAACCCCTTCTCTTGCAGAAGACCATTTAATGCTTCTCTGAGCCCTTCCAGCTCATCTACCCTGTGCTCAGCTGCTTGTCTCAGATAACTTAACTCGGCCTGTAAATCTGTTACCTTTTGTTTCTCTTGATACAACTCATTAGGAGATCCTGGACCTCCTCTTTAACATTCTTCTCACAGGGTGCAATTTGTTCAGCCCCTTGTCCGGGGTCACCTTTCAGGAGTTCCACTCCTCACGCTGACTTCACTTCATTCCCAGGTCCTCAACACAGACCGTCCAGGTCTACAGTCTCTAGGTGCTTCCAGGACCTACAGCACACAGGCCACTCAGTGCCAAACACAGGAACATGTGATCCACACCCTGGTCACATTATATAACTTTTAACCACTCCCCTGGGTGGGAGTGTGAATGTGTGGCTAGTTTGTCCCGCCCATCTCACATAACTAGCCTAGTAAGTCCCCCTTCATAACTATACAAACTCTTGAGGGACTACAGGTCCCAGAACAACATTTCATCTGCCGTCTTCTGTAAAATCACTGCAGGAGCTGATAGGCTAGAAGACATGGATTACATATAGTAAATACACATATAATAGGTAGATATATAGATGTCCGTGACAAATACAATTAGTACAGTGTGTGTGCAAATTAGTGGACATGTATTTAATTAATAAAAGATTATTTTTTTAAAAATGGCGTGGGCTCCTGTGCAATATTCGTAATCAGCAGAGGGAAAACCGACGGCTGGGGGCAGATGTTTATAGCCTGGGAAGGGGGTAATACCCATGGAACTTCCCAGACTATTAAAGGGAACCTGTCACCTGAATTTGGCGGGACCGGTTTTCGGTCATATGGGCGGAATTTTCAGGTGTTTGATTCACCCTTTCCTTACCCGCTGGCTGCATGCTGGCCGCAATATTGGATTGAAGTTCATTCTCTGTCCTCCGTAGTACACGCCTGTGCAAGGCAAGATTGCCAAACATGATCGCGGTGTGCCGGCGGTATAGGGAAGTATCGCGCAGGGAGGGGGCTCCCTGCGTGCTTCCCTGAGTCCCCCGCAGCAACACGATGTGATCGCGTTGCTGCGAGGGTCTCTTACCTCCCTCCCTGCAGCAGGCCCGGATCCAAAATGGCCGCGGCATCCGGGTCCTGCAAGGAGGGAGGTGGCTTACCAAGTGCCTGCTCAGAGCAGGCGCTTGGTAAGCCTGCCGTGCTCTAAGTCAGATTGCTGATCTGACAGAGTGCTGTGCAAACTGTCAGATCAGCGATCTGTGATGTCCCCCCTGGGACAAAGTAAAAAAGTTAAAAAAAATTCCACGTGTAAAAAAAAAAAAAAAAAAAAATTCCTAAATAAAGAGAAAAAAATATTATTCCCATAAATACATTTCTTTATCTAAATAAAAGAAACAAAACAATAAAAGTACACATATTTAGTATTACCGCGTCCATAACGACCCAACCTATAAAACTGCTCCACTAGTTAACCCCTTCAGTAAACACCGTAAGAAAAAAAAACGAGGCAAAAAACAACGCTTTATTATCATACTGCCAAACAAAAAGTGGAATAACACGCGATCAAAAAGACAAATATACCGTATATACTCGAGTATAAGCCGACCCGAGTATAAGCCGACCCCCCTAATTTTGCCACAAAAAACTGGGAAAACTTATTGACTCGAGTATAAGCCTAGGGTGGAAATGCAGCAGCTACCGGTGAATTTCAAAAATAAAAATAGATCATTATTTCCCCATAGCTGTGCCATATAGTGCTCTGCACCGTTCATTATTTCCCCATAGCTGTGCCATATAGTGCTCTGCACCGTTCATTATTTCCCCATAGCTGTGCCATATAGTGCTCTGCACCGTTCATTATTTCCCCATAGCTGTGCCATATAGTGCTCTGCACCGTTCATTATTGCCCCATAGCTGTGCCATATAGTGCTCTGCACCATTCATATTTCCCCATAGCTGTGCCATATAGTGCTCTGCACCGTTCATACTGCCCCATAGCTGTGCCATATAGTGCTCTGCACCGTTCATACTGCCCCATAGCTGTGCCATATAGTGCTCTGCACCGTTCATACTGCCCCATAGCTGTACCATATAGTGCTCTGCACCGTTCATACTGCCCCATAGCTGTGCCATATAGTGCTCTGCACCGTTCATACTGCCCCATAGGTGTACCATATAGTGCTCTGCACCATTCATACTGCCCCATAGCTGTACTATAGTGCTCTGCACGTTCATACTGCCCCATTGCTGTGCCATATAGTGCTCTGCACCTTTCATACTGCCCCATAGCTGTGCCATATAGTGCTCTGCACCGTTCATACTGCCCCATAGCTGTGCCATATAGTGCTCTGCACCGTTCATACTGCCCCATAGCTGTACCATATAGTGCTCTGCACCGTTCATACTGCCCCATAGCTGTGCCATATAGTGCTCTGCACCGTTCATACTGCCCCATAGCTGTACCATATAGTGCTCTGCACCGTTCATACTGCCCCATAGCTGTACTATAGTGCTCTGCACGTTCATACTGCCCCATTGCTGTGCCATATAGTGCTCTGCACCGTTCATACTGCCCCATAGCTGTACCATATAGTGCTCTGCACCGTTCATACTGCCCCATAGCTGTGCCCTATATGCTCTGGACCGTTCATATTTCCCCATAGCTGTGCCCCATATAGTGCTCTGCACCGTTCATATTGCCCCATAGATGCTCCACATAAATCTGTGCCGCTGCTGCCGCTGCAATAAAAAAAAAATGCCATACTCACCTCTCTTGCTTTCAGCTCCCAGCGTCCGGTCTCGGCGTCTCTGCGCACTGACTGATCAGGCAGAGGGCGCCGCGCACACTATATGCGTCATCGCGCCCTCTGACCTGCACAGTCAGAGCGGAGAGACGCCGGGAAGATGGAGCGGCGCCCGGTGGCTGGAACGGGGACAGGTGACTATGCGATACTTACCTGCTCCCGGCGTCCGGCTCCTCCGGGACAGCTGTCTTCGGTGCCGCAGCTTCTTCCTCTATCAGCGGTCACCGGCACCGCTGATTAGAGAAATGAATAGGCGGCTCCACCCCTATGGGAGGTGGAGCCGCTTATTCATTTCTCTAATGAGCGGTTCCACGTGACCGCTGAAGAGGGGAAGAGCTGCACACCAAAGACCATGGGACGGCAGGGGGAGCGTCAGGATCGCTGGAAGCAGTTAAGTATGCCTCAGCGCCCTCAACCCCTCACCCGCCGACCCTGCCACCCACCTTGACTCTAGTATAAGCCGAGAGGAGCACTTTCATCCCAAAAATTTGGGCTGAAAATCTCGGCTTATACTCGAGTATATACGGTAAATAACCATGGTACCGCTGAAAACGTCATCTTGTCCCGCAAAAATGAGCAACCCCACAGCATCATGAGCAAAAAAATAAAAAAGTTATAAGGCGATGCAAAAATAATTCTTTTTTCTATAAAAGAGTTTTTATCGTATAAAAGCGCCAAAACATAAAAAAATGATATAAATGAGGTATCGCTGTAATCGTACTGACCCGAAGAATAAAACTGCTTTATGAATTTTACCAAACGCGGAACGGTATAAACGCCTCCCCCAAAAGAAATTCATGAATAGCTGGTTTTTGGTCATTCTGCCTCACAAAAATCGGAATAAAAAGCGATCAAAAAATGTCACGTGCCCGAAAATGTTACCAATAAAAACGTCAACTCGTCCCGCAAAAAACAAGACCTCACATGACTGTGGACTCAAATATGGAAAAATTATAGCTCTCAAAATGTGGTAACGCAAAAAATATTTTTTGCAATAAAAAGCGTCTTTCAGTGTGTGACGGCTGCAAATCATAAAAAGCTGCTAAAAAACCAGCTATAAAAGTAAATCAAACCCCCTTAGTTAGGGAAAAATTAAAAAAATGTATTTATTTCCATTTTCCCATTAGGGTTAGGGCCAGGGTTAGGGTTAGGCTAGGGTAAGGGCTAGGGTTAGGGTTGGGGCTAGGGTTAAGGCTACAGTTAGGGTTGGGGCTAAAGTTAGGGTTAGGGTTTGGATTACATTTACGGTTGGGAATAGGGTTGGGATTAGTATTAGGGGTGTGTCTGGGTTAGAGGTGTGGTTAGGGTTACCATTGGGATTAGGGTTAGGGGTGTGTTTGGATTAGGGTTTCAGTTATAATTGGGGGTTTCCACTGTTTAGGCACATCAGGGACTCTCCAAACGCGACATGACGTCCGATCTCAATGCCAGCCAATTCTGCGTTGAAAAAGTAAAACAGTGCTCCTTCCCTTCCGAGCTCTCCCGTGTGCCCAAACAGGGATTTACCCCAACATATGGGGTATCAGCGTACTCAGGACAAATTGGACAACAACGTTTGGGGTCCAATTTCTCCTGTTACCCTTGGAAAAATACAAAACTGGGGGCTAAAAAATAATTTTTGTGGAAAAAAAATATTTTTTATTTGCATGGCTCTGAGTTATAAACTGTAGTGAAACACTTGGGGGTTCAAAGCTCTCACAACACATCTAGATGAGTTCCTTAGGGGGTCTACTTTCCAAAATGGTGTCACTTGTGGGGGGTTTCTACTGTTTAGGTACATTAGGGGCTCTGCAAACGCAATGTGACGCCTGCAGACCATTCCATCTAAGTTTGCATTCCAAATGGCGCTCCTTCCCTTCCGAGCCCTCCCATTCGCCCAAACGGTGGTTCCCCCCCCCACATATGGGGTATCAGCGTACTCAGGACAAATTGGACAACAACTTTTGGGGTCCAATTTCTCCTGTTACCCTCGGGAAAATACAAAACTGGGGGCTAAAAAATAATTTTTGTGGGAAAACATTTTTGTTTTATTTTTATGGCTCTGCATTATAAACTTCTGTGAAGCCCTTGGTGGGTCAAAGTGCTCCCCACACATCTAGATAAGTTCCTTAGGGGGTCTACTTTCCAAAATGGTGTCACTTGTGGGGGATTTCAATGTTTAGGCACATCAGTGGCTCTCCAAATGCAACATGGCGTCCCATCCAATTCCTGTCAATTTTGCCTTGAAAAGTCAAATGGCTCTCCTTCCCTTCTGAGCTCTCCCATGCGCCCAAACAGTGGTTTACCCCCACATATGGGGTATCAGCGTACTCAGGACAAATTGTACAACAACTTTTGGGGTCCAATTTCTTCTCTTACCCTTGGGAAAATAAAAAATTGGGGGCGAAAAGATAATTTTTGTGAAAAAATATGATTTTTTATTTTTACGGTTCTGCATTATAAACTTCTGTGAAGCACTTGGTGGGTCAAAGTGCTCACCACACCTCTAGATAAGTTCGTTAGGGGGTCTACTTTCCAAAATGGTGTCACTTGTGGGGGGGTTTCAATGTTTAGGCACATCAGTGGCTCTCCAAACGCAACATGGCGTCCCATCTCAATTCCAGTCAATTTTGCATTGAAAAGTCAAATGGCGCTCCTTCACTTCCGAGCTCTGTCATGCGCCCAAACAGTGGTTTACCCCCACATATGGGGTATCGGCGTACTTAGGACAAATTGTACAACAACTTTTGGGGTCCATTTTCTCCTGTTACCCTTGGTAAAATAAAACAAATTGGAGCTGAAGTAAATTTTTTGTGAAAAAAAGTTAAATGTTCATTTTTATTTAAGCATTCCAAAAATTCCTGTGAAACACCTGAAGGGTTAATAAACTTCTTGAATGTGGTTTTGAGCACCTTGAGGGGTGCAGTTTTTAGAATGGTGTCACACTTGGGTATTTTCTATCATATAGACCCCTCAAAATGACTTCAAATGAGATGTGGTCCCTAAAAGAAAATGATGTTGTAAAAATTAGAAATTGCTGGTCAACTTTTAACCCTTATAACTCCCTAACAAAAAAAAATGTTGGTTCCAAAATTGTGCTGATGTAAAGTAGACATGTGGGAAATGTTACTTATTACGTATTTTGTGTGCTATATCTCTGTGATTTAATTGCTTAAAAATTCAAAGTTGGAAAATTGTGAAATTTTCAAAATTTTCACCAAATTTCCATTTTTTCACAAATAAACGCAGGTAATATCAAAGAAATATTACCACTATCATGAAGTACAATATGTCACGAGAAAACATTGTCAGAATCACTGGGATCCGTTGAAGCGTTCCAGAGTTATAACCTCATAAAGGGACATTGGTCAGAATTGAAAAAATTGGCCTTGTCATTAACGTACAAACCACCCTTGGGGGTAAAGGGGTTAAAATGGGGGACTCCTTTAATGTTCTTAATTAAACCATACTGACAACCTCACCTAATTCCACCGAAGCTCTCGATCTCCTATAATAAAACTAAAATAAAAAAACAACAATATACTATACCTGTCTGTCGTTGTGTCCCACGCTGTAATCCATGTCTGTTTGAGCAATAGTTTTCAACCTTGCCGGTGCCAAGATGCGACCATCCAGGCTGAGAACCACTGATGAATGAGCTGCTGAGAGCGCAGCGTCAGTGACTAATAGTGACATCACTGAGGATCCATTCCCAGCCGGGATGAACTACGGTGACCTCGGTGAGATCCCCGATAGCACCGTGAGAAAGTCGCACGGTGCAGAGGCGAGATCACCGGGAGAATTTCATTGCGGTGAACTCGCTGTTAGCTGATATTAATAGTCTGGGAAGTTCCATGGGTATTACCCCTTCCCATGCAATAAACATCTGCTCCCAGCCGTCGGCTTTCCTTCTGCTGGTTATGAAAATTGTGTGGGAGCCCACGCCATTTTTTTCCAAAAAATAATCTTTTATTAAATACATGTCCAGTATTTTGCACACACACTGTACTAATTGTATTTGTCACTGACATCTATATATCTATTCTATATGTATTTACTGTATGTAATCCATCTCTTCTATCCTGTCGGCTCCTGGAGTGATTTTACAGAACACGGCAGATTAATTACCAGCTTTTCTTCAATCTATCTATGTAATATAGATACATATAAATGTGGCACCCCTAGGGGTATTTGCCACAAAAATAGTTACTGACAGTAAGTACAAATACTAAAATAGCAAGACTGCACTACCACCTCCGGCCAGAAGGGGGAGCTCCAGAGACTCCCCTTGATCCATTCTGGTCTGAGAGAAGAAATGGCAGTTGGGCTAAGGAGCTGAAAGTGAGAGGTCATACAGCTGAATTTCTAACAGCCCTGTGACTGTTACCAGGCCTAAATCACCGGCCTGAGGAGAAGAGGGATAGAGAAAAAGGACATTGTGAGAACCGGGTAGCATTAATCACTACCCAGAACAGGCGCAAAGACGGATACCGGATCCGTGGCTGTATTCATTATATATAATACAGCAACCGGAAAAACGTGAGGTGATATCAGCTTCACTAGGGCTGGACGCAGCAACAGACACAGAGTTCAGCGGTACTCCCGGAGGGGGTAAACCGATAAAAGGACTCGGGTTGCCCGTCGAACCAGGACCCGGAGGGGACAGATTGGGCCGGCAGCCAGTTCACATACAGCAGCAGGGCCACACAGAAATTGCGCACAATAAGAGGCGAAGACCCCGGCAGGGTCAAAGTAACTCAGAGTTCCCATACAGACTCCGGTGACAGGACTGGTTGTAAATCCTTTTATGTTAAAGTAAACTGGTTAAACGTTTCAGTGCCTCAGTCTTTCATTTGGACAATAGCCATCTATCCAGGATCGGGATCGTCACCGCTGGGAGAACCTGCTGCTGATCAAGTAAGTGCCTGTCCCCTCATGATACCCCTTTCACTGTGCATTGCCTGAGGCCACAGCACCGGGTCAAGCCACCCGTGACATCCCCCTCAAGAGACAGACTCCATTGGTCCGGTGCTGGGTATCCCGGTCTCCTGGGCGTCACAATTGGCGTCACGAACAGGATCTAGCCAGCCCGTATACCGGGTATTGTGTGCCGTGATTGGAGCCCAAAACTGTGAAAACTGGGATGAAAAATCTTGAAAATTGACTTTATTAAAGAAAAATCCATTCCCCATTGAAAACTATTGAAAGTGACTTTTCCCCATTGGTTATAATGGAGTAAAGATGGCCGCCATCCCCTGAGGTAATCACTTTATAACCGTTAGGCACTAGACTGTTAATTGAGCTACGCCATCACCTGAGCCCCAGTCTAACTGAAAAACTTCAGAATCCGCCATTACAGAGCGCGGTGGGTGGGAGCAGCAGGGGGTGTGTCATTGTGGGCGGCACCAAGCTGAGCGCTCTGACATCAGAGCAAGGGGAAAATCGATCCTGCTGCACAGCGGAACGAATCTACACTATCCCGACGGAAGCGGAGGACCGGAAGGGTCCGGATTAACTAAGGGGGCACAGTATGTCGCAGCACGGAGACGCCGCAGCACCCGGCAACGCTAATGCAGCTAAAAGACAGAGTGTCAATAGAGAGTCCGGCAGCGCAGCGGTGCAAGGAGTGGCGCCCATCATGCCGGTGCTGATGCCATATACCCCGGGTGGCCCATGGCTTCCAATGTATGAAGGTGAGCCTAATACCCTTGACGATTTCAGAGAAAAGATGCTGGCCCATTTTGACATGTTCCCTGTGGGTGAAGTTCAGCGTGTTAGTCTCCTGATGATGCAGTTAAGTGGCCATGCTAAGCGAGAAGTCACAGCATGGGCAGCTGATCTAAAAGGCACTGTTGAACGCATATTTGCTGGATTAAAAGCTACATTTGAAACCACGGCCAGCAGCAAAGCTAAAATACGATTCTTTAATTGCAAACAAAAAGCTAATGAGGGCGTGAGAGACTTTGCCTTAAACCTGCAGGAAGCCCTTAAATCACTTACACTGGCTGAACCCATTTTTAACACCGGAGCGGATAAACTGCTAAGAGATCAATTTATTGAGGGACTCTACACCCCTTCTCACCGGGGGCATGTGAGCATGCTTGTTTTTAAGAACCCTGAATTGACATTTGCCCAATTAAAGGAGAGCGCTATACGTCTCCAGCTGGCAGAGGCACCTCGGGATCAGGATCCTGCGCAACCCATGGCAGAGGCACCTCAACAACAGGGAGTGCCAGTGACATCAGCTATGTCTGGGGCCATTGCTAAGCCCCTGGGGCCCAGTACTAATGAGGCTCTTCAACAAAAGCTTGACTCTTTAGCTGATGTTGTTGCTTCAATGGCTAAAACCATGCAGGAGATGAGAGGACACAAGATGGAGTTGGCAAACTGTAGAGAGGATGTTCCATGGATGAGACCCCGGAGATACCCGACATGGAGAGGACGACCCCGCGACCGCTACCAACCGGATGGACAGCCCATTTGCCGCCGTTGCCAGCAGCCGGGCCACTTTGCACGAGATTGTGATTTAAACGGGAATCCCCTGGGAATGCGGGCCGCTTCGCAGGAATGAACTTTCAAGGCCCAACACCCTGGCACGACAGGTACATCGGAGGACGACCCATTATCCCTATCGTGCTGGACGGAATTCCCCTCAACGCTTTGCTGGACACAGGTTCCCAGATTTCATCTATACCGTATATCCTTTATAAGAGGTACTGGGCTGATGCAGATATTGATAAAGGGCCCTCTGATGTTGAACTAGATATATGGGCCAGTAATGGTAAGTTGGTACCGAAACTAGGATTCAGGGAGATGACCATAAAGATTGGTAAAGTAGAACTGAAGAAACAGTTAGTAAATGGGTTAGTAACTGGCTTAGTGATAGAAAGCAGAGGGTGGTTATAAATGGTATAGTCTCTAACTGGGTCGCTGTGACCAGTGGGGTACCGCAGGGGTCAGTATTGGGACCTGTTCTCTTCAACATATTCATTAATGATCTGGTAGAAGGTTTACACAGTAAAATATCGATATTTGCAGATGATACAAAACTATGTAAAGCAGTTAATACAAGAGAAGATAGTATTCTGCTACAGATGGATCTGGATAAGTTGGAAACTTGGGCTGAAAGGTGGCAGATGAGGTTTAACAATGATAAATGTAAGGTTATACACATGGGAAGAGGGAATCAATATCACCATTACACACTGAACGGGAAACCACTGGGTAAATCTGACAGGGAGAAGGACTTGGGGATCCTAGTTAATGATAAACTTACCTGGAGCAGCCAGTGCCAGGCAGCAGCTGCCAAGGCAAACAGGATCATGGGGTGCATTAAAAGAGGTCTGGATACACATGATGAGAGCATTATACTGCCTCTGTACAAATCCCTAGTTAGACCGCACATGGAGTACTGTGTCCAGTTTTGGGCACCGGTGCTCAGGAAGGATATAATGGAACTAGAGAGAGTACAAAGGAGGGCAACAAAATTAATAAAGGGGATGGGAGAACTACAATACCCAGATAGATTAGCGAAATTAGGATTATTTAGTCTAGAAAAAAGACGACTGAGGGGCGATCTAATAACCATGTATAAGTATATAAGGGGACAATACAAATATCTCGCTGAGGATCTGTTTATACCAAGGAAGGTGACGGGCACAAGGGGGCATTCTTTGCGTCTGGAGGAGAGAAGGTTTTTCCACCAACATAGAAGAGGATTCTTTACTGTTAGGGCAGTGAGAATCTGGAATTGCTTGCCTGAGGAGGTGGTGATGGCGAACTCAGTCGAGGGGTTCAAGAGAGGCCTGGATGTCTTCCTGGAGCAGAACAATATTGTATCATACAATTATTAGGTTCTGTAGAAGGACGTAGATCTGGGGATTTATTATGATGGAATATAGGCTGAACTGGATGGACAAATGTCTTTTTTCGGCCTTACTAACTATGTTACTATGTTATGTTACTAAACAGGGTATAATTGTTGTTGATGTTGACCGGCGGAACTGTGAACCAACTGTATTGATAGGAATGAATGTGTTAGAGAACTGCTTTTCCGAAGTCATTTCTGTCTTACAGCAAATTGCTGAAACTGCCCAATCCTGCCAGCAGAGAGTTCTCCGGAGGGAAATAAAAGTATTGATGTTAAGGCAACAGGTAGAAGTTGCAGGTGGAGAAATCGGCAGTGTGAGGGTAAGTGATCCAACGTCTATTGTAATCCCACCAAAAACAGAAATGCTGGTATGGTGTAGAGCAGCCATTGGTACTAAGGGACGAGATTATCAAGCCTTAATAGAACCAGTGTACACCGACAGCAGGCCCACTATACTCACAGCACGAGGGATAGTCGAGGTACACCGGGGACGAGTGCTGGTACGACTTTTGAACTGTGGAGAGGAAGAGGTCACTTTGCCAAGGTATGCTACAATGGCAAAGCTATATACTGTTGACAACAATGCCATCACAACCATTGAGCCCTTAGAACCAACCTGTCAGGTGGAAGGCAATGGCTCAGATGGAGAAATGGAGGATTGGTGCCAACAGCTACACGTGGGCATAAATTCAACACCTACCCATCAAAAACAAGGGGTGTATAGGCTAGTGACGGAATATGAACAAGTCTTCAGTAAACACCCATTGGACTTCGGACGGATAGAAGGGGTAGAACACACAATCCCCACAGGTGACCATCCCCCAATAAAAGAAAGATATAGACCCATACCGCCCGCTCACTATCAATGTGCAAAAGATATGCTGAGGGAAATGAAACAGGCCGGGGTAATAAGAGACAGCTGTAGCCCCTGGGCGGCCCCTCTAGTGATTGTCAAAAAAAAGGACGGAACCATGAGAATGTGCGTAGACTACCGGAAGATTAATAACATCACCCATAAAGACGCCTACCCCTTGCCTAGGATAGAAGAGTCCTTAACTGCTTTGAAATCTGCTAATTATTTTTCCACCTTAGACTTAACAAGCGGGTATTGGCAAGTCCCTGTGGCTGAGAGAGATAAGGAAAAGACGGCATTCACCACACCAATGGGTCTATGTGAATTTAATCGCATGCCGTTCGGACTCTGCAACGCATCCGGTACCTTCCAGCGGCTGATGGAATGCTGCCTCGGACTCAAGAACTTCGAGACCGTCCTCCTGTACCTAGATGATGTGATCGTCTACTCAAAGACTTACGAACAACACTTAATAGACCTGGCAGAAGTGTTCGAAGCCTTATCCAGGTATGGCATGAAAGTCAAGCCATCCAAATGTCACCTTCTCAAGCCAAAGGTACAGTACCTGGGACACATCGTGAGTTCGGAGGGAGTAGCACCAGATCCCGAGAAAATAAGCGCCATAAGGGATTGGCCAAGACCTACCAGCGCAAAAGAAGTGAGACAATTCCTGGGATTGGTGGGTTACTATCGCAGATTTATAAAAGGATTTACCAAGTTGGCAGCACCCTTGCAAGACACCTTGGTAGGGCAGACGAAGAAACCTTCAAACCGAAACCCTCCTTTTCAGTGGAACGACGAAAGGGAAGACTCCTTTGAACAACTAAAGAAGGCACTAACTGGAGAAGAGGTTCTGGCATACCCAGATTACCATCAACCTTTCATCCTCTACACCGATGCCAGTAATGTGGGACTAGGAGCGGTGCTGTCACAAAAGCAAGAAGGTCGGGAGAAAGTCATCGCCTTTGCAAGTAGAAAGCTCCGGCCTACTGAAAGAAATTCAGAAAATTACAGCTCCTTCAAATTGGAACTACTGGCAGTAGTTTGGGCTGTGACGGAGCGTTTCAAACACTATCTGGCCGCTGCAGAATTTATTGTCTATACTGACAACAATCCGTTGACCCACCTGGACACAGCCAAATTAGGTGCGTTAGAACAGCGATGGATAGCCCGGTTATCTAATTACAACTTCATAATCAAGTATCGAGCAGGTCGCAAGAATGGAAATGCCGATGCCCTATCCCGGATGCCACACTTGAGAGATGTAGAAGAGGAAACAGGGGAGCTGGAAGAAATTGAACTACCAGCCTTCCATCGTCCCAAGGCAAAACATCATCAGTCAAGTACCTATCAGAAACAACAAGAGGTGAATTTTAATCCGTTAGCACACCATAGATGGGCTGACACCCAAGACAGCAATCCGGCTGTGAAGTTGGTGAAGGAACTGTTGACTGAGCAAAGTGCATATCCCGATGAGGATGCCCCAGGAGAGACGCATCAACTCTGGAAAGAGAGAGGCAAAATGTTCCTGTATCAAGGGAAGCTCTGTAGAAGATACACCAATCCGAAAACACATGAATTGGTTTGGCAGATTATTGTGCCTAAACAAGATGTGAAGATGGTCCTCGAAGCTTACCATAATGGTGCTGGTCACTTCGGTTGGAAAAAGTTAGAAGTACTTCTAAGAGAAAGATTTTATTGGGTCGGGATGAGAAAATCAATCGAACAGTGGTGCAGAAATTGTGGCCCGTGCAACCTCAGAAGAAACGATCAAAAGAACCAAAGAGCACCACTGCAGCCCATAATCACCAAACAACCACTTGAACTTGTAGCCATGGACCACGTGAAGTTGACACCAAGCCGGTCCGGCTATGTCTATGCCTTGACCATCGTGGACCATTATTCACGTTTCTTGGTAGTAGTACCCGTAAAAGATCTGACAGCAAAAACAGCAGCCAAAGCGTTCCAAACGTACTTTTGTAGACCCCATGGATATCCGGAACAGGTTCTCACCGACCAAGGTACAGCCTTTGAATCAGAGATCTTCAGAGAATTCTGTAATATGTATGGTTGCAAAAAGATCCGGACGACGGCCTATCATCCACAAACAAACGGTTTATGCGAGAAGATGAACCATATTGTAATAGACCTACTAAAGACTTTACCTGAGACAGAAAGGAATCAATGGCCAGAGAAATTGCCTGACTTGGTGGATCTGTATAATCATGTCCCGGTGAGCTCCACCAACTGCACCCCAGCTTACCTTATGCGTGCAAGACCCGGCCAATTACCAATCGATCTAGAAATGGGAATTCTGAAACCAGACGCAGAAGTTCAAGACTCCAATTGGGATATCATACGGCAAAAGCAGTATCGCCAAGTGCAAGAGAGTGTGGAAAGAAGCCTTCAGCAAACTAGAGAAAGACAAGAGCGAACTTTCAACCAGAATGCTCTAGCGACCCCATTAAGACCGGGTGACCAAGTGCTCAAGAGAAATCGTCGAACCAATAAACTGGACAATCAGTGGGAAGCCGTACCCTACACAGTTTTACCAACAAGAGTGGATAATCCTAAAATGTGTCTCATTAGCAAAAACGGAGGCTTAGCATCTGTACTAGTGTCAAGAGACAATCTTAAATTGTGTCCGGAAGCATTGAAAGAGCCAGACGTTGTCCAGCCAGAACCAGAAGTTATTCAACCCATACAGGTTCAACCAGTAAAGGAAAGAGAAGAGGAAGTGTATCACACCTGTATAGGAGACTTTCCCAAAACCCTACTAACATACCATGGTCAACCCAATAGAGAACTTATGAAGACACTGGATCAATAATATAAATGTTAAAAACCAAAGGCTTTATTACATAGAATCTATAAAAAATACATATAAAATAGTATAACAAACTGGTGAGATATAATATACCGTAAGTACAAGGTCATAGCAGAAGCACAAGACTGGTCGGACTCCTCTACATAATAACCTGTATAGAGTAACTATCGTAACTATCGTATATACGGGTACCATATGAAAAGAGAGGCTCCTAAATACTACCAATAATACAGCTAGCCTACAGTGTATATATGAATAGGTCCACACCAAATGACAAGATCATGTAAAGATAACAGTCTAACAATCATATATACCTGTAGACATGATGGAGCCCAGAGGAGAGGAGTCGTGCAGACTAGGCACACCTCGACGCGCGTATCGCTGCGAAAGCAGCTTCGTCAGGAGGTACCATGGTGCAGTAGTGGTTCCCATGGTGGCCTTTTACCCAACACCGAACCCAATACCAGAAGTCCCAAGACAGGAAGAGGCTGACCCCGTACTACAGGAGGTTCCAGGCCAGGAAGAACAGATTCCTGGTCAGAGTAATCCCATTCACGGTGGACTTGCCAACTCCATAGTCGTGGAATTATCTTTAGCAGAGCGGGCAGATACTACATCCGCAGTAGACAGTAGTACACCACATGAAGAGACACCGCTATTACGTAGATCACAGCGTAGTACCCAGGGTCAATTACCGGCCAGGTATGCAGATTACCAACTATAAAGCTCATAATGTGAATTGTATATATGTTATGCCGTATATAGTTAAACAGAAAATGTAGTATAGTCATTGTTATCAGTCTGCAACGTTTAAGCCCAGTGCCTACAGAGACTTGTCTGTATGAACTTATTGCATATTCTTGAACTTTTTATCAGCCCGGAGGCACTTAATCAAAGCTCCGGAAAGACTGCTTTTTGAACTTTGCTTTTTGCTCTTTTTGAACTTTCTTTAGACTTTATATTGATAACTCCGTTGGAAAAATGGAACTAAATTCCTGGACACTAAGTACAGTGCCTTTCCTAATACCTTCAAGGATAGAACTGTATTAATGGACGCTATTTGAAGTGACTTTTTTACAGAACTCTATTTTTGTTTCCTTGAGTGGTTTTTGTAACTTTTCATTTTTAAGACTCTGTACATATTAATTGTTATTTCAAAATGTTATTGTCCCACAGTCCCGGAGTACTGTTCTTAACTAAGGGGGAATGTGGCACCCCTAGGGGTATTTGCCACAAAAATAGTTACTGACAGTAAGTACAAATACTAAAATAGCAAGACTGCACTACCACCTCCGGCCAGAAGGGGGAGCTCCAGAGACTCCCCTTGATCCATTCTGGTCTGAGAGAAGAAATGGCAGTTGGGCTAAGGAGCTGAAAGTGAGAGGTCATACAGTTGAATCTCTAACAGCCCTGTGACTGTTACCAGGCCTAAATCACCGGCCTGAGGAGAAGAGGGATAGAGAAAAAGGACATTGTGAGAACCGGGTAGCATTAATCACTACCCAGAACAGGCGCAAAGACGGATACTGGATCCGTGGCTGTATTCATTATATATAATACAGCAACCGGAAAAACGTGAGGTGATATCAGCTTCACTAGGGCTGGACGCAGCAACAGACACAGAGTTCAGCGGTACTCCCGGAGGGGGTAAACCGATAAAAGGACTCGGGTTGCCCGTCGAACCAGGACCCGGAGGGGACAGATTGGGCCGGCAGCCAGTTCACATACAGCAGCAGGGCCACACAGAAATTGCGCACAATAAGAGGCGAAGACCCCGGCAGGGTCAAAGTAACTCAGAGTTCCCATACAGACTCCGGTGACAGGACTGGTTGTAAATCCTTTTATGTTAAAGTAAACTGGTTAAACGTTTCAGTGCCTCAGTCTTTCATTTGGACAATAGCCATCTATCCAGGATCGGGATCGTCACCGCTGGGAGAACCTGCTGCTGATCAAGTAAGTGCCTGTCCCCTCATGATACCCCTTACACTGTGCATTGCCTGAGGCCACAGCACCGGGTCAAGCCACCCGTGACATCTCCCTCAAGAGACAGACTCCATTGGTCCGGTGCTGGGTATCCCGGTCTCCTGGGCGTCACATATATGTTTGTGTCACTGACTCCTATATATCTATGTATTCTATGTGTATATATCTATTCTATCTATTCTGTTCTAAGCTGTCAGTGTGATTTTACTGTAAGTGGCACATGAATTGACAGCTTTTCTTCTATCTATCTCTCCATCAAATATATATATACTGTATATGGTTGTGAGTGTGTGCGTGTGTGTTTTGATGAAAATTTCTTTTGAAAACGAAGTGTAAATGACAGAGAATTGCTGCATGTAAAATCTCATGTTAAAATCGCATTGTAATCGGATAACAATCGCACTGCATTTGGATGTAAATCGGATGCTAGGTGTGAAAATCACATTGTATGCATGACACTCGTCCGCTTTTTCGGTCCTGATATCAGAACTCTTTTAATTCACAGATATGGGTATGAACCCTTAATAGGAGAACCAGAGATTGCTGAGAGCAGTGCTTGACTGATCTCCTATTAGATTGAGTGGAGCGTTAAGGCCCCTTCACATTAAGCGACGCTGCAGCGATACCGACAACGATCCGGATCGCTGCAGTGTCGCTGTTTGGTCGCTGGAGAGCTGTCACACAGACAGCTCTCCAGCGACCAACGATGCCGGTAACCAGGGTAAACATCGGGTAACTAAGCGCAGGGCCGCGCTTAGTAACGCGATGTTTACCCTGGATACCATGCTAAAAGTAAAAAAAAACAAACACTAGATACTTACCTACCGCTGTCTGTCCTCCAGCGCTGCGCTCTGCACTCCTCCTGTACTGTCTGTGAGCCGGAAAGCAGAGCGATGACGTCACCGCTCTGCTTTCCGGCTCACAGACAGTACAGGAGGAGTGCAGAGCACAGCGCTGGAGGACAGACAGCGGTAGGTAAGTATCTAGTGTTTGTTTTTTTTTACTTTTAGCATGGTAACCAGGGTAAACATCGGGTTACTAAGCGCGGCCCTGCGCTTAGTTACCCGATGTTTACCCTGGTTACCAGTGAAGACATCGCTGGATCGGTGTCACACACGCCGATCCAGCGATGTCTCCAGGGAGTCCAGCGACGAAATAAAGTACTGGACTTTGTTCAGCGACCAACGATCTCCCAGCAGGCGCCTGATCGTTGGTCGCTGTCACACAGAACGATTTCATTAACGATATCGTTGCTACGTCACAAATAGCAACGATATCGTTAACAATATCGTTATGTGTGAAGGTACCTTTAGTGTGCATTGTCAACCTCCGCTTCATTCAACCCAAGGTTCTTTAAAGTCCTGATTCTTGGAATTGGTGGAGGCCACAGTGGCAAGATCACCAGTGATTGGAAAGTTATCCCTTTAATACAGGGTAACTTTTAAACTTGAGAACATGATTTTAGCATTCATAGCGTGTCCGTATTTTTGTAGCTTTATGTTCACAATTTCTGATTCGATTGTGAGTCTTATGACCCAAACTTGCAGTTATATGTTTTTAATGCTGCATGTTCAGACCGACCGTCAGATCAGGAATTGAAGCTGAAAGCCATCTGGATAAGGCTGGAGACCCCTAGACAGGATCAGAATTAAGCTACCTTCACACAGCCTGATTTTACTGGTATTGGAAAAATTAGTACCAGCGTGATCAGGGTTGTGTGTCCATGTGAAACACTTGTGGTACCTGTGTGGCATCCATGTGTACGTGTGCATTATCAGTGTGCTGTCCATGCAGCGTCCGTGTGACACGTACCAGAATAGAATGCAGAATAGAAATGACAGATGTTTAGGTGTTAAAGATGTGCAAAGATATAGTTCAAAACTCACTTCAATACACTGAATTGACTGTAATGCGACTGTTCGTGCAATGTTTCAGAATCTGGGGCCCCACTTTGAATTTTGCCTAGGGCCCCACTTTGTCTAAAACCGGCCCTGCTGCCTAGAATAGATATACCATGGTATACTCCCCAGGCACCACATATTTGATTATACTTCATAAATGCTTTCCTTTTCTTATATACCCAAAATTCTAATTTGAACATGAGGTTTTAGATTATAAATTCACACACAGTAAAAATATTATTATGCAACCGTTTTGCTGCTCTACCATTCCTGGCTTGATATAATATGGGGAACAATGACAATTGCAGGTATTTGCATTCCATTCGATTATATACCACAACCAAGACACAAAGATCTGGTTGAATAGAGATTTGGAGGACTGTTTAGATGCACATCCAAAGGGTGACCAAAATGTAGTCACCACTCAGCACACATGTACAGAGCATATGGAGTAAATTTACAGGGTACACCGAGCCTCAGACCTAAGTCCACTTCTTTTTAGAAACAAAGGGGTTCTATATACTCTATAAACTAAAAAGATTTTCAATATGTGGGAGCATGTCCAGAAGGAAAAATTAAAAATAATCCTTTATTTCATCTAATTAAAAACATGAAAAAAGGCAAAGATTCCTAAGAGACTGTTCTATGCGTTTCAAACTGTGAAGTTCTTAATCACGTGGAAATGTGTGAAATAGAGGATTATTTTTAACTTTTCCTTATGAATGTGCTGCTAGTTTTCGAGCACATTTTTTGGAGGTCCTTACTCTTTAGACATGCAGATTTTTCACGTGAACAATCAATAATTTAAAGTCTTTTATGGTTAACCTTGGTGGGTGACCTTAGATCAAGTTTACTTTATTTTTTTTACTTTATGAACTAAGCATAAATGAGAACGATGATAAGCCTTAGTTGTTAATAGCTAAGGTATAAAGACAAGAATGGATTCTCATCGTTTAGTCAGCCTCCAATTTTTCCTTACTTTGCAATGGATAGGAGCCTAAAAAGTCAGTCAACAGATATTTATATAGCAAGGAGCTGAGAAATTCTGTACAGCCTAGACAAGCTCTCATTGACTTTTTGCAAATTGCATTACCAGTCCTGGTAGATTGTCCCTATCCCATGGCAATGGTGTTGTGGCTCCTGCATTTTTGGGATAAATGGTCTTGGAATTCTATTAGGCTCACCAGGTGAGGTGGATACTCTAAAGCTTAGGTTCGTTTGGGCAACCGGACCCCAGAGCTTGATGCAACAGGTAGGAAGGCACATGGGAAGTGAGGACTTGGCACACACAGGAATCTCAGTCGCAGCAGGACTGATGGAGTGGAACCCAGCAGAAATTAATGCAAACAAAAATACAAAAAGCACTGATGATAGAGCACACCAAACATGGGACTAGAGTCTCAATCGCAAGACTCAGCTGTGTGTCAAAATGGGCTTTTAAAAGGTCTAGGGATATTATATAATTGATACTCCAGGCAACTCGCAAAACCAGGTGTGGAGCACAGAAGAGGGCAGCTGACCCAGGGGAAGGAAATGGAGCTCGGGATACTCAGGTCAGGTGTGTAACAATTACGTAGCAAAAACCTTGTGACATATTCCATTTAACACATATATATATATATATATATATATATATATATATATATATATATATACACTAGATGGCAGCCCGATTCTAAAGAATCGGGAGTCTAGAATCCATATATACTTTATTTATTCAAATGTAAGAATAATACAATTAATAAATAATAGTAAGAAAGAACAAAAATAATAGGCAGTATATGGAGAAAACACCAAACAAAAGTTCAAAATTGGTGTGAAAATGTCACTGAACCACTTCACAACTAAATATATATAGTTTTGGTAAATGGTATTATCATTTTTTTGACGAAATTCGGCAGGAGCTTGAAGAGCAACGTCACTGGGCCCGCCTCCACGCAGTAGAAACTTGCTGTGAGGTAAAAATTCAAAAATCACACCAAAATGGCGGGCGGAGTGTGTCACAGTACGGCACGTTTCTGATTGGTCGCTCGCAGCAGGCGGCAACCAATCAGACACTGGACACTGTTGACGTCACTTATCTCCGGACATTAGCTCCGGACATTAGCTCCGGACATTAGCTCCGGACAAAGCCACGGAAGTTGGCACAAATTGCAGGAAGTAGTATTCTAGGCAATTATATATTAGATATATATTTGCAATTGAGGAATTAGATCCTAGCTTTTTCCCGCAGACTAAATCCTTCTAACCAAAAGAATTCTATTATTTCGTGATTATAACAAATAGGAGATAGCAGACAGAACCCGGATACTTTCATTATCTCCATATTCTTATATTATAAGTCTAATTGTGGGAAAACCGCATTCCTGCAGGTTGGAAAACAAGGCACACAAAGTGACAGTATATTGCTGTGCTCAGCAGTATGCCGACTGTACCCCAAACTCACCACTTCACCCCACCCACCTAATAGTTGTAGCAACTATAAAATATATCCAAGGATTAGGAGCTGTAAGGTCTCCTGCTTCTTTGCTTCTCTGTAATCTCTCATATTTAATACGCGGATCTGTTTTTATACCTAAAAAGATTATGAAAGAAAGACTGTACTTTAACCCCTTAGCGACCGCCGATACGCCTTTTAACGGCGGCCGCTAAGGGTACTTAAACCACAGCGCCGTTAATTAACGGCGCTGTGGAAAAAGTCCATAGCGCCCCCCAGAGGTCGATTTTCTCCGGGGTCTCGGCTGCCGAGGGTAGCCGAGACCCCAGAGAACATGATTCGGGGGTTTTTTAACCCTCCCCGCATTTGCGATCGCCGGTAATTAACCGTTTACCGGCGATCGCAAAAAAAAAAAAAAAGCGATCTCTTTTTAATTTCTCTGTCCTCCGATGTGATCGCACATCGGAGGACAGAGAAAAGGGGTCCCAGGTGGCCCCCCAATACTCACCTAGCTCCCCCGATGCTCCTCGTGTCTTCCGGTGGGCGCCGCCATCTTCAAAATGGCGGGCGCATGCGCAGTGGGAGAATCTTTGGGGTCTCGGCTGCCGGGGGTAGCCGAGACCCCAAAGAGCATGATCGGGGTCGGTATTACCGACCCCTGTTTTGCGATCGCCGGTAATTAACTGTTTACCGGCGGCCGCAAAAAAAAAAAAAAAAAAAAGTAAAGTGTAATTCTCTGTCCTCTGATGTGATCGCACATCAGAGGACAGAGAAATAGGGGGATTCGGGGACCCTAGCATACTCACCTAGGTCCCTGGATCCTCTTGCTGCTCCTCCTGGCCGCCGGCAGAAGAACATGGCGGACGCATGCCCAGTGCGCCCGCCATCTGTCTCCATCTGCCGGCCGGCAGGAGAACAGCAGTTGGGGCTAAAATTAGGGTTAGGGTTAGGGGTAGGGTTAGGGGTAGGGTTAGGGGTAGGGTTAGGGGTAGGGTTAGGGGTAGGGGTAGGGTTAGGGGTAGGGTTAGGGGTAGGGTTAGGTTAGGGTTAGGGGTAGGGTTAGGGGTAGGGTTAGGGTTAGGGGTAGGGTTAGGGGTAGGGTTAGGGCTAGGGTTAGGGCTAGGGTTAGGGTTAGGGCTAGGGTTGGGGCTAAATTTAGGGTTAGGGTTGGGGTTAAATTTAGGGTTAGGGTTGGGGCTAAATTTAGGGTTAGGCTTCTTTCACACTTACGTCGGTACGGGGCCGTCGCAATGCGTCGGCCCGACATACCGACGCACGTTGTGAAAATTGTGCACAACGTGGGCAGCAGCTGTAGTTTTTCAACGCATCCGCTGCCCAATCTATGTCCTGGGGAGGAGGGGGCGGAGTTACGGCCACGCATGCGCGGTCAGAAATGGCGGATGCGACGTACAAAAAAACGTTTCATTGAACGTTTTTTTGTGCTGACGCTCCGCCTAAACACAACTGATCCAGTGCACGACGGACGCGACGTGTGGCCATCCGTCACGATCCGTCGGCAATACAAGTCTATGGGCAAAAAACGCATCCTGCGGGCACATTTGCAGGATCCGTTTCTTGTCCAAAACGACGGATTGCGACGGAATGCCAAACAACGCAAGTGTGAAAGTAGCCTTAGGGCTAGGGTTAGGGTTGGGGCTAAAGTTAGGGCTAGGGTTGGGGCTAAAGTTAGGGTTAGAGCTGGGATTAGGGTTAGGGTTTGGATTAGGGTTGGTATTAGGGTTAGGGTTGGCATTAGGGTTACGCTTGGGATTAGGGTTAGGTTTGGGATTAGGGTTAGGGTTGTGATTGGGGGTGTATTGGGATTAGGGTTAGGTTTGAGGTTAGGGTTGAGATTAGGATTAGGGGTGTGTTGGATTTAGGGTTTTGATTAGGGTTATGGTTAGGGTTGACATTAGGGTTGTTTTGGGGTAAGGGTTGTGATTATGGTTATGGTTAGTGATTAGGATTATGGATCAGGTTGGGATTAGGGTTAGGGGTGTGTTGGGGTTAGGGTTGGAGCTAGAATTGGGGGGTTTCCACTGTTTAGGTACATCAGGGGGTCTCCAAACACGACAGCCAATTTTGCGCTCAAAAAGTCAAATGGTGCTCCCTCCCTTCTGAGCTCTGCCGTGTGCCCAGTGGGTTACCCCCACATATGGGGCATCAGCGTACTCGGGATAAATTGGACAACAACTTCTGGGGTCCAATTTCTCTTGTTACCCTTGTGAAAATAAAAACTTGGGGGCTACAAAATCTTTTTTGTAAAAAAAATTTTTTTTTTTATTTTCACGACTCTGCATTCTAAACTTCTGTGAAGCAATTGGGCATTCAAAGTTCTCACCACACATCTAGATAAGTTCCTTGGGGGGTCTAGTTTCCAAAATGGGGTCACTTGTGGGGGGTTACTACAGTTTAGGTACATCAGGGGCTCTGCAATCGCAACATAATGCCCACAGACCATTCTATCAAAGTCTGCATTCCAAAAAGGCGCTCCTTCCCTTCCGAGCTCTGCCGTGCGCCCAAACAGTGGTTTACCCCCACATATGGGGTACCAGCATACTCAGGACAAATTGGACAACAACTTTTGGGGTCCAATTTCTCTTGTTACCCTAGTGAAAATAAAAACTTGGGGGCTAAAAAATCTTTTTTTTGGAAAAAAAAAATATTTTTTATTTTCACGGCTCTGCATTATAAACTTCTGTGAAGCACTTGGGCATTCAAGGTTCTCACCACACATCTAGATAAGTTCCATGGGGGGTCTAGTTTCCAAAATGGGGTCACTTGTGGGGGATTTCTACTGTTTAGGCACATCAGGGGCTCTCCAAACGCGACATGGCGTCCGATCTCAATTCCAGCCAATTCTACATTGAAAAAGTAAAACGGCACTCTTTCTCTTCCAAGCTCTGCGGTGCGCCCAAACAGTGGTTTACCCCCACATATTGGGTATCGATGTACTCAGGAGAAATTGCACAACAACTTTAGTGGTCTAATTTCTCCTGTTACCCTTGTGAAAATAAAAATTTGTGGGCAAAAAGATCATTTTTGTAGAAAAAATGCAATTTTTTTTTTCACGGCTCTACGTTATAAACTTCTGTGAAGCACATGGGGGTTCAAAGTGCTCGCCACACATCTAGATAAGTTCCTTAAGGGGTCTAGTTTCCAAAATGATGTCACTTGTGGGGGGTTTCCACTGTTTAGGCACATCAGGGGCTCTCCAAACACGACATGGCGTCCAATCTCAATTCCAGCCAATTCAACATTGAAAAAGTAAAACGGCGCTCCTTCACTTCCAAGCTCTGCGGTGCGCCCAAACAGTGGTTTACCCTCACATATGGGGTATCGACGTATTCAGGAGAAATCGCACAACAACTTTTGTGGTCTAATTTCTCCTGTTACCCTTGTGAAAATAAGAATTTGTGGGCGAAAAGATCATTTTTGTGTAAACAAAAGCGATTTTTTATTTTCACGGCTCTACGTTATAAACTTCTGTGAAGCACTTTGGGGTTCAAAGTGCTCACCACACATCTAGATAAGTTCCTTAAGGGGTCTAGTTTCCAAAATGGTGTCACTTGTGGGGAGTTTCCACTGTTTAGGCACATCAGGGGCTCTCTAAACGTGACATGGCGTCCGATCTCAATTCCAGCCAATTTTGCATTGAAAAAGTCAAACGGCGCTCCTTCACTTCTAAGTTCTGCGGTGCGCCCAAAAAGTGGTTTACCCCCACATATGGGGTATTGGCGTATTCAGGAGAAATTGCATAACAAAATTTATGGTTACATTTCTGTTTTTACACTTGTGAAAATAAAAAAAATGGTTCTGAATTAAGATGTTTGCAAAAAAAGGTTATATGTTCATTTTTTCCTTCCACATTGTTTCAGTTCCTGTGAAGCACGTAAAGGGTTAATAAACTTCTTTAATGTGGTTTTGAGAACCTTGAGGGGTGTAGTTTTTAGAATGGTGTCACACTTCATTATTTTCTATCATATAGACCCCTCAAAATGACTTCAAATGTGATGTGGTCCCTAAAAAAAAATGGTGTTGTAAAAATGAGAAATTGCTGGTCAACTTTTAACCCTTATAACTCCCTAACAAAAAAAAATCTTGTTTCCAAAATTGTGCTGATGTAAAGTAGACATGTGGGAAATGTTATTTATTAACTATTTTTCGTGACATATCTCTCTGATTTAAGGGCATAAAAATAAAAAGTTTGAAAATTGCAAAATTTTAAAAATTTTCGCCATATTTCCGTTTTTTTCATAAATAATCGCAAGTAATATCGAAGAAATGTTACCACTAACATGAAGTACAATATGTCACGAAAAAACAATCTTAGAATCAGCGGGATCCGTTGAAGCGTTCCAGAGTTATAACCTCATAAAGTGACAGTGGTCAGAATTGTAAAAATTGGCTCGGTTATTAAGTACCAAATTGGCTCTGTCACTAAGGGGTTAAGGCTACGTTCAGATTAGCATTTCCCGACGCTGCGTCGGGAAACGCAGCGGCGACGCACACGTCATGCGCCCCTATGTTTTACATGGGGGACGCATGCGTTTTTCTTGTTGCGTTTTCCGACACGTGCGTCGTTTTTGACGCTAGCGTCGGACGCAAGAAAATGCAACAAGTTGCATTTTTCTTGCGTCCGATTTCGTCCAAAAAAACGACGCACGCGTCGCAAAACGCAGCGTTTTTTCGTGCGTCGTGCGTTGCATCGCCGACGCAGCGGCGCGCAACGCTAATCTGAACGTAGCCTAAAAAGTATTTCAGGGGAATCCAAACCGGAGAATTGTGAATAAGATATAACAATTGAGACATTAGCAAAATTTGATCTAGATTGAATCTTCCAATGACTAATAATGAATATTTTACCTGTTATGCAAGACCTTCCAATATTGGGGTGATGTTTCTAGAGACAAATGTTTTAAGGTGTGCAGAAATTTGCATTTAGAGATATATAAATTCCTACACAATCACCAGCCGAGTCTGAGACACATGAAAATGGTGCAGGATGGGATCTATAAGCTTTAGTATAGATTTATTCAAATTGGCACACTGGCCTGAATTATTGCCAAACGCCGACAGATTGTGCTCTGTAAGCAATTACTTTTTTTCTCCCCAAAACATTAGATTGTCAACATATATAGTATGCCCAGCTATTTAAGCCATACATAAACCACTGAATGTTGGAAGTGTCTCTTAATTTAATTGCCAAAAGATTTATTGCTAGAGCACATAACATTGGAGACAGCAGGCCTCCTTGCCATTTCCCCCTTGGCAAGCTAATATGAAAGAATGCCATTGGCTCCGTTTCAGACTGAGAGGAGGTGAAATCCCATTTCCCTCATCACCATGCAAAGGTGCTCCCACTAGACACTGGACACTGGCACAAATGGAGATGTAAGTAAAATTATTATTATTATTTATTATTATTATTAATTATTATAGCGCCATTTATTCCATGGCGCTTTACATGTGAGGAGGGGTATACATAATAAAAACAGGTACAATAATCTTGAACAATACAAGTCACAACTGGTACAGGAGGAGAGAAGACCCTGCCCGCGAGGGCTCACAATCTACAGTCATGGACAAAAATTTTGAGAATGAGACAAATATTAATTTTTCCAAAGTCTACTGATTCATTTTTTCTAATGGCAATTTGCATATACTCCTGAATGTCAGAGTGATCAGCTTAACAACAATTACTGTACTTGCAAAGTCAGTATTTGCCCAAAAATGAACTTTAACCCCCAAAACACATTTCAACATCATTGCAGTCCTGCCTTAAAAGGAGCAGCTAACATCGTTTTAGTAATTAATCCATTAACACAGGTGTGAATGTTGATGAGGACAGGGTTGGCGATCAATCAGTCATGATTAAGTAAGAATGACATCTCTGGACACTTTAAAAAGAGGCTGGTGCTTGGCATCATTGTTTCTCTTTAGTTAACCATGGTTATCTCTAAATAAACATGTGCAGCCATCATTGCACTGCACAAAAATGGCCTAACAGGGAAGAGTATCTCAGCTACAAAGATTGCACCTCAGTCAACAATCTATCGCATCATCAAGAACTTCAAGGAAAGAGCTTCCATTGTTGTCAAAAAGGCTCCAGGGTGCCCAAGAAAGACCAGCAAGCGCCAGGACCGTATCTTAAAACTGTTTCAGCTATGGGATCGGACTACCAGCAGTGCCGAGCTTGCTCAGGAAGGGCAGCAGGCTGGTGTGAGTGCTTCTGCACGCACTGTGAGGCGGAGACTCTTTGAGCAAGGCCTGGTTTCAAGGAGGGCAGCAAAGAAGCCACTTCTCTCCAGAAAAAACATCAGGGACCGACTGATATTCTGCAAAAGGTACAGGGAGTGGACTGCTGAGGACTGGGGCAAAGTCATTTTCTCTGATGAATCCCCTTTTCGATTGTTTGGGACATCTGGAAAACAGCTTATTCGGAGAAGAAGAGGTGAGCGATACCACCAGTCTTGTCTCATGCCAACTGTAAAGCATCCTGAAACCATTCATGTGTGGGGTTGCTTCTCAGCCAAGGGAATCGGCTCACTCACAGTCTTGCCTAAAAACACAGCCATGAATAAAGAATGGTACCAGAATGTCCTCCAAGAACAACTTCTCCCAACCGTCCAAGAGCAGTTTGGCACCCAACAATGCCTTTTCCAGCATGATGGAGCACCTTGCCATAAAGCAAAGGTGATAACTAAATGGCTCATGGAACAAAACATAGAGATTTTGGGTCCATGGCCTGGAAACTCCCCAGATCTTAATCCGATTGAGAACTTGTGGTCAATCATCAAGAGACGGGTGGACAAACAAAAACCAACAAATTCTGGCAAAATGCAAGCATTGATTATGCAAGAATGGACTGCTATCAAGTCAGGATTTGGTCCAGAAGTTGATTGAGAGCATGCCAGGGAGAATTGTAGAGGTCTTGAAGAAGAAGGGTCAACACTGCAAATATTGACTTGTTGCATTAACTCATTCTAATTGTCAATATAACCTATTGGTACTCTTAATATGATTGCAATTATATTTCTGTATGTGATATAAACATCAGACAAACACTAATAAAAACCAGAGGGCAGCAGATCATGTGAAAATATAATTTTGGTGTAATTCTCAAAACTTTTGGCCATGACTGTACAAATTGCCTAATACTAACCACAGTAGGCTAGGTAGGAATGAAGCTTTACTGATCTTCATGCACTTAATATGCTCTAACCTTTATAAGTCTAAGGGATAGAATTTTAGCCAAAAATTTTTATCAACAGAAGAATAATGGGCCTATGTGACTACGTGAAAAGAGTCTTTACCATATTTAGTAATAACTACAGTACTAGAGTTGAACGAGCACTAAAATGCTTGGATGCTAATTACTCGAACCAAGCAATTTCTAAAGCTTGGGTGCTCATTTTGAGTAACGAGTATAAAGGGAGTCAATGGGAAATCCGAGCATTTTTCCGGCAGACCCTACAAGGAGTTCTGAGATACAGTGAAAATGTTGAAACGGATAGAAAAAGTGATGAATGGAAGGTAAACAGCATGGGGAAGACCCCTGGAAGTATCTCTGACTCCCAGATTGCTGCTGAGAACAATGGTGTCATGCTGTCACACTTTTACTCTACCTTAATGACTAACAATGAAACTTTCAAAATTTATGAGAAGTTGGAGTTTATAGGAAAATAGTATTAAAACATTTTTTCCTGTATAATGGCTTCTATATGTCAGTGTAACTTATGAAGAAAGCAAGAAGGGTAAAAAATTACGGATTCAAATACACCCTGTGTGAGGAGGGAGCAGCCGCCATCTTGGATACGGGCATAATAACAGAGATTGGCGTGACTCCATTTTGTCTCCTGGTCACAGGTCTGCAGAGATGAGCACTCCTGACTCCCACCTTTTCTCATGAATAAAGTTCCTTTTAGCATGGTAATGGAATTAAGCTCAGTGTAGCAGGCAGAAGGTACTTCAAGGCTCAATGAGGAAGCCACACCAGCAGGGGACAAGGAGGTGCCTGGGGGCTCAATTAAAGCATGCATGTCAAGTGGCCACAGGTAACACGTCTATTGTGGCCTTTCAGTCGAACCGTCTCCAACATGTAATCATGAATTATGGACGCATCGTCCAAGGTACAAGCTCATAAAAAATATCTCCCTCGCCCTACAGAAATTGCGCATCTGACAGTGCAACTCCTGGGTCCGTGGGAGTTCTGGAACCTGAGATATGGAGATCAGCCTCCCACAGCGACCGAATGGGTCCGGGTTTGGTCCCTGTGCGACCGGCAGAACAAACCTCATGCGCTGGTACCGCCTGTGTGCTGATCCAATCATCCTGAGAGAAGTTATCCCATTTATTAGATATTGGATACAGATCTTGCAGGGAAGCTGAGGGGTGGAGATTCTTAGCCCGCCCAGGTACAGGGGGGAGGGACGCAGCAGGGATAAGAGCTGGGACCCTTGGAGAGTGGGGCAGAACAGAGGAAGATAAGGAACTAAGGGAGAGGGTATGCCAGCCAGAGGGGAGCAAGCACACGCTTTCTGGGGGCTGCCCGGCAACTAAGTCTTGGACCTGCAGAACGTCGAGCCCCCCGGCTTCCACAAGCGACCTTCAACCTGGTAAATTGACCTCCAGCTTTATACCTCTAAGCCTTGTCTTGTGATTGTTATATTTTACTCTGACTGTAACTCTTGGTATATTTTTACTGTATATTTCTTGTAATTAACTAGTGCGCCCTTAAATGAAATGAAATCATAAATTAATTTTAGGCTGATCCTTTTACTCTGATTGCGAATCTTAGAATACCCAGCGTGGGTAAAAGGGCAGTCTCCCCGGCGGCCATTTGCTCTAGGTGCAGTTCCCCTATTGACCTGAGAGACAAAGGGGCGCTGGAAAGCTGTGCCTGTGTAGTGATGTCACGGATTGGTGACGTGGGAGGAACTGGGTTTCCTTCACATTGGTGGCAGCGTGTGGGATCAGAGTAATAGTGTGCGTGGGACCCCTACTCCCAGACACTAAAGACTACCAGCGGTAACTTTCACTGCTGGGGTCTTAAGGTCAGCCCAGCACTAAACAGTCAGAGTGTAGATATAATAAGTTGTGTGCAAGGTCAGGGTTACAGCTGTGTCAGTAACCAGAGGTTCCAAAGATGGCGGATGGCACCAGGAGTGCGGTGAGGGCGCAGGCCAGTGCTATGGTCTATGAGGAGGTGGTGGTGGACGGTACCATTCAAGGCGAGGGGGAGCTCAGCCCGGACTCCCCAAGGAGCCAGCCACCCGTGCTTAGACCTGCAAGGGACTACCCACCACCTACCCGCCCCAGCCTGTCCACATCAGCGGCCCTTGTTGCAGCGGCATGGGCATGTCTTGAGGCGGGTAATGGAGACACCTATGTGAAACTCATGGCGGCTGCGGAGAAAGCAGCGGAGGCTGAGCATGCAGAATGCCGTGAAGCAGCGGAGCGGGCAGAGAAAGCTGCAGAGCGGGCAGCAGAGCAAGCAGCGGCAGAGAGAAGCGGAGCACAAGCACCGAATGGAGATGGCTCAACATGGGCTCCTGCTGGACGCCCCAGCACCACCAGAGTCCAGGGCTTCCCAAGTCCGGGCAGAGGACTTCCCTCTGCTTAAGAAGGATGGAGACCTGGATTCCTTCTTGCTGGCCTTTGAAAGGACCTGCCTTCAACACCATCTGGGCCCGGATCAGTGGGCAAGATATCTGATCCCCCGTTTGAGGGGTAAGTCCCTTGAAGTTTTGGGGGACTTACCTGCCGGGGTGGAGCAGGACTACAGCAGCATCAAGCGGGCCCTGATCCAGCACTACAACCTCACCCCAGAGTCCTACTGCAAGTTCCAGAGCCTGCAGCGGGGCCCAAAGGACACCTGGACTGACCACGTGCGGGCGTTGCTGAGAGCTGCAGAGCACTGGACCTCGGGTCTAGTGCTCACCACCCGCTAGGAGGTCCAGGAACTGTTCGTCACGGAGCAGTTCTTGTGGAACTGCCCAGAGGACCTCCAGCAGTTCCTCCGTGACCAGAAACCGAAAGGGGCTTCTGCTACAGCCGCCCTGGCAGATGAGTATGCCAATTGTAACAACTCTGCTGGCATCACGGCATGGCCTCGCATCTCTCACACTATCTTACCCACTGCTCCAGGTCATGATGTGGTTTCTGTTTCATGCCAGCTCCATGTTCTGTGTCTCTGCTCTCTGCATGCTTCATGGCTGTGTGTATAGGGGGGGGGCGGCGCCTGAACTCTCTGGTTCTTATAGGATTCAGGTGCATCTGTCTAATCTGTTCCTGACCAATTACCAAGAGGCCTCCAGTATATAGTGCAGCTCCACCCTGTGGTCTGGGCCTGTGCAATGTGTTAGCTCAGTTTGTGTCTTGCTTCTGAGTTTGCCAGGCCTTGCTCTGAGTTACTCCCTCTCTGGAGGCTTTTCTCTGTGCTATTGCCTTGATCTTGTTGTCCACCCTCCAGGAGGCAGAATATCCCGGTCCCTGTGTCTTTGTCCTTGTTTCTTGTCTTGTTCCTTTTCCTTGTCTGAACTTAGTCTTATCTCGATCTCCTTGTCTATGGCTTCCTTCCCTGCTGTGTCTTTCCTCATGTTCTCAGTCTGCTTACACTCCGCACTCTTGTGGCTCTGCCTGCTCTGTACCTTTGTGGCTTTACCTCTGCTCCGCACTCCTGCGGTTCTGCTCCTTTCTACTCTGCTTATCTTCTGCTGCTGCAGTTATTCCTTGCTGCAGCTCCTCTCCTTATTCCTTGTGGCTCCGCTCTGCTTTGCTGCAGAAACCTCTCACTGCAGCTCCTCTCCATATTCCTTGCAGTTCTGCTCTGCTTAGCTTTTGTTGCTACACTATCTCTTGCTGCTCTACCATTCCTATCTGCAGCCTTGCGGTTTTCTTCCTGTGTGAACAGGTCCCAACCTGTTCCTTCATTCTCCTTTCCTTCTGGCTTGTTTCCGTTCCTACATCTCCTGTGTGAACAGGTCCCTACCTGTTCCTCCAAACTACATATCCGTACCTGCACCTCCAGTGTGAACAGGTCCCTACCTGTTCCTTCATATACCACATCAACCAGTCCTGAGTTCTCTGCCGTGCCTTACAATCCTGTGTTCCTGCCAGTTCTGCCGTTCCTGCCGTGCCTTCCAGTCCTGTGTTTCCTGCCATCCTAGCCAGCCCTGTGTTTCCTGCTGTCCTAGCCAGTCCTGTTTCCTGCCGTCTCTGCCAGCCCTGTGTTCTCTCCCGTGTCTCTGCCAGCCCTGTGTTCTCTGCCGTGTCTCTGCAAGCCCTGTTTTCTCTGCCGTGTCTCTGCAAGCCCTGTGTCTTAGCCGTGCCAGCCTACTCGTCTGAGTTCCAGCCGTGCTCTTCTGCCAGTCCTGCCTGATGCCCGCACCAATCCTGGTGTTCCTGTCTCCCAAGTGGGATCAGCAGCCACAGCCAGACACCACCCTGGAGTAGCACCTGGCAGCTGCCTGCTGCACAAGCCTGACCTCACCATCAGGCTCCAGTGAAAACCCAGGCAGCTGTCATAGTCACGCCCCTTCTAGGGTAGCCTGGTTTGTGGCACAGTGGGGCCACAACCCCCCCGAGCTCACGCCCACCAGTCAGGGCGTGAGCATGACACCAATAATAGGGCACCTGAGCCGAAGAAGCCTGCCAGCAGCACCTGGAGAGAGGGTAAGCCCAGTCCTGCCCGTTCCCCCAGCCCCTAGAGTGCAAGGGGTGCACCCCCCTGCTGCCCTCTCCAGTCCAGGCGCAGAACCCAGACGTTGTCATCACTGCAACCAGCTGGGACACTTCAAGGCTGTATGTCCCCAGCGTCTTAAGGCCCCATCCCTGTCCCCGAAACCGTCCACTGTTTTATGTGTGGGAGGGGGTGGTGGGAGGTCCTGGACAATTACCAACCCATCACCATCGGCCGCTCAGCGGTCATGGGACTGCGGGACACAGGCGCTGAATGAACCCTGGTACATCCTGAGGGGGTGTCTCCTCAAGACTTGGTACCGGGGAAAACCCTTTCCATCTCCGGAATTGGAGGCGTGGAACCGGCGCTGCCTGTCGCAAAGGTGTTTTTGGATTGGGGCGTCGGGAGGGGAATGCGGGAGGTGGGAGTAACGCCAAATATTCCTGCCAATGTGTTACTTGGGACCGATTTGGGGTGGCTAGTGTCTCAGTATGTGGCCACTGAACCCCCAAGTTCGGCTCCTAAAGGATGTTATGACTCTACTGTGAATGCCGATGTTGATGTGTTGAATGTGCCTCCAACAGTGGGGGAGGGAGTGAAACCTGATGGTAATCCATGCACTATTACCCCAAACTCAGGGCTCACAGTGAGGACAGGTGAGGAGACTGTAGGGGAGAGCTCAGAGGTGGAGGGAGGGGCTGCTATGGGCAGTGTAGGGCCCCTAAGTGAATCCAGCCTGCTGAGTCTAGGGCTCCTGCAGGAAGAGGAACAGGCCATGGGGGAGGGGGCGACCCGGGAGAGGAGCCACCAGGTAAGACCCCAGGGCAGGAGTTTCCCACACCCGGGATGTCAGGAGTGCAGGGAAGTCTGCCTGACCCGGCGACTTGGTCAGGAGTTGGGGGGAAGTAGGTGCTACCCGTGGGCACAGCAGTCGTGACCGCTGTTACCAGGAGTGGGAGCGCTGGAGCCCAAGGAGCCTCGCAGAGGTCTGATGGCTATCCCCTCTCTGACCAAGTGGCTGCCGAGTCAGACAGCGGCCATGAGACAGATCCCAGGGAGCTGACAGCGGATGTGGCAGTGTCGTCCATTCTCGCCACATCGAGTCAGGGATTTCAGGCAGCGTTGGAAGCTGATGCTAGCCTGAAAGCTCTCAAGGAGCAGGCGGCACAGCCTCCCGGGGAGTCAGACCGCGAGCGAGTGGTCTGGGACCAGGGACGGCTGTACCGGGTAACGGTCCAGCAGGGTTCACCGGAGGCGTGGCCCAGGGACCGACAGTTAGTGGTACCCTATCCGTTCAGGGCGGAATTGTTGCGGATAGCACACGAGATTCCCATGGCCGGACATCTAGGGATCGCTAAAACCAGGGCCAGGCTAGCACAGCATTTCTACTGGCCTGGAATGAGGGCCGAGGTAATTGCCTACTGCCATTCGTGTGACACCTGTCAGAGAGTGGGGAAGGCGGGGCGGCGGCCCAAAGCCCCACTGGTAACCCTGCCCATCATTGAAGAGCCTTTCTCGAGGGTGGCTGTGGATCATATTGAACCTCTGTCCACTCCCAGCCGCTCTGGAAAATGCTTCATATTAACGGGAGTGGACTATGCCACCCGGTACCCGGAGGCGATAGCTTTGTCGTCCATTCAGGCTGACAAAGTGGCCACTGCCTTACTGTAGATCTTATCCAGAGTGGGGTTTCCCCAGGAAATGCTCACCGTCCGAGGGACCCAGTTCATGTCACAGCTGATAGAGTCTCTCTGTAAGCAGATACAGGTAGCCAGCCCGAATCACACACAGACCAATGGCCTGTGTGAGCGGTTCAATGGCACCTTAAAGCAGATGCTTAAGATGTTGGTCAACTCCCATGGGAGAGACTGGGAGCGGTATCTCCCACACCTTCTATTTGCCTACTGGGAGGTTCCACAGGCCTCAACGGGGTTCTCCCCCTTTGAGCTCCTGCAATGGCGACGTGTACGGGGGCACCTTGCTCTGGTGAAGGAAGCGTGGGAAGGAGATTTGGCCAGCCCTGGAGTGTCGGCCATTGAGTATGTTGTGTGCTTCCGGGACAGAATGACGGCCCTGACACGGCTGGTGCATGACAATATGGCCCAGGCCCAAGCTGACCAGAAGTCGTGGTACGACCAGAATGCTTGTGAGAGGACTTACCAGGTGGGTCAAAAGGTGTGGGTACTGGTCCCCATCCCACAAAACAAGCTTCAGGCAGCCTGGGAGGGTCCATACCTCGTGCTCCAGCAGTTCAACGCCATCACCTATCTGGTCACCCTGGACCACGCCCGTGGAAGGAAGGCCTTCCACATGAACATGATGAAGGCACATCATGAGCGGGAGGCTTATGCCCACCCAGTGTGCAACCTCCCCGAGGAAGGTGAGGTAGAAACCCTCCTGGATCTACTCACCCAAGGCAGGTGGATCCATCGAGGATGTGGGGGTTGGCCACCAGCTCTCAGAGGACCAACGTTCCCAGCTGGGGGTCACCCTACACCCCTTTCAGGGGCTGTTCAGCAGCCTGCCCGGAACGACTGAGGCAGCCGTCCATGAGGTGGACACCAGCAATCATTCCCCCAATCCGGCGTTCAGCATATCGGGTCTCTCTCGAGGTGAAGCAGCACAGGCGCCAAGAGATAGATGAAATGCTGAAGCTGGGGGGTGATCCAGGCGTCCAACAGCGCATGGGCTTCGCCTGTAATCCTCGTCCCTAAAAAGGACTGAACTACGCGGTTCTGTGTGGACTACCAGGGGCTCAACGCTGTGACGGTCACCAATGTGTACCCAATGCCGCCCATCGATGACCTGCTAGATCAGCTGGCCGGGGCCACGTACCTGACCATCATGGATCTGAGCAGGGGATATTGGCAGATTCCCCTGACCCCCTAAGGCACGGGAAAGCTCTGCCTTTATCACCCCATTTGGACTGTACAATGAAGAATGCACCTGCCACTTTACAGCAGATGGTCAACACGCTGCTCGAGGGACTGGAAGGGTATTCGACCACGTACCTGGATGACATTGCCATCTTCAGTCCCACCAGGGAGGATCACCTACAGCACCTGGCGCAACTGTTAGGGCGGATCCAGAGAGCAGGGTTGACCATTAAGCCGGAAAAGTGCAGCTGGGTATGAGTGAGGTCCACTACCTGGGACACCGGGTAGGTGGGGAAGCTGTGAAGCCAGAGCCCAGGAAGGTGGATGCCATCACATCCTGGCCCTCCCCCAGGACCAAGAAGCAGGTGATGTCCTTCTTGGGGACTGCCGGGTACTATAGGAAGTTTGTTCCACACTATATCACCCTGGCCAAGCCCCTGACGGACCTCAACAAGAAGGTGCCTGTCGCAGTCGACTGGACAGTCGCCTGCAAGACAACTCTACCAGGCACTCAAAACCGCCCTTTCTAGCTCTCCTGTACTACAGGCTGCCGACTTCACGCGGCCGATCGTAGTACAGACCGACGCCAGCGACTTTGGCCTCGGTGCTGTGCTCAGCCAGGTCGACACTACGGGACATGAACACCCCATTTTGTACCTGAGCCGGAAGCTCCTGACGAGGGAAGTGGCCTATTCCACAATGGAGAAGGAATGTCTGGCAATTGTATGGGCCCTGCAGCGTCTGCAACAGACCACAACCCCCCTCAGCTGGTAACACTCGCTCTCTGGGACGAGAGGGAGGTTTCTACGCTGGAGCCTCGCTCTCCAGCAGTATCACTTCACCATTCACCACTGAAGAGGCAGCGGCCATGGTAATGTTGATGGTAAGGTTGATGGGTTGTCCCGGCAAGGGGAAGGTGCAGAAGGGCGCATGGGGGAACACAGGAATGTGATGCCCCCTCTAAAGCAGGGAGGTGTGAGGAGGGAGCAGCCACCATCTTGGATACGGGCATACTAACAGAGATTGGCGTGACTCCATTTTGTCTCCTGGTCACAGGTCTGCAGAGATGAGCACTCCCGGCCCCCACCTTTTCTCATGAATAAAGTTCCTTTTAGCATGGTAATGGAATTAAGCTCAGTGTAGCAGGCAGAAGGTTCTTTAAGGCTCAATGAGGAAGCCACACCAGCAGGGGACAAGGAGGTGCCTGGGGGCTCAATTAAAGCATGCATGCCAAGTGGCCACAGGTAACACGTCTATTGTGGCCTTCCAGTCGAACCGTGTCCAACATGGAATCATGAATTATGAACGCATCGTCCGAGGTACAGGCTCATAAAAAATATCCCCCTCGCCCTAATGAAATTGCGCATCTGACATTGCAACTCCTGGGTCCGTGGGAGTTCTGGAACCTGAGATATGGAGATCAGCCTCCTACAGCGACCGAATGGGTCTGGGTTTGGTCCTTGTGCGACTGGCAGAACAAACCTTGTGCGCTGGTACCGCCCGTGTGCTGATCCGATCATCCTGAGAGAAGTTATCCCATTTATTAGATATTGGATACAGATCTGGCAGGGAAGCTGAGGGGTGGAGATTCTTAGCCCGCCCAGGTACAGGGGGGAGGGTGTTATGAACAGGTGATTCAGAACCACAATGGACCTAGTGGTTAAGAGCACACAAAGTGACCTGATAGTTACTAACATAGGACGAGCTCTGAGACGTGGGAACTCTGCTGACCGCAATCCCTAATCCTTTCATACCACACTAGAGGTAGCCGTGGATTGCGCCTAACGCTCCCTATGCAACTCGGCACAGCCTGAGAAACTAGCTAGCCCTGAAGATAGAAAAATAAGCCTACCTTGCCTCAGAGAAATTTCCCAAAGGAAAAGGCAGCCCCCCACATATAATGACTGTGAGTTAAGATGAAAATACAAACACAGAGATGAAATAGATTTTAGCAAAGTGAGGCCCGACTTACTGAATAGACCGAGGATAGGAAAGATAGCTTTGCGGTCAGCACAAAAACCTACAAACAACCACGCAGAGGGGGCAAAAAGACCCTCCGCACGGACTAACGGTACGGAGGTGCTCCCTCTGCGTCTCAGAGCTTCCAGCAAGCAAGAAAAACCAATATAGCAAGCTGGACAGAAAATATAGCAAACAAAAGTAACACAAGCAAAACTTAGCTTATGCAGGGCAGACAGGCCACAAGAACGATCCAGGAGAGAGCAAGACCAATACTGGAACATTGACTGGAGGCCAGGAACAAAGAACTAGGTGGAGCAGCACCTAACGACTTAACCTCGTCACCTGAGGAAGGAAACTCAGAAGCCGCAGCCCCACTCACATCCACCAGAGGAAGCTCATAGACAGAACCAGCCGAAGTACCACTCATGACCACAGGAGGGAGCTTGACCACAGAATTCACAACAGGAGGGATACAGCAGGGTTAAGAGCCCCAGCTCGGTTGAGCCCCCCGGCTTCCACAAGCGACCTTCAACCTAGTAAATTGACCTCCAGCTTTATACCTCTAAGCCTTGTCTTGTGAATGTTATATTTTACTCTGACTGTAACTCTTGATATATTTTTACTGTATATTTCTTGTAATTACCTAGTGCGTCCTTAAGGCAATAAAATCATAAATTGATTTTGGGCTGATCCTTTTACTCTGATTGCGAATCTTAGAATACCCAGCTGTTGTGAATTCTGTGGCTGAGTTCACTTCTGTGGTCACAAGTGGTATTGCAGTCTCTGGGCTTCCTCCCTCAGGTGTTTTGGTGAGCTCGTTGGCTGCCTTGCTATTTAGCTCCACCTGAGTCTGTCTTCCTTGCTCCTTGTCAATGTTCCAGTGTTGGATCTGAGCTACTGCATCTTTCCTTGGGCCTGCTGCTCTGCTAGATAAGTGCTTCTAGTTTGTTTTCTGTTTTTTCTGTCCAGCTTGTTATTATCTTTTGCTGGAAGCTCTGAGAAGCAAAGGGGTGCACCGCCGTGCTGTTAGTTCGGCACGGTGGGTCTTTTTGCCCCTTTGCGTGGTTTTCGTTTTAGGGTTTTTTGTAGACTGCATAGTTCTCTTTGCTATCCTCGCTCTGTCTAGAATATCGGGCCTCACTTTGCTGAATCTATTTCATTCCTACGTTTGTCTTTTCATCTTGCTAACAGTCATTATATGTGGGGGCTGCCTATTCCTTTGGGGTATTTCTCTGAGGTAAGTCAGGCTTGTATTTCTATCTTCAGGCTAGTCAGCTCCTCAGGCAGTGCCGAGTTGCATAGGTAGTGGATAGGCGCAATCCACTGCTGCTTCCAGTTGTGTGAGGATAGATCAGGTACTGCAGTCTACAGAGATTCCACGTCTCAGAGCTCGTCCTATTGTTTTGGGTTATTGCCAGATCTCTGTATGTGCGCTGATTACTGCACGCTGTGTTGCCTGATTGCCAGCCATAACACCCAGCGTGGGTAACAGGGCAGTCTCCCCGGCGGCCATTTGCTCTAGGCGCAGTACCCTTATTAACCTGAGAGACAAAGGGGGCACCGGAGAGCTGTGCCTGTGTAGTGACATCACAGATTGGTGATGTGGGAGGAGCTGGGTTCCTTCACACCCTGTATTAGACATAAAGGAGAGCCTCATACACATTCTGTTCAAATTGTCATGTAGTGGTAGTCCTAGACTCATAAAGACTATACACTAAGTGCAAATCCTGCCAAAAATTACAAGGAGGGTCATCCATACACCCTTGAAGGCACCAACTGGAGTGCCTCATAAAAAATTAGGAAAGTGTAGTTGTGGTACTTCTATACTCATAAAGGCTTTGCACAAAGTGCAAAGCCAGAAAAAAATTATAAGGAGGCTTAGCCAGTCATCCATAGACCCTAGAAGGCAACAACTGGGGGACCTCATTCAAAAAATGGACATTAAAAACCCTTTATTTGCTGCTGTCATCTGGTTTTGTGGAAAAGTTGGTTCTAAACCAGTCTTTTTTCATTTTTATCAGTGTTGACAGACTAAAGTGTCTGTCTGAAATGAACCTCCCAGTGGCACTAAAAACCCGCTCATACAAGATGCTAGCGGCAGGGCAGCACAACATCTCCAAGGCATAGAGGGACAGCTCATGCCAGATGCCCAGCTTTGAGACCCAATAGCTGAAGGTTGCAGAGGAATTAGGGACTACACTAGTTTTGTCGGCCAGGTATTGCTTGACCATCTTTAAAAATGTTTCCCTCTTTGCCAAAAATACCTGGTCATCAGGCCCTGGATGCTGGGAGGGTGTCATGAAATTGACCCAAGCCTTTCACAGTGTACCCCTGCCTCTGCTGTGTGTCTCCCTTGCCTCTTCTCGGTTGGAAAAGCAAGCTTGCCCCCTGCAGGTAGAATTGTCTGATGGGAATTTTTTCAACATGTTTTCCACAATGGCTTTCTAGCACCTTTAAGACCTCTCCGCCTCAGGAAGAAGCAATGCAAAATTCTGCTTGTAGCATGGGTCTGGCAGGGTAAACTAGTACTTTTTTTGGCCAAGATGAATGTAAGTCGAGGGCCATGGGAAAGGCAGCGGTACATAAAGTCTGCTATGTATAGCCAACACTTCCCTAACTCCACCTTGATGACTAATCTCCATCTCCTCCTCCATCTCTTCCTCATTTCCCACCTCAGCTCATCCATGTAGTAGAGCAAGCTCCTGTTTCTCCTCCTCTTCCTCAGCCTCTACCTCCTCATTGTTACCCAATCTGAGCTGAGCAGATGAGATGAGGCTTGGTAGTATCTGCCTGTCTCATCTCTTCCTCAGTCTCCACTTGATCCGCATGCAAAGCTTCATGTTCAATTGTCAGCAGCGACTGTTTAATTAGGCACAGAAGCAGGATCGTTGTGCTCAGGCCCACACTGGCAATCTGCCAAGATGGGAAGATACTCAGTGGGTTGGCGGCTCTGAACTACAAAGTAAGCTGCCGGCCCTTTAAAACTTCTCAATAAAGGCCCCGTGTGAGCATGCTCTCTCGCTTGCACGAAACACCGAATTCCCTCGGGGGAGCTCCGGCAAGAGAACCCCTTAACAGGGATTGACCCTGCACAACCAAGAAGGCTCAAGTGCAACAACTGCAAGACCAGAGGGTCAGACCCAAGAGGAACAGTAGAACTGACAGGAGGAGAGTGAGAGGTCCAGGGAACCGGAGGTGGACCAGAAGTTCCAGATGGTACCTTCAGAGTCCACAGGTAGATGTTAGGTAGGCAGGACACCGGCACTAGAGGAAAACACTGGGTATTAGTACAAGGCAAGACAAGGCTGAACAAGCAAGAGCTGGTCTGGGACATGAGAATGATAACTAGAACAATGCACCTCCCAAAGTAAGTGAGGGACTTAAGTATACACAAGCCTCACAGCGATTTGCTGAGCGGTGATTACAGGAAAAGGGTGCACTGGCCCTTTAAATCATTTGACAATGGCAGGCGCATGCCCTATGCTCGCTCCTCCGCCATCCAGAAGTGAGGAGGCAGAGGAGACACGTCAGAAAGACGTCGCAGCCCGAGGGAAGATCGCAGAGCACGGACATGGTAAATAAGATTGCGGGGAACAGGGGAATGCCTGCGGCCAGACAGAACCTGATCTCCCAGTATTCTGGAGATGGGTCCAGCTGACCGGATCATTACACTACCGCCTCCATTATGCCCCCTCCTTTTCAAGCCAGCCAGGAACCTATGCATGAGACGAGGAGCATTAATATTCTCTCTCGGTTCCCAAGACTTCTCCTCCGGACCAAAACCCTTCTAGTCTACCAAAAACAGCGTTTTGTTCCCTCTCCGTTCCACATCAAGTATGGCCTTAACCTCAAAGATATCACCAGCAGAGACAGGGGAAGGAAGAATACCAGGATCCTGGAAGTAGTGTCCGAGGACAATAGGTTTAAGGAGAAAGACATGAAAAGAATTGTGGATACACAAAGAGGGAGGCAGTTTTAGCCAGTAGCATACCTTATTGATTCTCTGAAGCACTTTAAATGGAACAATGAATCGAGGGGCAAATTTGTAGGAGGGAACCTTGAGGCGAATGTGCCTAGAAGAGAGCCATACTGTACCTTGTCCCCAGGTTGAAATGGAGGGGAATCCAGACGTCTCTTGTCTTCGCGATCTTTCATCCACATGGATGCCCATTCCAAGGAAGCCTTGGTCTCGGACCAGATCTTGGAGAAGTCTCTAGCCAGATCCTTGGCTGCTGGATTACTGGAAAAGGTGTTCAAGGGAGTCGGAGTCCTAGGGTGGCACCCATAAACCACAAAGAATGGAGAATTAAGCCGGGGTCACACTTGCGAGAAACACATGAGTCTCGCGCCTCAATACCCAGCACTGCTGCCGGCACTCTGGACCAAAGCGCTCAGCTGCATAAAAATACATGCAGCCACACACTCCGGTCCCAAGTGCCGGGTATTGAGATGCGAGACTCCTGAGAGTTTCTTGCAAGTGTGACCCCGGCTTTAGAAGAAGACTCATCGACATGATTGTTGTAAGAGAACTCCACCCATGGCAACAAGGCAACCTAGTCACTGTGGTGTGCTGGTTGACTGTGGGCAACAACAGGTGCAGGGTCTGAGGCATCTTCACAGGCATGGTGAACTGGGGATTGGCTTGTACGCAAAACAGTGGAAGAAGCAGTGGTGTCACCTGCAGTGTTCCTGGAGCCTGGGATTCGGCCCACAAAGTCAGGTGCTTCGCTGCTATGTGCCTAAACATGCTCGTGGTCGTCAGGCTGGTTGTTTTTCTACCCCTGCTCATGCGGGCATGGCAGGTGCTGCAAATGGCCTGTTTGGGATTATCGGCAGAGTCTTTAAAAAATAACCAGACTCGGGAAGATCTAACAGTTTGAATGGCAACTTCCATCATGTTGGTGTTACAGGGAACGGATGCACGCCTTATTTATGTGGCCACCACACTGCTGCTTCCTGCCTGTTGGGGGCATATGCCTCCTTCCCCATGTGTGCTGCTGTCCTCCTGCCAGGTTGGATCAGTCACTATGTCATCCACCACCTCGTCTTCCACATAAGCACCCTGCTCCTCCTCCTGACTTTCTGGCAATTGTGTCTCATCATTGTCCACCTCTTGTGACACTTCCCCACCATCGTCTTCGTGTGACCGTAGCTGTTCAAATCTTTGGGCATCGCTACATACGATCTCATCTGGCCTCACTTCATGTTGACCGGCCAAGAGTCCGGAATCTTTAAAGGGAAAACTGAACAACTCTTGAGTGTCCAAGTGTGGGATCAGTTGTCTCAGGGCACTCGACATGGTGGGAGGAAGGAGGATCAGGGTGAGTAATATTCGGTCCACACTCACAGCTACTCAGACTTGACCGTGTGGAAGACATGGTTGTGGTGGTGGTGGCTAAGTGACTGGAAGCATTATTCGCTATCCAACCAACAACTGTTTCACACTGCTCTGGCAAAAAATAACGAGTAGACTAAGGCTAGCAGACAAAAAATTACAACGTATGCCTGCGAAGAATTTGACACCACAGATACTCCAGGTGTCTGACGGAGATAAATATTTTTCAATTTTTTTGTAATGTTTGAAAACACTAAATACTGAGTAGACCAAGGCTAGCAGACAGAACAATACAACGTATGCCTGCGAAGCGAAGAATTTGACACCACAGGTACACCAGGCGTCTGACAGAAATAACAGATTGTATAAATATTTTTAAATGTTTTTTTTTTAATTTTTGAAAAAACTCAATATTGAGTAGACCAAGGCTAGCAGACAGAACAATGCAACGTATTCCTACGAAGATTTTTGCACCACAGATACACCAGGCATCTGACGGAGACAACAGACTGTATAAAGTTTATTACTTTTTTTTGTAATGTTTGAAAACACTAAATACTGAGTAGACCAAGACTAGCAGACAGAATACTGCATCGTATGCCTGCGAAGCGACTATTTTTACAACACGGATACACCAGGCATCTGATGGAGATAACAGAATGTATACATTTTTTAAATGTTTTTTTGTAATTTTGGAAAGCACTAAATACTGAGTAGATCAAGGCTAGCAGACAGAACAATGCAACGTATGCCTGTGAAGCAGAGATTTTGACACTACAGATGCACCAGGCATCTGACGGAGATAACAGACTATACATTTTTTTTACATTTTTTTGTAATTTTTGAAAACACTAAATACTGAGTAGACCAAGACTAGCAGACAGAACAATGCAACATATGCCTGCAAAGGGAAGATTTTTACGCCACAGATACACCAGCTATCTGACGGAGATAACAGATGGCATACATTTTTTTTAATTTTTTTGGTAATTGTTGAAAACACAAAATATTGAGTAGACAAAGGCTAGCAGACAGAACAATGCAATGTATGCCAGCTAAGGGAAGATTTTTACACCACAGATACACCAGGCATCTGAAGGAGATAACAGACTGTATACTTTTTTTTGTAACTTTGGAAAACACTAAATATGGAGGAGACCAAGGCTAGCAGACAGAACAATGCAACGTTTGCCTGCGAACTGAAGATTTTTACACCACAGATACACCTGGCGTCTGATGAAGGTAACAGACTATACATTTTTTTATTTCATTTTTGAAAACACTAAATACTGAGTAGACCAAGGCTAGCAGACAGAACAATGCAATGCATGCCTGCAAAGCAAGGTTTTTGACACCACAGATACACCAGGCCAGAGATAACAGACTGATCAAAATGTGGCCTTGATTTTTTTGGGCACACCAAAATTGTGTCAAATAAGTTGGCTATGACACAAAAAAAAAAAATTGGAGTACTAAAATTTTAAGATGAAGACACAAAAGAGCACAGTGAGGTCAAAAATACTCTGTTGTAAAAAAAAATCACAGTAATAAGCAAGTGCTAGTCAAAAGATGGAAAAAACAGGGTATTTAGTTGATACGTTTTTTGCAAAAAAGTATACTAAGCTGCTCCACCAATCGTCAAGGTATACCCATATAGAGCAGTCCTACCTAATGTATATAATCCCTATCTGATGTATTTAAAAACCTGATCATCTGTATGGTACCTGTATAAGCAGGGTTCAGAGAGGGAATTTTCATGTGGACATGCTGGATGGAACAGCTTTGATGCAAATGACCCATAAGGAGTGGTGGACTCCCTAGTCTTGTAGAAACAAGAGAACAATTACAGAACCAGAAACACATGGGCTACTTGCACAATGAACAAGTCTGTAGGAACCTGTTCACACACCACCAAGAAACTTGAAGACACAAAAGAGCACAGTGAGGTCAAAAATACGCTGTTGTAGAAAAAAAATCACAGTAATAAGCAAGTGCTAGTCGAAAGATGGAAAAAACAGGGTATTTAGTTGATACGTTTTTTTTGCAAAAAAATGTATACTCAGCTGTTCCACCAATCGTCAAGGTATAACCATATAGAGCAGTCCTACCTAATGTATATAATCCCTATCTGATGTATTTAAAAACCTGATCATCTGTATAGTACCTGTATAAGCAGGGTTCAGAGAGGGAATTTTCATGTGGACATGCTGGATGGAACAGCTTTGATGCAAATGACCCATAAGGAGTGGTGGACTCCCTAGTCTTGTAGAAACAAGAGAACAATTACAGAACCAGAAACACATGAGCTACTTGCACAATGAACAAGTCTGTAGGAACCTGTTCACACACCACCAAGCAACTTGAAGACACAAAAGAGCACAGTGAGGTCAAAAATACTCTGTTGTAAAAAACAACAACACAGTAATAAGCAAGTGCTTGCACAATGAACAAGTCTGTAGGAACTTGTAGGAATTGTAAGATATTTTGCACAATGATATGCGATGCGTGTGGCATACAAATTAGAGTGATAAATATAAGAACTGTAGCTAAATAATTTTGGGCCAGCTACAGAATTTTGGGGCAGCAAAATGGTGTCCAAAAATGTTGTAAGACAACAAAATATTAGATAGTACCAAAAAAAAGGACAGATTTTTTGGCGCACTCAGATCTGATGCCTGGGACATTTTTTTTTTAATTCTTAGATTTGAATGCTCTCGTATTGCAATGACCTGGCTGTAGTCTGCAGCTGACCAAGCAAATAAATGTAGAAAAAGGGGGCTGTGGATTGCTGTATAATAAAATGAGCAGGTATAAGCTGCAAAAAAAAAAAAATTGCCATGGATAACTGCAGCTAGGTATACATAAAATAAGCAGCAGCAGACAGTAATGGAGCTTTTTGAGGTATGCAGTGAGATCTACTGTATGTACTCACATACAGTGCCTGCAGGCCTTGCACTGATGTGTATATGTGCACATAGACTCCCCTGCCTATCAAGCGCTGCAATCTATGTACTTCCGAATTAGCCCTAAAAGGACTGTTGGTTTATCAGGATTTGTGGACTAAACACTAGCAGACCCACACGATTAAAAGAACGATTCTGACCCTATCTCAGCAGCAACTCTCCCTACAGTAGCTGACTCCGGAGCAGAATGCGGCCAGCAGGTCGGTGCCATGTCTCTTATAGACCTGATGACGCTGTGCGGCCAGCCAATCACTGTAATACTATAACAAAGAAGGCTTCAGCATTACAGTGCATGGCAGAGAATCTCTGCATGGTCATTGGCGCTCTAAAGAGCGCCAAAATTGCAGGGCGGAGACCCGAGCTCCCGCTGAATAATCCCAGAAACACTCGGTGCTCGCCGAGTACACCGAGCATAGTTCTAGGGGGCGCCCCCTTGGAAGAAGCGACGAAGCAAAATGCGCGTCGGGGGTTCTGTCCCCTTGCAACCACCGCACCAGGTATTGCCCATATTCCGGCAGCATTTGTTGTTTAACCCATGGATCTTATTTTCTGCTAGTATTACACAGCACTTTGCATTAGCGTTTAGGATCATCAACCTTGATTCCATGGGCTGTTTACATCTATATACAATTGTTTAGCACTTTGGCACATTGCACTTTTTTTTATATCACTTGTGTTATGATTTTTTCATATTTTTAAACTGCCTTTTTAGGAAGTCCAGTTCTTTTCCCATGTTAACTTCATTCCCTTTTGGGTTTTATTTTGTTTATATGAGGGTATATACTTCCTGACTTCTTATCAATGTGCTATTATTTATACCGGGTTTCATTTGAAGTTATTTGTGTGATGCTTGGAGTTCACTCTGCCATGTTCTATATATTGATGTTTTCCTCTGAATAATTGTACTAATTTTGTTAATAAACCACTCAGACTCTATTAAAACCTGTGGAGATGGTTAGAGAAGATTCCTCATCCAATGTTCCGCCAGTGTTGTAGAGGGTCAGCTGGAGTATGAGGTAGGGCGCACCATTGATTCACGGTGATTGTGCCGGGGGCTTCAGTACCTAATCCACTGGAAGGGATATTCCATTGAGGATCGGTCATGGGCTCCAGCCAGTTCTGTGCATGCTGATCCACTGGTGCAGGCTTTTCATGCAGGATACCCTGAGAAGCCTGGGGGTCCAGTGGCCCCAAGTTAAGAGGGGGGTACTGTCATGGTTAGGACATGGTTAATGTCCTGTTCTCTTAGGGTTAATTTTCTCTGGCCTTCCTTTGGATCTCGGGGTGGTATTTATTCTCACTCCAGACTAGAATACCCTGTCAGCTATACTTTCGTCTTGTTTGTGTGCCTGACCCCTGGAGTGTGTGCTCGTTTTGCAATTGTGTTCCTTGCTCTCCATGCTTTACTCTGCTCATTTGTTCTTTTGGATTTCTGACCTTTGGAATCAATTCTGACAATCCCGTCTCTTTCCTTTTGGTACCTCGTGATCTCCTGGTTCTGATCTTAGCTTGTTTGACTACTCTCCTGTATCGTCTCCTCTGCACCCTGGCATCTGGCTCCACCCACGACCACCTCCCACTCTGTCACATGGCTCAGGTCCTGTTTGTTACCTGGTTAGTAACCCGGCACTTTTCTCAGCTCCCTTGCTGCTGTGTGCAGCTCTCCCCGCAGTAGTAATAACTGGGAGTCGTGACAAGGGGTCTTTGGAAGGATGGAGCTAAACGGGGAAATCGCCTCTCATGGAATCTCTCCTTGGTCCGTTCTTAAAGGCGGAGATCGATTCAGATGGTGAGAGAGATGAAGTCATCCAGGGTATCGGGTAGCTCCCGAACCGCCAATTCATCCATTATTCTCCCGGATAACCCACATCAGAAGACTCCAATCAAGGGTTCGTCGGACCACTGTAACTCAGAAGCCAGAGTACAGAACTGAATGGCATATTGACCGACCGAGAGAGAACCTTGTTGTAGGTTGAAAAGAACTTCCATCGACGACAATGCCACTTGTACTGGCTCGTCAAAGATCTTGCGGAAGGTGTCCAGGAAATTATGGAGATGTGACACAATGGGATGGTTCCGCTTTAGTATGGGATTAAACCATGCTAAGACTTCTCCCTCAAAGTGGGAGGCAAGGAATGCCACTTTAGCTACGTCTGTCGGATACTGATGGGGAAACAACTGAAAAAGCAGCTGACACTGGTTAAGAAACCCCCTGCACAAATTGGTATCACCATAGTAGCGAGTGGGTTTGCAGAGACAAGGAGAAGGACCAGATGCCGCGGCAACCACCGGATCGAACACTGGTACCGGAACAGGAAGAGGAGCAGCTGCCATTTGCATGCTGGTTAGGCGTTCATCCACAGAAGTAATGTAATTAAACATCCAGGTTTGCATTTCACATTGCCGGTCAAATTCCTGATGTAAATCCTCAAGTTGTGTAGCATTGGTTGGTTCAGCAGCCTGAAGAGAACTGAGACGGGCATCCAAGATCTGCATGAAAGTCATGAGTTGGTCCTGACTTTGTCGAAGGCCTACTAGTTCCCTTTGGGAGGAGAATCGGGTATCAGCGGGAAACATGGCCTGGGCAAAATTTGTCACGCCTAGGCAGGCAGAGCGAGGTTAGTGAATCCACAAGACCACAGAGGACACTGTGGAAGCTGAACCCTAGGAACCAGCCAGACAAGGATGTCAGGTAAATTGCAAGGCTTTATTTAGGCTTTTAAACAGGAGAACCTTCAAGGGAGAACCGCCTGGGCCAAAACACCGAATTCCCTCAAGGGAGCTCCGATGAGCGAACTCCTTAACAGGGATTGATCCAGCTCTACCAAGGTTCAAATGCAACAGCTCCAAGATCAGTGGGTCAGACCCAAGAGGAACAGTGGAACTGAGAGGAGGAGAGCAAAAGTCCAGGGAACCGGAGGTGAACCACAAGGTCCAGAGAGTACCGTCAGAGTCCGCAGGTAGATGGTAGGTAGGCAGGACACCGGCATTAAGCGCTGGTCTGGGACCTGAGAACAGCAACTAGAAAAATGCACAAAGCTGCGAAGACACCTCCCAAAGGAAGAGAGGGCCTTAAGTACACACAGGCCTCACAGCGATTGGCTGAGCACTGATTACAGGAAAAGGCGGCACTGACTCTTTAAATCATTTGTCAATGGTGTGCACACGCCCTATGCTCGCTCCCCCGTAACACGGAAATGAGGCAGAGGAGACACGTCAGGAAGGCGCCGCAGCCCAAGGGAACATCGCAGAAGCGCGGAAAAGGTAAGATTGCGGTGAACAGGGGAATGCCTGCGGCCAAACGGAGCCCGATTTCCCAGCATTCTGGAGTCGGGTCCCGCAGACCGGATCGTTACACCACTGGCCTGTACCAGCATCAGAGAAAATTATGCTCTACTCATCATTCCCAGGGATCTGTTCCTTAGCACGCCCGAGGCTGAACCCACTTCAGCTCTTCATCTCCCCCTCCATCTCAGGGATCTGGGTGAGTCCCAAAATGGAAACTTTTTTTATGTAGAAACAGCAATTGTAGTTTCACCTGTATAATATATATAGACTGCTGTATTTACAATATACAGTGGCTACGGGAAGTATTCAGACCCCTTTAAATTGTTCACTCTTTGTTTCATTGCAGCCATTTGATAAATTCAAAAAAGTTCATTTTTTTTCTCATTAATGTACACACTGCACCCCATCTTGACTGAAAAAGAAATGTAGAAATTTTTGCAAATTTATTAAAAAAGAAAAACTGAAATATCACATGGTCATAAGTATTCAGACCCTTTGCTCAGTATTGACTAGAAGCACCCTTTTGAGCTAGTACAGCCAGGAGTCTTCTTGGGAATGATGCAACAAGTTTTTCACACCTGGATTTGGGGATCCTCTGCCGTTCTTCCTTGCAGATCCTCTCCAGCTCCGTCAGTTCCATGGTGAATGTTGGTGTACAGCCATTTTCAGGTCTCTCCAGAGATGCTCAATTGGGTTTAGGTCAGGGTTCTGGCTGGGCCAGTCAAGAATGGTCACAGAGTTTTTCTGAAACCACTCCTTTGTTATTTTAGCTGTGTGCTTAAGGTCATTATCTTGTTGGAAGGTGAACCTTCGGCCAAGTCTGAGGTCCAGAGCACTCTGGAAGAGGTTTTCATCCAGGATATCTCTTTATTTGGCCGCATTCATGTTTCCTTCAATGGCAACCAGTCGTCATGCCCCTGCAGCTGAAAAAAAACCCCATAGCATGATGCTGCCACAACGTTTCAATGTTGGGATTGTATTGGGCAGGTGATGCACAGTGCCTGGTTTTCTCCACACATACCGCTTAGAATTATCACCAAAAAGGTCTATCTTCATCTCATCTGACTAGAGAATCTTATTTCTCTTAGGCTGGGAGTCCTTCATGTGTTTTTTTTAGCAAACTCTATGCGGGCTTTCATATGTCTTGATTATCTTGAACTGAAGAGACACTTTCTTCGGGCTACTCTTCCATAAAGGCCCAACTGGTGTAGGGCTGCAGTGATAGTTGATTTTGTGAAACTTTCTCCCATCTCCCTACTGCATCTCTGGAGCTCAGCTACAGTGATCTTGGGGTACTTCTTTACCTCTCTCACCAAGGCTCTTCTCCCACGATTGCTCAGTTTGGCTGGATGGCCAGGTCTAGGAAGACTTCTGGTGGTTACAAACTTCTTCCATTTAAGGATTATGGAGGCTACTGTGCTCTTAGGAACCTTGAGTGCTGCAGAAATTATTTTGTAACCTTGGCCAGATCTGTGCCTTGTTGCAATTCTGTCTCTGAGCTCCATGGCCAGTTCCTTTGACCTCATGATTCTGGACCACTGGGTAAATCTGACAGGGAGAAGGACTTGGGGATCCTAGTTAATGATAAACTTACCTGGAGCAGCCAGTGCCAGGCAGCAGCTGCCAAGGCAAACAGGATCATGGGGTGCATTAAAAGAGGTCTGGATACACATGATGAGAGCATTATACTGCCTCTGTACAAATCCCTAGTTAGACCGCACATGGAGTACTGTGTCCAGTTTTGGGCACCGGTGCTCAGGAAGGATATAATGGAACTAGAGAGAGTACAAAGGAGGGCAACAAAATTAATAAAGGGGATGGGAGAACTACAATACCCAGATAGATTAGCGAAATTAGGATTATTTAGTCTAGAAAAAAGACGACTGAGGGGCGATCTAATAACCATGTATAAGTATATAAGGGGACAATACAAATATCTCGCTGAGGATCTGTTTATACCAAGGAAGGTGATGGGCACAAGGGGGCATTCTTTGCGTCTGGAGGAGAAAAGGTTTTTCCACCAACATAGAAGAGGATTCTTTACTGTTAGGGCAGTGAGAATCTGGAATTGCTTGCCTGAGGAGGTGGTGATGGCGAACTCAGTCGAGGGGTTCAAGAGAGGCCTGGATGTCTTCCTGGAGCAGAACAATATTGTATCATACAATTATTAGGTTCTGTAGAAGGACGTAGATCTGGGGATTTATTATGATGGAATATAGGCTGAACTGGATGGACAAATGTCTTTTTTCGGCCTTACTAACTATGTTACTATGTATTCTCATCTGGTCAGAAAAGCAATGTGAGCTGTGCGGTCTTATATAGACAGGTGTGTGCCTTTCCAAATCAAGTCCTATCAGTTTAATTAAACACAGCTGGACTCCAATGAAGGAGTAGAACCATCTCAAGGAGGATCACAAGGAAATGGACAGCACGTGACTTAAATATGAGTGTCTGAGCAAAGGGTCTGACTACTTATGACCATGTTAATATTTGTTTTTCTTTTTTAATAAATGTGCAAAAATTTCTACATTTCTGTTTCTTTTTTTCAGCCAAGATGGGGTGCAGAGTGCACATTAATGAGAAAAAAAATAACTTTTTTTAATTTACCAAATGGTTGCAATGAAACAAAGAGTGAAAAATTTAAAGGTGTCTGAATATGTTCTGTACCCACTGCATGTGCTATATATCGTATTTTTCGGACTATAAGATGCACCGGATCATAAAGACGCACATAGGTTTTAGAGGAAGGAAAAAAATTGAAGCAAAAAATGTAGTCATGACACCCTGTTATAGGCAGGGCCGCCATCAGGGCTTTAAATTTCATATATTTACATCTCTTTTGCTTTTCTATTTTTTCTACTGTCTCATTCATCACCATTTTTGTTGTACGCTTTTTTTCATCAGTTACATTTTTTCTTTTTGCCATATGACCTAAGTTTCTATATTATTGAAGTATCCTGCACGCATATTATGTGCCTTATTATAGGGATGTATGGTATTGCAATATTAACATCTTCACACCCATTTTATGGAGCGGTTATTTATTCTTGCATTATTTTCGCTTGTGCAGTCAGATTCTTGTGATAACCTTATTGTGGGAAGCACATGTTTTGTGGGCTGTCATTTTCCTCATTCTAGGATATGACATATATATGGGCATGTTTTCTTGCATGTTTGCATTTTTTAAGTGTTTTTAATGGTTTTTGTGTTGTTGTTTTGTGTGTGTACTTATGTCCAGTCTTGAGTTTTTTGCCAATTTAATAAAAACTATTTTTGATACTGGTATATATATATATATATAGAGGTGTTCCTGTCTATGTGGGCATGATCTTTTTCTTGCTCTTTCTTCATGTTTAATCACAAGCCCACAGCGAACCTTCCAATCTTTGGTGTATTTTTGCGGTGCCCTCCATTTATCTATTTATAAATGATGGAGGGGGCTGCAAATGATGGAGGGGGCTGCAAATGATGGAGGGGGCTGCAAATGATGGAGGGGCTGCAAATGATGGAGGGGTGCTGCAAATGATGGAGGGGTGCTGCAAATGATAGAGGGGTGCTGCAAATGATGGAGGGGGCAGCAAATAATGTAGGGGCAGCAAATGATGGAGGGGGCAGCAAATGATGGAGGGGGCAGCAAATGATGGAGGGGCAGCAAATGACGGAGGGGGCTGCAAATGACGGAGGGGGCTGCAAATCATGATGTGAGGGGACAGGGGCAGCGAATTATGAAGTGAGGGTGGAAGGGGTACTGCAAATGATGAAGGGAGCTGCAAATGATGAAGTGAGGGAGAGGGATGGGGACAGAAATTGAATTGAAGGTGGGGATGTGGAGAGCAAAGGAGGACCTGGGGGAGAGCAAATAATGATGAATTTTGAGGGTGGTGGGAGCAAATGATGTATTGAATGTGGGGGGAGTGTATTTGATAATGAATAGAGGGTGGGAGAGAGAGAAGACATGACAACGAATTGGGGCAGAAGGGGCATGTAAATATAATGAATCGGTGGAGCGGGAGCACATAGTGGGGGCGTTGAGGATGCGGTGACTGGTAATGAATTGGGGGAAAGAGTACAGTGGCTAATGTACAGTATATATTAGGTGGGGAAAATGGCTATTTCTAGTTGGTGGGAGCACAGTGGTGGATTATAATTTATATTTGGAATGATGGATTGCATAATAACTAATGTTATATTAATGGTGTATGCACGGCTGTATTCAGCTGTGTAGTGTAGAAGAAAGGGAAAAAATTGGGAGATCTCTTCTGGAAGCTGTGCTTTAGGTTACTACTGTATGTGTTATTTTATGCAGACGAGTCCTGACTGGAAGAAATGATGGCGGTCTGAGCTGCATGAAAAAGAAAAGCAAAGATGAAGGACTCGTGAGTCAGAGTGTTACCTGTACATTGACACTATATACAGAGGAAATGTGTATAATTTCACTGGTGATCCCTGTATAACCTGTACACTGACACTATATACAGAGCTCCTGTGTATAATGTCACCATTGATTATTGTATTACCTGTACTCTGACATTATATACAGAGCTCCTGTGTATAATGTCACTGGTGATCACTGTATTACCTGTACACTGACACTATATACAGAGCTCATGTGTATAATGTTACTAGTGATTCCTGCATTACCTGTACACTGACACTATATACAGAGCTCATGTGTATAATGTCACCGTTGAGATCATTATATTACCTGTACTCTGACATTATATACAGAGCTCCTGTGTATAATGTCACTGTTAATCACTGTATTATCTGTAAACTATATACAGAGCTCCTGCGTGTAATGTCACTGGTGATCACTGTATTATCTGTACAGTATATACAGAGCTCCTGTGTATAATGTCACTGGTGATCGCTGTATTGTCTGTACAGACACTATATACAGAGTTCCTGTGTATAATGTCACTGGTGATCACTGTATTATCTGCACACTATATACAGAGCTCCTGTGTATAATGTCACTGGTGATCACTGTATTACCTGTACACTGACACTATATACAGAGATCCTGTGTATGTCGTCACTGGTGATCACTGTATTACCTGTACACTGATACTATATACAGAACTCCTGTGTATGATGTCACTGGTGATCACTGTATTACCTGTACACTGACACTATATACAGAGCTCCTGTGTATAATGTCACTGGTGATCACTGTATTATCTGTACACTATATACAGAGCTCCTGTGTATAATGTCACTGGTGATCGCTGTATTGTCTGTACAGACAGTATAAACAGAGTTCCTGTGTATAATGTCACTGGTGATCACTGTATTATCTGCACACTATATACAGAGCTCCTGTGTATAATGTCACTGGTGATCACTGTATTACCTGTACACTGACACTATATACAGAGATCCTGTGTATGTCGTCACTGGTGATCACTGTATTACCTGTACACTGATACTATATACAGAACTCCTGTGTATGATGTCACTGGTGATCACTGTATTACCTGTACACTGACACTATATACAGAGCTCCTGTGTATGTCACTGGTGATCATTGTATTACCTGTACACTGACACTATATACAGAGATCATGTGTATGATGTCACTGGTGATCACTGTATTACCTGTACACTGACTATATATATACAGAGCTCATGCGTATAATGTCACCGTTGATCATTGTATTAGCTGTACACTGACACTATATACAGAGCACCTGTGTATAATGTCACTGGTGATCACTGTATTACCTGTACACTGACACTATATACAGAGATCCTGTGTATGATGTCACTGGTGATCACTGCATTACCTGTACACTGACTATATATACAGAGCTCATGTGTATAATGTCACTGGCGATCACTGTATTAAATGTAGACTATATACAGAGCTCCTGTGCATAATGGCACTGGTTGTTATGGACCTGGTGGTTAGGAGCACCCGGAACGACCTGATGGTTTAACTCACACAGGACAAGCTCTGGGAAGTGGGAGCTCTGCTGACCGCAACCCCTAATCCTACCACACAACTAGAAATAGCCGTGGAGCGTACCTAACTCTACCTAGACGCCTCTTCACAGCCTAAGAGCTAACTAGCCCTAGAGATAGAAAATAAAGCCTACCTTGCCTCAGAGAAATTCCCCAAAGGAAAAGGCAGCACCCCACATATATTGACTGTGAGTAAAGATGAAAGTCACAAACACAGAAATGAAACAGGTTTCAGCAAAGGGAGGCCAGACTTACTAAACAGACTGAGGATAGGAAAGGTATCTTTGCGGTCAGCACAAAAAACTACAAAAAGACCACGCAGAGTGTGCAAAAAGACCTCCGCACCGACTCACGGTGCGGAGGTGCCACTCTGCATCCCAGAGCTTCCAGCTAGCAAGGCAAAATCATGATAGCAAGCTGGACAAGGAAACAATGAACAAATAATTAACTAGCAGGGACTTAGCTTCTGCTGGAGTAGACAGGTCACCAGAAAGATCCAAGAGCGAACTGAACCAGTACAAGAACATTGACAGCTGGCATGGAGTAACGATCAGAGTGGAGTTAAATAGAGCAGCCAGCCTAAGACTAATCTAGGTCACCTGTGGAAGGAACCTCAGAACCAGCAGCTCCACTCACAGCCACCAGAGGGAGTCCATGGACAGAACTCGCCGAAGTACCATTCATGACCACAGGAGGGAGTTCGATAACAGAATTCACAACAACTGGTGATCCTTGTATTACCTGTACACAGACATGATATACAGAATTCCTGTGTATGATGTCACTGGTGATCACTGTATTACCTGTACACTGACATTATATACAGAGCTCCTGTGTGTCATTGGTGATCACTGTATTACACTGAAACTATATACAGAGCTCCTGTGTGTAATGTCATTGGTGATCACTGTATTACCTGTACACTATATACAGAGCTCCTGTGTATAATGGCACTGGTGATCACTGTATTACCTGTACAATGACACTATACACAGAGCTCCTATGTATAATGTCCCTGGTGACCACTGTATTACCTGTACACTATACACAGAGGCCCCCAGAATAGTAGGAGTCGGTATGGCACATACCAGGCCTCCAGCATAGTAGGAGTCGGTATGGCATAGAACAGGCACCCAGGCAGTAGGAGAGGAACGACAGACCAGGTCCCCAGGCAGTAGGAGAGATTAAGGCACAGATGCCAGGCCCCCAGGCAGTAGGAGAAGAATGACACAGGCCAGGCCCCCAGGCAGTAAAAGAGGTATGGCACAGAAAAGGGTCCCAGGCAGTATGATAGATATGGCACAGACCAGGCCTCCCAGGCAGTAGGAGAGGTATGGCACAGACCAGGCCCCCAGGCAGTAGGAGAGATATGGCACAGACCAGGCCCCCAGGCAGTAGGAGAGGTATGGCACAGACAGGCCCCCAGGCAGTAGGAGAGGTATGGCACAGACCAGGCAGTAGGAGAGGTATGGCACAGACCAGGCCCCCAGGCAGTAGGAGAGGTATGGCACAGACAGGCCCCCAGGCAGTAGGAGAGGTATGGCACAGACCAGGCAGTAAGAGAGGTATGGCACAGACCAGGCCGTACATAGATATGGCACAGACCAGGCAGTAGGAGAGGTATGGCACAGACCAGGCCGTACATAGATATGGCACAGACCAGGCCCCAGGCAGTAGGATGGGTATGGCACAGACCAGGCCTCCCAGGCAGTAGATAGATATGGCACAGACCAGGCCCCAGGCAGTAGGAGAGATATGGCACAGACCAGGCCCCAGGCAGTAGGAGAGGTATGGCACAGACCAGGCCCCAGGCAGTAGGAGAGGTATGGCACAGACCAGGCCCCAGGCAGTAGGAGAGATATGGCACAGACCAGGCCCCAGGCAGTAGGAGAGGTATGGCACAGACCAGGCCCCAGGCAGTAGGAGAGGTATGGCACAGACCAGGCCCCAGGCAGTAGGAGAGGTATGGCACAGACCAGGCCCCAGGCAGTAGGAGAGGTATGGCACAGACCAGGCCCCAGGCAGTAGGAGAGGTATGGCACAGACCAGGCCCCAGGCAGTAGGAGAGGTATGGCACAGACCAGGCCCCAGGCAGTAGGAGAGGTATGGCACAGACCAGGCCCCAGGCAGTAGGAGAGGTATGGCACAGACCAGGCCCCAGGCAGTAGGAGAGGTATGGCACAGACCAGGCCCCAGGCAGTAGGAGAGGTATGGCACAGACCAGGCCCCAGGCAGTAGGAGAGGTATGGCACAGACCAGGCCCCAGGCAGTAGGAGAGGTATGGCACAGACCAGGCCCCAGGCAGTAGGAGAGGTATGGCACAGACCAGGCCCCAGGCAGTAGGAGAGGTATGGCACAGACCAGGCCCCAGGCAGTAGGAGAGGTATGGCACAGACCAGGCCCCAGGCAGTAGGAGAGGTATGGCACAGACCAGGCCTCCATCTTTTGGAAGCTGTTGCTGTAATTTCTCCATTCTGCAAGGAACCACAAACTCCCCTGTAAACAGGAAGTCAGGAACACCCCTAGTCTGTCACAATGGACCAGTCCATCCCGGGTGTCGCCCCAGGTCTATTGGATAGAGCTAAAGGTGACGGGGTGCAATACATCAGCTGGGCTAAGGCTGTGGCGGCCATTTTGCAGGCGGGCGGCCGGAACACGAGAACGGAGCAGAGCTCATATATGGTGAAATGGCTTCTCTGGAGGGTCACAATGAGGGACCCGCTACAATAAGGCTGACACGACGATTTCACCAGTGACTCTAGTCCGTAACAGGCTACCAACACAAGTGATACACACAGGCGGCGACATAAAGGATTGCTGATCAAGCACACAACTCCCAGCATGCCTCAGGCTGGGACACGCTGGACAGTCCGAGCTCGCAGGCTGCAGTCCCCCGCTAAGCCCCGCCTCTCTTTTGATTTGGTCATGTGACTTGAGAGTTGGCCGCTGGGCGGGATCTCTAAGCCGAACAGCCGAATCACTTCCGGAAACTGCCGAGCTGAACCGAGCATCCCCAACCAAAATGGCGGCGGCTGTGGTGCTGATGGCTCGGTGAGGCAGTGAGTGGCTCCGCTTGTCGCCGCCTCGGTCACATTTGGGAATAATAAACTCGTCGTTATTCTTTCCACTTCGCCCCTTCTTGCCGCCTCCTTCTCGTCGTAAACATCCAGTCACAGCGCGTCCCTCACGCCTGCTCGTTCCCGGGCCTTGCAGCCACAAGCGGCGCCGAATACACCGGCTGACGGGCCGCGGCAGCACCAGATCCATGCTCGGGACGCGGCTCCTTCATGAACGATGTGTGAAATCTGCGCAGACCTGGTGGAGGTGTTAAATGAGAGTAAGTGACCGATGAGGGGACGACGAGGACCGGGGCCTGGAGAGCTGGAGGGGAGAACTGAGGCCTGGGGAGCCATGGCTGGAGGGGACGATGAGTGCCTGGGAAGCCGGGGCTGGAGACGAGGACCGGGGCCTGGAGAGCCGGGGCTGGAGGGGGGACGAGGACCGGGCCTGGGAGCCAGGGCTGGAGGGGATGACAAGGACCGGGGCCTGGAGAGTCGGGGCTAGAGGGGAGGACAAGGAGAAGGACAGGGGCTTGGGGAGCCAGCGCTGGAGGACGAGGATCGAGGCCTGGGGAGCCGAGCCTGGAGGGGACGATGAGGACCGGGAGTTGGGGCTGGAGGGGAGGACGTGGACCGGGAACTGGGGAGTCGGGGCTGGAGGGGAGGACGCAAACTGGGGAGTTGGGGCTGGAGGGGAGGACGTGGACCGCAGTCAGAGCTGGAGTGGAGGAACTGGGGGGTTGGAGGGGAGGATGAGGACCGGGAACTGGGGAGTCAGGGTTCGAGGGGAGGACCGTGAACTGGGGAGTCGGGGTTGGAGGATTAGGGGTTTGGAGGGGAGGATGAGGATCGGGAACTGGAGAGTCGTGGTTGGAGGGGAGGACGAGGACTGGGGAGTCGGGGCTGGAGGGGAGGACCGGCGGGAACTGGGGAGTCGGGGCTGGAGGGGAGGACCGGCAGGAACTGGGGAGTCGGGGATGGAGGACGAGGATCGGGAACTGGGGAGTCGGGGTTGGAGGGGAGGACGAGGATCGGGAACTGGGGAGTCGGGGTTGGAGGACGAGGATCGGGAACTGGGGAGTCGGGGTTGGAGGGGAGGACGAGGATCGGGAACTGGGGAGTCGGGGTTGGAGGGGAGGACGAGGATCGGGAACTGGGGAGTCGGGGTTGGAGGGGAGGACGAGGATCGGGAACTGGGGAGTCGGGGATGGAGGACGAGGATCGGGAACTGGGGAGTCGGGGTTGGAGGGGAGGACGAGGATCGGGAACTGGGGAGTCGGGGTTGGAGGGGAGGACGAGGATCGGGAACTGGGGAGTCGGGGTTGGAGGGGAGGACGAGGATCGGGAACTGGGAAGTCGGGGTTGGAGGGGAGGACGAGGATCGGGAACTGGGGAGTCGGGGTTGGAGGGGAGGACGAGGATCGGGAACTGGGGAGTCGGGGTTGGAGGGGAGGACGAGGATCGGGAACTGGGGAGTCGGGGTTGGAGGGGAGGACGAGGATCGGGAACTGGGGAGTCGGGGTTGGAGGACGAGGATCGGGAACTGGGGAGTCGGGGTTGGAGGGGAGGACGAGGATCGGGAACTGGGGAGTCGGGGTTGGAGGGGAGGACGAGGATCGGGAACTGGGGAGTCGGGGTTGGAGGGGAGGACGAGGATCGGGAACTGGGGAGTCGGGGATGGAGGACGAGGATCGGGAACTGGGGAGTCGGGGTTGGAGGGGAGGACGAGGATCGGGAACTGGGGAGTCGGGGTTGGAGGGGAGGACGAGGATCGGGAACTGGGGAGTCGGGGTTGGAGGGGAGGACGAGGATCGGGAACTGGGAAGTCGGGGTTGGAGGGGAGGACGAGGATCGGGAACTGGGGAGTCGGGGTTGGAGGGGAGGACGAGGATCGGGAACTGGGGAGTCGGGGTTGGAGGGGAGGACGAGGATCGGGAACTGGGGAGTCGGGGTTGGAGGGGAGGACGAGGATCGGGAACTGGGGAGTCGGGGCTGGAGGGGAGGACGAGGACCGTGGCCTGGGATGCTGCAGGCCCCGGCGGTGTGCGGACTGTGCTGCTCTGCAGGCTGCTCCCTGGCGGTGTGCTGACTGTGCTGCTCTGCAGGCTGCTCCCTGGCGGTGTGCTGACTGTGCTGCTCTGCAGGCTGCTCCTGTCATCACTGGGCTGGTAGCATCGGGGATCATGTGACATGGATTCCACATAGATCTGCAGTCTGTGCCTGGTTTACAGATCTTCCTGATGTCTGTGCAATCACCTGATGTGTGTGGAATAGTCTGATGTGTCTGATCGAGATCTGGTCGGATGTAACTAATTGTAGCCTGTAGACGATATCTGCCAGAATTTGATTTCTGAAGGTTTAACTGAGATGAGAGCAGTTCTGTCCTAATGGTTCATCTGTAGCCAACCAAGTCCGATTGTCGTTATCTGTAGAAATGTGTTACCACAAGCTGAGGTGATGTCAGGGAGACAGACCCCACTACACCCTGGAGGGAGCTGGTCTGTGAGTGGGGTGACTACTTTGGGCTGCACAGATCCAGTTGATTCCAGTAAGGCTGTTGAATTAGATTATATGGACTGTATTTTTTTGCCCCATCTCTTTGGATCCTAACAGCTGCGTTGGAGATCAGAGGCTGTACTCAGACCTTCTGAGTTGAAGGGACTCTGTCACCCCTGGGAAATATCCTACCCATATGCCTCATATCTGCCATCTTGTTGAGAAATCCTCTTTTATTTCCTTATGCTAATTATTTTTTCCGGGATGTGCGGTGCCTTTAAGAAATCTTTGCCTCCTGTCCTCATTACACCACCCTCCTTCCATCAGTGTCACAGTGTGCGGTGATGTGTAACGGTGGCTCCAGAATCCCGCGTCCGCGCCCTGAAATAGCGCGATTATACAGTACCTGTTCTGTCCTATGGGCATTGGCTTCAGCATTGTTCTGTGCAGGTGAGTCACTGATACTTCCATTGCAGTGACCTCCGGCGTGCGCAGTGATAAGGTGCTCTCACTACCATGCATACGTGGGTGACCGGGGCATCAGAAACGGTATGGTTCCTAACTATGCAGGGAGGAAGGAAATGGGGAGAGCACCTTATCGCTGCACACGTCGGCTTCTATGCAGAAGTATGCTGAATCCAAGGCCTATAGGAGGACAGAATAGGAACTGTATAATTGCGCTATTGCAGGTGCTGGGTTCTGGGGCCACCATTACACGTCACGGGGCACTGACATTTGGTACCCAAATGAAGACAGGAGGCAGAGATTTCTTAAAAGCACCGCAATCCACAGAGCCTGGAAGAAATTATTAGCATATAGAAATAAAATATGATTTTTCAACAACAAGACCACAGATTTGAGGCATACGGGTAGGACTAGTTTCACATTTCCATCATCTGTATGCCCATATTAATAAGTTTTATATGTCCCAGACGGTGACAGACTCCTTTTAAGGCTGGTGTCCCACTTGCGACTTTTTTTCGAGAAACTCGCGCCTCAATACCTGGCACTCGGGACCGTAGTGTGCGGCTGCATGTATTTCTATGCAGCTGAACTCTCCGGTCCGAACCGCGGTTGGCAGTGCCGGGTATTGAGGCGAGAGTCTAGCACTACAGTCGCAAGTGAGACACCGGCATAATGCTGGGGCTATGTGATGACTTTGTCCGTGAAACTTGTAATGCAACCAAAGTTCGATAGGGAGTCCTTTGTGCATGAGAAATTCCCCCATCAGGAGTCAGAAAAGTCTCCAGCTATGTATTTGAGGAAGATTTCTGCCCATAATGAGTGCCAATCATTGATATGACAACTTGGTCAGTGCCCATTTCTTGTGGCCTGATACAATCTGTATGGGTTTGAACAATTTTATGTGGTAATTTCCTGATGAAGAAGTCATTTGGACTTTGAAACATGTAGATGAAGGGTATGTTCACACAAGGCGTTTTTTGCTTCTTTTTATTTTTTCTGCAGCAAAACCTGATTTCTTGGCAGGAAAGGAGCTGCAGCAAAAACGCAGGTTTAGGTGCGGTTTTGGTGCGATTTTTGGGCTAACTTGTGTCTCTTTGTCCATGCTAATGTCCATGACTTTTCTGCAGAAAAAAAGCTACAAATAATGATACCTGCGTTTTTGCAGCGTTTTTTCAACACCCATTCAAGCCAATGGGTGAAAAACGCTGCAAAAACGCTGAAAGAAGTGACATGCTCCAAAAAACACAGCAAAGCACAAAATACTGATCACACAAAAAACCAATGTGTGTGTATGAGATTTCTGAAACCTCATCGGCTTTGCTGGTACTGTAAAAAGCAGCTGAAAATTATCATAGAAAAACGCAGCAAAAGAAAAACGCAGCAAAAACGCCCAGTGTGAGCATACCCTAAACCACTATATTCCATTTTTCTATCACGTCTGGACCTGCATTTTTTCAACAGCGCTGATTATATCCACAGAACTTTTTTTAATTTAAGTAAAGGTCATTAATATCTTGGTCAGGGAAAACCCTTTTGATGGAATTGTTTGGCCTCCATATTTTCCACAAACAGCCCATATTTAGTGGAGGAGTTGTGATACCAAGAACGATTATTTTTTTTAGTGTGTATAAAAGATGCTATTGGCCAATAAATGAATATTTTCTTTCATTGTCTGGTCATGCCATGTTTGTGTGCCAGCGATTTGTTGGGTGCTGGCCTGTGTTAGAAAACCTTAGGCCGGTTTCACAGGTCAGTGGCTCCGGTACGTGAGGTGACAGTTTCCTCACGTACCGGAGACACTGACTCACGTAGACACATTAAAATCAATGTGTCTCTGCACATGTCAGCGTGTTTTCACGGACCGTGTGTCCGTTTGAAAAACACGGAGACATGTCAGTGTTTGTGGGAATGCACGGATCACACGGACCCATTAAAGTCAATGGGTCCGTGTAAAACACGTACCGCACACGGATGCTGTCCGTGTGCCGTGCAGGAGACAGCGCTATAGTAAGCGCTGTCCCCCCAGCGTGGTGCTGAAGCCGCCATTCATTTCTTCTCTCCAGCAGCGTTCGCTGGAGAGAAGATATGAAAAATCTTTTCTTTTCTTTTTTGCTGTTTAAAAAAAGATCCCTGTCCCCAACCCCCTCCCACCCCCTGTGCTCCCCCTGCTGTTAATAAAATACTTACCCAGCTCCCTCGCTGCTTCCTCTCCTCGCCGCAGCTTCTCCTGTATGAGCGGTCACGTGGTGCCGCCCATTACAGTGATGAATATGCGGCTCCACCTCCCATAGGAGAGCCCAGCATGTGAGTATAAGTTATTTTTCTTCTCTTACAGGTTGGGTTGGGGCAGATATACAACATTATAGAATGCCGTATATCAGCTCTGAAATGTGATGGCCGTATATACCTCATATCGGCCAAACCTGGTGACAGGTTCACTTTAAGGAAATTGCATGTGAAAAAAAATTACCCCATTCACTAGTTTATCCTACAAATACAATAAGGCCTATTTCAAGCTTATGGATGCCCCCCAAAACTCTATACAGAGCCTCAGTACAGCATCCAATTTTTACAGATGCATTGCAATTCTGTAACAAAGTAAATTGTAAATAGTGTCTACTAAATAATTGTCTAAGGGTCACTTCCGTCCTTGTCTGTCCTTCTGTCACCGTTATTCATTCGCTGATTGGTCTCGCCAGCTGCCTGTCATGGCTGCCGCGACCAATCAGCGATAGGCACAGTCTGGAAGAAAATGGCCGCTCCTTACTCCCCACAGTCAGTGCCTGTCACCCGCATACTCCCCTCCGGCCACCGCTAACACAGGGTTAATGACGGCGGTAACGGACCACGTTATGCCGCGTGTAACGCACTCCGTTACCGCTGCTATTAACCTTGTGTGTCCCCAACTTTTTACTATTGATGCTGCCTATGCGGCATCAATAGTAAAAAAAATGTAATGTTAAAAATAGTAAAAAAAAAAAACCTGCTATACTCACCCTCCGTAGTCGCTCGCGCCAGCCGCCATCTTCCGTTGCAGGTTCCGGTGGCAAAGATGGTATGGGAGAAGGACCTGCCATGATGTCACGGTCATGTGACCGCGACGTCATCACAGGCCCTGCGCGAGAAGGACCTGCCATGACTTCACGGTCATGTGACCGCGATGTCATCGCAGGTCCTGCGCTCATACCAATCCTGGGACCGGAAGCTGCCGTGGACTACAAGGGGCCCTCGGAAAGGTGAGTATATGTTTATTTTTTATTTTTTAACCTGTGAGAAACCTGGCTGGGCAATATGCTACGTGGTTCTGTGCTGTATACTACGTCACTGGCCAATATACTACGTGGCTCTGTGCTGTATACTACGTTGCTGTGCAATATACTACGTGGCTCTGTGCTGTATACTACGTCACTGGGCAATATACGTAACTGGGCAATATACTACGTGGCTCTGCTGTATACTACGTCACAGGGCAATATACTACGTGTCTGTGCTGTATACTACGTGGCTGGGCAATATACTACGTGGCTGGGCAATATACTACGTGGCTGGGCAATATACTACGTGGCTGGGCAATATACTACGTGGCTGGGCAATATACTACGTGGACATGCATATTCTAGAATGCCCGATGCGTTAGAATCGGGCCACCATCTAGTTATATTATAAGTGATTAATAGCTGCTGCTGTAAATAACAGATTTTCTACGGACTGCACACGGATAAGTGAGGAAAAAAAATCATTCATCTTTTCTGGATGAAACTTTTTTTTTTTACATATCTCATTTTCACTCGTGTGAACCTAACCTGTACTCATTTTCAGCAAATAACTGGTTTATTAACTAGTGTTTTTTGTTTTTATGGCTTTTCTATTATTTTCTATTACGGTGTGTTTGCATTAGAACATACTGATAGGGAATTTAGATTGTGAGCCCCAATGGGGACAGCAATGATAATGTGTGTAAAGCGCTGCGGAATATGTTAGCGCTATATAAAAATAAAGATTATTATTATTATTATTATTAGAAGACTTGCTCTCTGCAAACATTGAAATCCTGCTGTTTCCCATTCATTTTATTCCTTTTAGTCCTGGTTCTTAGTGTTTCTGCAAATTCAAATATATCTGGACATTTGTAAAAATCTCTGAATATTTGCTGTGTTCTGGTATAGCCTCTGTTCGGGTCATGTGTCGCTTTGATGGATGGATACACACTGCCTCAATCCTGTAATAACCGGTGGCTGGTCTGGGTGACACCTGCAGGGGCGACTATTCCTGGTTATTTCCTGTAGTAACAGTATGTCCTGAACAGGTTTGGGTGGGATCTGGTTTGTCTCATGTATTTTCTGGATCACTGCATTTAATGCCCATGTCATTGTAATTAGTGACAGCATTGAGTGTATTCTTGCTTTAGGCATTCCACTGCAGACATGAATGCTCTGGCCGTGTTTTATTTTTTTTAGATTTCTAGAATGCATCAGTATGTGACTAGTTGTGTTCAGTGGTTTGATAGTGATATACTAGTGTGTACCCCTATCACCTTATAACTGGTGAGGAGGGTCCACTCTGTAGGATCTCACTGAGGCTAAACTCAGATGTCCGTGTACAGACCATGATGCATGGATTGGCCGCAGTTCTGACCCGAACTTGAGCGCTTTATATAAATCTATGATGCTTTCCTGTTCAGGCTAGAAGACGCATGGCAGTCTGTAAGGCCTTGGGGTTCCCTCACGTTGTCGAGTAGCCAGCGTATAACTTGGACGAGTGCTATCCATGACTTTCTTTGTAGTTTATTGCAGGTGAGTCTTGGAAACGTAAAAACATTTGACTCTGTATTGCAGTGAGACGCCATAGAAGCTCATTCTATGCAATGTCACAATGTGGCACTGCAATTTGAGTGCGCCTCGACACATGTTGTGTAGCCCTATCCTAAAGGTGCTGCAGGGCTAACTCTGCCTTGTGGCAACTGACTTTTTCTCTGCACCTTTGCCTTATGAGATTTTAATATTTAGTGGATGTCCGTTCCCTTGTATTGGTGCATATTCAAGTGATTCTCACTAAATAAGAATATCTTCAAAAAGTCAACTTATTTCAGTTCTTCAATACATAAAGTGAAACTCATATATAGTTGTTACAAACAGTGATCTATTTCATTTGTTTATTTCTGTTAATGTTGATGATTATGGCTTACAGCCAATGAAAACCCCAAAGTCATTATGTCAGTAAATTAGAATATTTTATAACACTAGCTTGAAAAATGATTTTCAAATCAGAAATGTTGGCCTACTGAAATGTATGTTCAATAAATGCACTCAATACTTGGTTGGGGCTCCTTTTGCATCAATGCGGCATGGCATGGAGGCGATCAGCCTGTGGCACTGCTGAGGTGTTATGGAAGCCCATGTTGCTTTGATTGCAGCCTTCAGCTTGTCTGCATTGTTGGGTCTGGTGTCTCATCTTCCTCTTGATAATACCCAATAGATTCTCTATGGGGTTAAGGTCAGGAAAGTTTGCTGGCCAATCAAGCACAAGGATACTGTTGTTCTTAAACCAGGTACTGGTAATTTTGGCAGTGTGGACAGGTGCCAAGTCCTGCTGGAGAAAGAAATTTCCATCTCCAAAAAGCTTGTCGGCAGAAGAAAGCATGACGTGATCTAAAATTTGGTAGACTGCTGCACTGACTTTGGTCTTGATAAAACACAGTGGTCCTATACCAGCAGATGACATGTCTCCCAAAACGATCACTGACTGTGGAAACTTCACACTAGACCTCAAGCAGCTTGGATTGTGGCCTCTCCACTCTTCCTCCAGACTCTGGGACCTTGCATTCCAAATGAAATGCAAAATTTACTTTCATCTGAAAACACCTTGGACCAATGAGCAACAGTCCAGTTTATTTTTTCTTCTTGGCCCAGGTTAGACACTTCTGGGGTTATCTATTGGTCATGAGTGGTTTGACACAAGGAATGCGACACTTGTAGCCCATGTCCTGGATGCGCCTGTGTGTGGTGGCTCTTGAAGCAATGACTCCAGCAGCAGTCCACTCCTTGTGAATCTCCCCCAAATTTTTGAATGGCCTTTTCTTAGCAATCCTTTCAAGGCTGCGGTTTTCTTGTGCACCTTTTACTACCAAACTTTTTCCTTCCAATCAACTTTCCATTAATATGCTTGGATACAGCACTCTGTGAACAGCCAGCTTCTTTAGCAATGACCTTTTGTGGCTTACCCTCCTTTGGAATGTGTCAATGACTGCCTTCTGGACATCTGTCAAATCAGGAGTCTTCCCCATGATTGTGGAGCCTACTGAAACAGACTAAGGGACCTTTTTAAATGCTTAGGAAGCCTTTGCAGGTGTTTTTGGTTCGTTCTAATTTACTTATGACATTTTGGTTTTCATTGGCTGTAAGCCATAATAATAATAATAATCTACTATATAATTGTCTAAGGGTCACTTCCGTCTGTCCTTCTGTCTGCCTGTCTGCCTGTCACGGTTATTCATTCACTGATTGGCCTCGGCAGCTGCCTGTCATAGCTGCCGCGACCAATCAGCGACGGTCACAGTTCGGAAGAAAATGGCCGCTCCTTCCTCCCTGCAGTCAGTGCCCGGCGTCCGCATACTCCCCTTCGGTCAGCGCTCACACAGGGTTAATGGCAGCGTTGACCGCGGTGTAACACACTCGGTTAACGCTGCTATTAACCCTGTGTGACCACCTTTTTACTATTCATGCTGCCTATGCAGCATTAATAGTAAAAATATCTAATGTTAAAAAAAAAAAAAAAAAAAAAAAAGTTACATACTCGCCCTCTGGTGGCCTCCCCGGATCAGGAACCGGCCTTTCCCGCTCCGCGCGACGCCCCGGAGACCGCTGCATGCATTGCGGTCTTGCGAGATGACGTGCGGTCTCGTGAGACCGCTACATCATCATCTCGCGAGACCGCAATGCAATCTTCAGACCGGACCGCGCGAAGTGAATCGGGAACCGGCCGCTTCGATCCGGAGGCTCCAGGAAGTGAGTATGTAACTATTTTTTTAATTTAATTCTTTTTTTTTTTTTTTTTTGATACTACATGACTGGGCAATATACTACGTGGCTCTGTGCTGTATACTACGTGGCTCTGTGCTGTATACTACGTGGCTCTGTGCTGTATACTACGTGGCTCTGTGCTGTATACTACGTGGCTCTGTGCTGTATACTACGTGGCTCTGTGCTGTATACTACGTGGCTCTGTGCTGTATACTATGTGGCTCTGTGCTGTATACTACGTGGCTCTGTGCTGTATACTACGTGGCTCTGTGCTGTATACTACGTGGCTCTGTGCTGTATACTACGTGGCTCTGTGCTGTATACTACGTGGCTCTGTGCTGTATACTACGTGGCTCTGTGCTGTATACTACGTGGCTCTGTGCTGTATACTACGTGGCTCTGAAATAAATTAACTTTTTGATATTCTAATTTATTGAGAAGCACCTGTAACTGTACACGATGCTGGAGTTTGATATCTGCTGCTTTGCACATAATTTACTTTACTATGACTGATCACTGTTAAAGGGAACCTGTCACCCCCAAAATCGACGATGAGCTAAAGGTACCGTTACACTACACGATTTACCAATGATCACGATCAGCGATACGACCTGGCCGTGATCGTTGGTAAGTCGTTGTGTGGTCGCTGGGGAGCTGTCACACAGACAGCTCTCTCCAGCGACCAACGATCCGGGGAAAGACTTCGGCATCGTTGAAGCTGTCTTCAATGATGCCGAAGTCCCCGGGTAACCAGGGTAAACATCGGGTTACTAAGTGCAGGGTCGCGCTTAGTAACCCGATATTTACTCTGGTTACCATTGTAAAAGTAAAAAAAAAAACACTACATACTCACATTCCGATGTCTGTCACGTCCCCCGCCGGCGTCCACAGGGTTAAAACTGCTTTCGGCAGGAGCGCTGCTAATGCACGCGCTGCTGCCGAGAAGCTTCCCTGCACTGTCAGTGCTGGCTGTAAAGCAGAGCACAGCGGTGACGTCACCGCTGTGCTTTGCTTTACGGCCGGCACTGACAGTCAGTGCAGAGAAGCTCTTGGCCGGAGCGCGTGCATTAGCAGAGCTCTTGCCGAAAGCAGTTTTAACCCTGTGGATGCTGGGGGACGTGACGGACATCAGAATGTAAGTATGTAGTGCGTTTTTTTTTTTTTTTTTTAACTTTTACAATGGTAACCAGGGTAAATATCGGGTTACTAAGCGCGGCCCTGCACTTAGTAACCCGATGTTTACCCTGGTTACAGGTGAACACATCGCTAGATCGGCGTCACACACGCCGATCTAGCGATGACAGCGGGGTGATCAGCGACCAAAAAAAAGGTCCTGATCATTCCCCACGACCAACGATCTCCCAGCAGGGGCCTGATCGTTGGTCGCTGTCACACCTAACGAGATCGTTAGCGGGATCGTTGCTACGTCACAAAAAGCATGACGTTGCAACGATATCCTTAACGATATCGTTGTGTGAAGGTACCTTTAGCCCACCGTCATCAGGGGCTTATCTACAGCATTCTGGAATGCTGTAGATAAGCCCCCGATGTAACCTGAAAGATGAGAAAAAGAGATATTATACTCACCCAGGGGAGGTCCCGCTGCGGTCAGGTCCGATGGGCGTCGCAGTCCAGTCCGGGGCCTCCCATCTTCTTACGATGACATCCTCTTCTTGTCTTTACACTGCGGCTCCGGCATACTTTGTCTGCCCTGTTGAGGGCAGAGCAAAGTACAGTGCGCAGGCGCCTGATCTCTCTGACCTTTTCTGGCGCCTGCGCACTGCAGTACTTTGCTCTGCCTCAACAGGGCAGACAAAGTACGCCTGCACGCCGGAGCTGCAGCGTGAAGACCAGAAGAGGACGTCATTGTAAGAAGATGGGAGGCCCCGGACCGCGACGCCCACCGCATTGGGACTGCCCCTGGGTGAGTATAATCTAACCTCTTTTTCTCATCTTTCAGGATACATCGGGGGCTTATCTACAGCATTACAGAATGCTGTAGATAATCCCCTGATGTCGGTGGGCTTAGCTCCCCTTCGATTTTGGGGGTCACAGGTTCCCTTTAATATGGAAGTGCATGCTGTGTAATATTGTTCCACATCGAGTGTTGCATGTAAGGTTAACTGGACATATGACATCAATCATTAAGCATGCTGCATTTTTGTGTGTATTTTGTATAAATCTGTTTCCATGTTATATTTGTGGACCTTTTGCTGTATAGAGTATACGTATCATGCAGTAGTGTACAAAAGGACAGAATCCAGTGGTGTTAATGAAACGCATTATGTTTATACTGATGGTCTTATTTAATTTCAGATTGGGCTTATCACACTGGGCAGTAACTGGCCATACAGCTTGCACTTAGAGGTGCTTTCAGATGTTTTAAAAACGTCTGGAAATTGTATAAAATAACAAAATATCCATCCTTATACCTTCTTAACCGCGAAAATTGGACTCAGCCCTTCAGTGTACTGTACTAGTACTGTCACTACTCAGTGACGAGTCTTAATACCGGTAGTATGCCACATGTCCTCTGCAAGTGACATGCTCACCACTTAGCTAGGCAGGGAGGAACACTGGGGCATCAGTGCTGTACTGCTGGGGGAAAAAGGATGAATGTTGTTGATTTGCTTAGACTATTTGATACTTAAAAAAAAAAAAAAAAAAAGTTGGATAACACATTTTTACAGGATACCTGCACACACAAAATTTGAATGCAAAGCGTTGCTGTATATTATACTCTGAATTGCAAAAGTGAAAACTTCAGCATAAATTGACACGCTGTGGACTTAAAGGGGTTTTCTGATTGGCATCAAAATAACAGCAGTTATTATGAAACAAATATCTAACTTGTTGTTTACTCGTGTCTGAGTTTCCCACCGTCTGTCCTGGTGTCTATTATCCTCAGCGCTAACGTCGCTTCCGCTGCGCTGTGGCCAATCAGTGAGCTCAGCGACTTGTAGGATCTATTCGAGCTCAGCGCTGTTATTGCCTGGAGTGCTGCCGATGATCCCAGACACTCAGAGCAACGGTGGAGACTCAATGCTGAATCTGCGGAGGGCGAGTGAAGCACAGCGTTCTCTTTTAAACGATCCATGCATGGGAGTGTTTTTTTTTTTTTTGTTTTTTTTGTTTTTAAGTATAAACTGCGGTGTGTTGTTGATATTTTGCAATCGTAGCCATTTTGCTCTCACTATTAGGGCCCCTTTCCACTTGTGAGAAAAACGGACGAGTGCAATCCGATAAAAAATCGGATTGCACTCGGACCAATGTTTTTCAATAGGTGACATTCCATTTGCGATTTTTTTTCCCAGCCGAAATCGGACTGAGAAAAATCTGTGTCGGCTGAGAAAAAAATCGCAGCATGCTGCGTATTGCTGAGATTCTCGGACGAGACTCGCCAATGCAAGTCAATGGGTGCGAGAAAAAAAACGCATGGAATACGGACCATCCGTATTCCATCCGTTTTTTACGGATACCTTACCATTCTGTGGCACAGAACACTGTAAATAGTCCTGTAAATGACTGTATAAAAATAGTTGCAGAGAAAAAAAACGGATTGCATACGGATGTAAAAACGGACGATGCGATTAAAAAATCGCATTACACTCGCATTACACTCGCATGACAATCGCACACGTTACATCCGTTTTTTCGGTCCGTAAATCGGACCGTTTTTTTCTCACACAAGTGGAAAGGGGCCCTTAGGCTATGTGCACACTTTCAGGATTTCTTTCAGAAAATTCCTGAGAAAAACCTGAAATTTTCTGCAAGAAATCTGCATGCATTTTTGGTGCGTTTTTTTTCCCGGACATTTCCCAATGCATTTTATAGTGGGAAATCCGCAAAAAAAGTGCAAAATTAATGAACATGCTGCGTTTTTTTTGCGGAAAAAAACGCATCATGTGCACAAAACATGCGGAATTCATTCTAAATGATGGGATGCTTATTGTATGCTGTTTTTTTTGCGTTTTTATAGCGTTTTTATCGCCAAAAAAACGCAAAAAATCAGCAACGTGTGCACACAGCCTTACATGCTGCAGACTTTCTGCCCAGAAAGCCCTGTGTGAACACCCCCTTCAGTTTTATTCAGACTTCATTGCCATGTGTGTTTTGCCTAAGGGTACCGTCACACAGTGCAATTTTCATCGCTACGACGGTACGATCCGTGACGCTCCAGCGTCGTAACAATATCGCTCCAGCGTCGTAGACTGCTGTCACACTTTGCAATCTACGACGCTGGAGCGATAATTTCATGACGTATGTGCGATGTAGAAGCCGTTGGTTACTATGCACACATCGTATACGATATATGTTACACCATGCAATCATGCCGCCACAGCGGGAAACTTGACGACGAAAGAAAGTTTCAAACGATCTGCTACGACGTACGATTCTCAGCGGGGTCCCTGATCGCAGGAGCGTGTCAGACACTGCGATATCGTAACTATATCGCTCGAACGTCACGAATCGTGCCGTCGTAGCGATCAAAATTGCACTGTGTGACGGTACCCTAAGAGTTTACTTTGTTCTAGAATTTGTTGGGAGCCCTGCAGTTGGACCCCCCTGCCGTTTGCTATGTGCCATTTTCTGCTGAGTTGGGATAGCCCCTGTAGATAGTTTGTAGGGGGCACCCGCATTGTCCCCCTGTCCTTGCTGTGGCAGTCGCTGCGGTCTTTTTTTTTTTTTTTTCTTTATATACTGGAGGTAACCTGATATATTTTGCAAAGTGCTGCATCAGAAAAGACAAGTATTTTGGCAAAATTGTTTCCCAAATTCTTGGACAGACCTTGTATTTCGGGGCAAAAATGAGCTATAATCTGCTCCCCTCGTATTATTTTTCCCCAAAGCTGCTCCTTATTCAGAATGGTTGAGTAGTTTGTGGTTGTAGTGACCCAGGGATGTTCTGCAGCTGCACATTGTCATATAACAGTGGAAGATGTTTGTGAGCTATTTATGTTCCTAGGAGACTAGAAGAAAACTAATGTGAACCATGCAGTAATGAACAGTGCCCTGGTAAATGAGTCAGGAGAAGAGGCGAAGACTAGGAGGTGCATGAAGAGATTACTGTACGCGAGATGATTTAGTTAAGGAATGTTGACTTCTATAAAAAAAATAAGACTTGGTAAATGCCAACCTATTGAACCATATGTAAAAAAGTTACCATGCACAGAGACATTTAACACTGAAGATTCCTGGCTTGTGGATATGTGTTTTGGGGATTCCTGTGTTTGGTTAGGTTCTTTAAGGGTACCGTCACACAGTGCAATTTTCATCGCTACAACGGTACGATCCGTGACGCTCCAGCATCGTAACAATATCGCTCCAGCGTCGTAGACTGCTGTCACACTTTGCAATCTACGACGCTGGAGCGATAATTTCATGACATATGTGCGATGTAGAAGCCGTTGGTTACTATGCGCACATCGTATACGATATATGTTACACCATGCGATCATGCCGCCACAGCGGGACACTAGACGACGAAAGAAAGTTTCAAACGATCTGCTACGACGTACGATTCTCAGCGGGGTCCCTGATCGCAGGAGCGTGTCAGACACTGCGATATCGTAACTATATCGCTCGAACGTCACGAATCGTGCCGTCGTAGCGATCAAAATTGCACTGTGTGACGGTACCCTAAGGGGAACCTGTCTGTTGATTCATTCTGCCCAAACCGCAGGCAGCATGAATTAGAGCCCGGCTACACGATTGCAGTCAGGTATGCTTTTCTCTGAAAAAGTCAAGAAAATATAGTTCTAAGATCTGTCTGGGGAACCATAGGAATAGATGAGAATAGTCCGTTTCCTCCCGTAGACCGCTTTCCCTGTTTTGCTAGAGGTGATTGATCAGTCTCTCCCATAGAGACCTGTCAATCAATTGTAGCAACACTGGGAAAGCGGTGCAGGGGTGGTGCTGGACTAGTTTAGTCTCTGGCCAGATCTTCTAACTATATTTTTCTGAAACACTGGTATATTATAGAGAAGGTCATCTTTAAACAGGCATGCTTGGAGAGCGGAGAAGTTCTAATTACCATGTTTTTCGGACTATAGGATGTACCTAGGTGTTAGAGGAGGACATTAGGGAAAAAATTGAAGCAAAAAAAGTGGTCAATTCTGTACTTAATATCCCCTATCCTGGTATAGTACAGACCAAAAAGTTGGACACCTTCTCATTTAAAGACGTTTCTGTATTTTCATGACTATGAAAATTGTACATTCACACTGAAGGCATCAAAACTATGAATTATCAAATGTGGAATTATATACTTAACAAAAAAGTGTGAAACGACTGAAAATATGTCTTATATTCTAGGTTCTTCAAAGTAGCCACCTTTTGCTTTGACCAGGGCCGGCTCCAGGTTTTTGAGGGCCCCGGGCGAAAGAGTCTCAGTGGGCCCCCCCCCTTTAACACATACCCGATTTATGATGCACAGATATGGCAGAGAAATGTATAGTACAATGCCAGATTTCACTTCTTACATGAGTGACAGCTATTGTAAATTCTGCAGTGTATATATACAGGACAGGAGGAGTGGTACTGTGCAGTGTATATATACAGGAGGAAAGGTGCTGTGCAGTGTATACATACAGGAGGAAAGGTGCTGTGCAGTGTATATATACAGGGGGAAAGGTGCTGTGCAGTGTATATATACAGGAGAGGTGCTGTGCAGTGTCGTGAGCAGGGCGTTGTTGTATCAGAAAATCTTTTCTGTTTTGAGTTTTTCTATGAAACAAAGACTTTTCTACATAAACAACGTTGTTTGGTTTTGCGGCCCTAACAGATCTGTGCTACAAAGTAACATCGCTCGGGCATTAATGAGGGACCTGATGCTGAATCCTTTCCACAAACCCTAATGACCCAATTAGTGCCCCGCCATTAGAAGCTCATTAAACGCCTCCCTGTCCCAAGCAATCATGTACAGTATGGGGGGATCCTGCAGCCCACCCCCTGACTGCTCCATACCATACACTGCCCTCTGTCGCTCTCACTATTATCCTGTGCATTTCTCCTTCATCGTTACCCCATGTTACACTTGTCACCCCCCACTACAGAGTAGCAGGGCAGCCAATGTCACCCACTCCCGGACCCTAATGGCAGCAGGAAATGTCTGCTCCTCTATTGGGTTGGAACCTGATTTAATCAAGGAATAATGTGGATTTGTTGCCGGTGGCTGCAGGGGAAGGGTTAAGTGATGCCATGTCCTTGGTGGGAGCAGTGGCAGCTGCTGGGACCTGGACAGAGACAACCAATGTTGCTGTGCCTGCACAGTGTGACCTGGAGGAGAGAAGCTGAGACTCCGGAGCAGAAATCACCCACATGCCAGCACTGGGCAGAGTCCCTCCAGTCACCAGCCTGGGACCACGGGGCCCCAACATACAGCCCACATGGCAGCAGCTCCCCTTTCTCCTGGCATCTGGTTAACCCCATTTATGCGGGTCAGATTGTTATATTTAAGGTTTAGCAATAACCTTCATACAGATGGGAAGGGGTTAAGCTTCTTCCTACCCCACTGGTGCAGGTTTGGTGCAGCATGCATGTATTCTGGGGTTCTGGGAGAGCTGGGTGGCTGCAGGCTGCACCCCACCAGCTGCTCCTCCAGACATCACCCACATTTTTAGGCAGCAGAGACAGACAGCAGCAGACTGAGCCACAGGACCAACTGCAATTATTGCTGGATACCTTTGCACTCTGGTAGGACTAGCTCCTCAGAATCTGCCTGATAAGTTCAGCACTGCAGCACTGTCTGCAGCCACCCAGGGGGGAGAGCAGAGAATGTGCTCTCTCCGCCCACAGACAGTCACGCTGGCTGCCTTCTCTTAACCCCTATGTGTGCCTGCCTGGCTGCACTGACTGAGTGAGAAGATGCTTGTGTCAGAGCTGGCACATAGGGGTTAAGAGAAGGCAGCCAGCAGTGACTTTGTGGGCGGAGAGACCATGTTATCTCCTGCTCTGCTCTCCCAGATGCTAGTGGGCCCCCCTTTCTTCCCAAGGCCCCGGCATTTGCCCGCTGTGCCGGGTGCTGACGCCGGCCCTGGCTTTGACTGCTGTGCACACTCTTGGCATTCTCTTGATGAGTCTCAAGAGGTAGTCACCGGGAAAGGTTTTCACTTCACAGGTGTGCCCTGTCAGGTTTAATAAGTGGGTTTTCTTGCCTTATAAATGGGGTTGGGACCATTAGTAGTGATGAGCGAATATACTTGTTACTCGAGATTTCTCGAGCATGCTTGGGGGTCCTCCAAGTATTTTTTTTAGTGCTCGGAGATTGTTTTTCTTGCCGCAGCTGAATGATTTACATCTGTTAGCCAGCATAAGTACATGTGGGGATTCCCTAGCAGCCAGGCAACCCCCACATGTACTTATGCTGGCTAACAGATGTAAATCATTCAGCTGCGGCAAGAAAAACTAAATCTCCAAGCACTAAAAAATACTCAGAGGAACCCCAAGCATGCTCGCGAAATCTCGAGTAACGAGTATATTCACTCCTCACTAACCATCAGTTGTGTTGTGCAGAAGTCTGGTGGATACACGGCTGATAGTCCTACTGTATATAAATATAGAGATATTGGCCTGCACTCTGTATTAGGTCGGGGTGCTGGTGCGACAGACCATAAGGTCTAATGTCAATGTAATATTAAATCCACCGCACTCCCTACGTGGAATATCTTTGAGCAGAAATGTAACTTTTTTTGAAATTTGCTAATTTATTCAAGTTAAGAAATAATAAATCAATAACATCGGATCAAACCCAAGGCAATTGTTACAAATTGTGTATGCGACTCAGAAATTCTGAGTCGCATACACAATTTGTAACAATTGCCTTGTGTTTGATCCGATGTTATTGATTTATTATTTCTTTACTTGAATAAATTAGCAAATTTCAAAAAAAGTTACATTTCTGCTCAAAGATATTCCACATAGGGAGTGCGGTGGATTTAATATTACATAGTCCTACTGAATAGACTGTTGGCTGCTTTTTTTCTTGCCATAATACAAATTCTAAGTAAAGAAAAATGAGTGGCCATCATTGCTTTAAGAAATGAAGGTCAGTCAGTCCGAAAAATTGGGAAAACTTGTCCCCAAGTGCAGTGGCAAAAACCATCAAGCGCTACAAAGAAACTGGCTCATATGAGGACTGTCCGACTGCCCCAGGAAAGGAAGAAGAAGAGTCACCTCTGCTTCTGAGGATAAGTTTATCCGAGTCACCAGCCTCAGAAATCACAGGTTAACAGCAGCTCAGATTAGAGACCAGGTCAATGCCACACAGTGTTCTAGCAGCAGACACATCTCTACAACAACTGTTAAGAGGAGACTTTGTGCAGCAGGCCTTCATGGTAAAATAGCTGCTAGGAAACCACTGCTAAGGACAGGCAACAAGCAGAAGAGACTTGTTTGGGCTAAAGAACACAAGGAATGGACATTAGACCAGTGGAAATCTGTGCTTTGGTCTGATGAGTCCAAATTTGAGGTCTTTGGTTCCAACCGCCGTGTTTTTGTGCGACGCAGAAAAGGTGAACAGATAGACTCTACATGCCTGGTTCCCACCGTGAAGCATGGAGGAGGAGGTGTGATGGTGTGGGGGTGCTGTGCTGGTGACACTGTTGGGGATTTATTCAAAATTGAAGGCATACTGAACCAGCATGGCTACCACTGCATCTTGCAGTGGCATGCTATTCCATCCGGTTTGCGTTTAGTTGGACCATCATTTATTTTTCAACAGGACAATGACCCAAAACACACCTCCAGGCTGTGTAAGGGCTATTTGACCAAGAAGGAGAGTGATGGGGTGCTACGCCAGATGACCTGGCCTCCAGTCACCAGTTCATTCTTTCTTTCGCCGGAACCATCGCTGGCCGTTTTTTCGCCGGACAGAAAAAAATGTTCCTATGTACGTTTTCGACGGATCCAGCAATAAATGGATGAAATGTGAGGCCATCCAGCGCTAATACAAGTCTGAGAAAAAAACTGATCCAGCGGCAACTTTTGCCGGATCCGTTTTTTTCCAAGTTTGCCGGATAGTGCCTGACGGCAAAAAACTGATGTGTGAAAGTAGCATTAGAAGGTAATTTACACAAACTGACAGGCGGCCCTAAACAAACAACTGCTGGTCATCAACTTGTGTAGTTTTCAATCTGTACATCACTTTTGTGCCTTGGATGCTGGGATTCCCAGCATATTGTGTGGTTTTTTTTTTTTTTTTCCCTTATGCAACACACAGAATAGATCAGTATTCACATTCTTCTCGTCAATACGGTGGGCATCACAGGTACAGCTGGCAGGTAACGGTTTCATAATCATTGCAGCAGCTTCCACTGCATTATTTGCAAATTGCTTGAACTTTAGACATGCGATGATTGCTACATAGGGTAAGGCTAGGTTCACATTGCGTTAACAGCAGCCCGTTCAACACATGCGTTAAACGGGCTGCGTTAACGCAAGTGCCGACATGCCAGAGCAGATAGAGCTAGCAGATGCTCTATCTGCGCTAGCGGTGACGGACACGGAAATGCTGCAGCCCGCGTCCCAGGGTCCGTCGCTCAATGACGGCACATCGCTAGCGCATGCCCATTCTGGGCGTGCACTAGCAATGCGTCCGACATAGGGCTTAATGGCGGCGTTAAGGGACTGCGTTACACCGCGTTATGCCGCGGTGTAACGCAGTCCATCTAACGGACTGGGGAAATTTAGTGTGAACCCAGCCTAACTCCTGCTGCGCAGGGACACCCAGTTTCTATATTCTTATGTTTCTAGGGGGAATAAGAGGAGAACAGCATCATTCAGAGTTATAAGAAAAGATGCCCCAGAATTATTTCTTAGTGCAGACTTCTTCTTTAAACTTTCTTTTATTGGAAAGTTGTGATTACCCCCCTCCCCCATTTAGACGAAGTTCACATTGGGCGTTTTTGCTGTGTTTTTTTTTTATGCTAATCTTCAGCTGCATTTTTCAGTACCAGCTGTTTTTGAGATTTCAGAAATCTCATGCACACACATTTTTTTTTATCAGTATTTTATGCTTTTTTTTTTGGGGGGGGGGGGGGGGGGGGATGTAGAGCATGTGACTTGTATTAGCGTTTTTCACCCATTGAATTGAATGGAAAAAAAAAGCATGAAAAAAAACCCCATAACATCGCAAAAACTGCTTCAAATCCTGCAGGTTTTGCTGTAGAACCCCCCCAGCAAATATGCCCAGTCTGAACTTAGCTTTAAGGCTGTGTGCACACGTTGCTGATTTTTCGTGTTTTTTTTTGCTATAAAACCGCAAAAAAGCAGCATACATTATGCATCCCATTATTTAGAATGAATTCTGCAGTTCTGCACATGCAGTAAAAAACGCAGCATGTTCATTAATTTTGCGGATTTTTTGCGGATTTCCCACTATATAATGCATTGGGAAATGTCCGGAAAAATCCACAAAAAAAAAACGCACCAAAAACGCACAAAAAACGCATGCAGATTTCTTGCAGAAAATTTCAGGTTTTTCTCAGGAAATTTCTGCAAGAAATCCGTGTGCACATAGCCTTACATTAAGTCTATGTGCACACGTTGAGTATTTACTTGCCGAAATTTCTGCAAGGTTTCGGCATCTCTTAACAGCAATATCGCTGTGGCAAAAACTCGCATTTTGCCTTGGTTTTGGATGCGTTTTTGCATGCGTTTTTGCACAGCAATGAAGGCTTTTTTGAGTGAAATAAAGATATTAAAAAAAAAAAAAAAAGTTTTATGTAATTTCTATGTTCAACACCACCTTTTTTATTCTGATGCAGTAGCATCAAGGGTAATGGGATTAGGGCTTGGTGTCCACAGCTGTCATTAACACAAAGCCCTAGGTTTAGTAATGAAAAGGAGTCAGCCTGACATCCTCATTACTAAGCCTGTAAGTACACGCTCACTCTGTAACCAGCCTACTTAGGAGCGTTAACAGAATGAACCTACATAGGCTGTAACCAAACTGCAGCTGTTAATTTTTACAGAAAAGTATATAAAAAAACTAAAATATATTGTATTGGCTCCCTCATAATTTTCTTAACCCGCAGAGGCAAAGCTGAGGGCTGATGTTAATGTTCTGGGAAGGCGCCCATAGTCATAAAGCTATGTGCACACAGTTCATTTTTTTTAATGCATTTTCCCACATGGAAATGGGCCAAAAACGCTATGGAAACCTTGTGCAAGCTAATTCAATGACAGTCATGAAGTGTTGTGCACATGATCAGTAAATTTCCTTGGAGTATTTGCAGTACGTTTTTTTTTTCTGCAGCATGTCAATTTTTTGTGCATTTCTGCAGCGTTTCCCACACATTGATTTCAATTGAGTCAGTCAAAGCCATTTCAAAACCACAGGTGTAAAAATGTTTGCGGATTTGCTGAGTTTTTGTTTCTGTTTTTACAGGCTGCCCATGGTGTTTCCCATGCTGTCGTCTGTGTGATAGCATGGGAAAGACTGGCGTGGTGGTTTTGATCGGCGGTAACGCTACCGCCGGTAAGACCGACAGAGTCCTGAGGGGTCATTCTGTCAGATGTTAGCTTGACCCCCCAACTGTGACCCGCAGCGATGACCTGCGGTAAAAAGCTTACCGCAGGTCAGCAGACGTGGGCTGATGAGACTACTCTACCCCCCCCCATCAGACTTTCTGCTGTCATTGATGACAATGATATCATAAGACGTAGTCTCTCATCAGCCGGTGCCTGTGCTCACACTTAAAAAGCAAAAAAAAAAAAAAAAGCAAAACCATAATTGCATACATATTCTGATAAAAATAAAAAACACATTATACTCTCCTAACACCAAATCCTGACACCCTTGTCTCCTAGAAAAAATGTAAAATAAAATATACTCGCCTTAAGGGCTCCTTTTCATTTGCGAGAAATACTTCCGAGTGTCGCAGGTTAAAACCCTGCTCTGGCAACGGCACTCCAGAGCGGAGCGTGCAGCTCCATGTATTGCTGTGCACCAGAGCAGGGTTTTAACCTGCGAGACTCGGATTTCTCGCCAGTGAAAAGGAGCTCCTACGCCCATTCTTAGGATGCCCATGTCTCCTAGAAATAATCAAATATAATGAACCACCATATACTCACCTGTCTGCCATAATCCAGATTGTCCCGTGGTGATCTCAACAGTCACATCGGGATATGTGACTGCTCTACCCAGCCACCGGCGGTACATTGACAGGTGGTAATTGCTCCTGAAGTGTATCACTGAGCTGCCGTGCGGCTGAGAGCTGATGGTTTTTAGCCTGGGGGCGCAATATCCATGGCCCCTTCCCAGGCTATTACGTTCAGCCCACAGCTGTCTGCCTAGAATTTGCTGGTTAGATTTTATAGGGGGACCCTGTGTCAATTTTTTTTTTCTTGAGTCCCTCTGTAAACTAGCCGGTAAAGGCTAATCCGACAGCTGTGAGCTGATATTAATAGCCTGGGAACCTTTATGGCTACTGGCTCCTTCCTAGAATATTAACATCAGCCCTCAGCTGTCTGCTTTCCCTCTGCTGGTTATGAAAATTACGCGGGAGCCCATGCAATCTTTTTTTTCATTATTTTTTTTTTTCTTTTAAGACTTGCTGTTTGGTTACAACCTATGTATGTTCATTCTGTTAACACTCCTACATAGGCTGGTGACTGTGTGTTTGGGTCATTCCATATGAAGTGATCCAAATATGAATATTTTTGTACCTGACGTCTTTAGATTTTTTTTTTTTATTTTTTTTTTTTATGCAGTACAACTTTAGGTAATTACAAATTAAAAGTTTTGAATTTTTTTCTTCATTATTTAATTTTTTACAGACTTCTAAAGTTTTGAAAAAGCGCCAATTTTGACCTGGTATAGCTTTACATTTGTTCTCATATCTTGGGCTAGAATTAAAATAAAGAGGTGGGAGAGGCATCATCTTTCTCAGAACGGTACCGGCTTTCAATATGTTTCTTTATATTTTGTTTCGGAGAAATCAAATTTAAAATTTTTATGCACAATTGTGGAAAAACATGTTTTAAAATGGTAAAAAAATGCATTTTACTTGTGTTCTTGTTTATATTTGTACAGGGATTCAACTTTGGACCTATCAAATTTTTTTTTTTTTTAAAGCCTTGAATCATCTGATTTTGCTTGTGTGAGTTCCTTCCTTTTTTCTTTTCAAATTACAACATATTGAATTCAACGTTTATATGTAATAATAAACACAAAAAACAAATACTGAAGTGCCAGAATAAATACATCTTAATCATCATAACACAACTTGCTCAGCATTTTCAACCTGAATTCATTGAACAAACCAAAAGAAAAAGGTGATCACATCCTCATGTGATTTTCTAAATACAATTTGATCCTAATTATATGTTAAAAACAAGATTAAAAGAACCAATATTTTTACCACCTATTTATACATGTAACAATTATTTTCTGTTATATCACTAAACATGTCATTTATGAAGTGTTTAAGAATAGTACAGTAGTTACATCCTCGTTCTATAAAATATGAACTAATCAAACAATAGTATGGTTTTTACACTGGCCTTTTATCATGATTTTTTCCCTTCTAGTGGCTGAAATGTAATCTTGTCCATAAGCGCTTACTAGCAATGGCCATTTCCTTTTGTGTCAGAGTATGTACGACCTGTCATGGTGTTCGGCTCCACCTGAGTTAATATCTGATTTTTGTTAACTTTTAAAATGTCTGGTTTTCTTGGATACACAAGATGGCGCTGGGCCAGAAGGATTCAAACAAGTCGATTCTACTTCTTCATTTTCACAATCTTTGGAGAGTACAATAGCCAGCCACCAGCGCCAGTCATATTCACAGGTTACAACCAGTTATGTCATCCATTGCCAATCTTGTGTCGCCTTCTACCAGTTCATGGACTTCACCGTCTTTGCTGAATGAAAAAATCCTTGTTTTTATCCTTCACTACATGGGATGACAGTGCGGTATTGCTGAGTCCCTGTGGTGGGTTCTGCTTCCTGTAACCGATGTTTTAACAAACTCTCCTCCTCTTCGTAGTCCTGGTTTTTACAATACATGAACTGGATGTTAAGAATATTTTTCTCCCTCCATTTGAAAAGTTGCACGGGTGTTAAGATTTGGTGTGAATACGGCCTCTGGAGGCTGGAGCTGCCAGCCTGTCATCTGCTCTGCATTCACTGTCTACCCCTGCTCATTCTCAGCCCTAACAAAGCTTTCTCCTCTGTCCTCTCCTGCTTCTAAGCTGTAAAATAATAAAATAATACAGTAATATCTTAAAATCATGGATTATTTGGTAAATATAGACCCCACACTTTTAGACCACAGGCTGAACAGATCTGAATTCAAGATTTTTGAATTGACACTGTAATAGTTTTATTTTTTTAAATATGATCCCATCACGATCCCAACTTGTATTTTGGTACAGATGTGGCTAGGAGCCCAGCAGGCACGTGCAGTTTTTGAAATTTTTAAATTAAACTTTGTTTTTGCAAATGCGTTTTAAAATTTTGCTTTGCATGGGTAAAATATTAACAAAGATACTCTTGTGACATATCTGGTGAAAGCCTGTACAGTTCTGAGTAGAATGGTGTTTATTTTGTTTCTCTATCTTTTTTCTAGCCTGAGTTATGAAGAGAAATGTAAAGGCAGGCAACACTGAAACTCGCACTTTTTCTGAACTTTGAAAATCAATTTAAAAAAACAAATTTAGAATTTTTTTTTTCACATTTTGCATTCTGACACACTAAGGCTAGTTTTACACTTGCGTTTTTAACCCCTTTACCCCCAAGGGTGGTTTGCACGTTAATGACCAGGCCAATTTTTACAATTCTGACCACTGTCCCTTTATGAGGTTATAACTCCGAAACGCTTCAACGGATCCTGGTGATTCTGACATTGTTTTCTCGTGACATATTGTACTTCATGATAGTGGTAAAATTTCTTTGATAGTACCTGCGTTTATTTGTGAAAAAAACGGAAATTTGGCGAAAATTTTGAAAATTTCGCAATTTTCAAACTTTGAATTTTTATGCAATTAAATCACAGAGATATGTCACACAAAATACTTAATAAGTAACATTTCCCACATGTCTCCTTTAAATCAGCATAATTTTGGAACCAATTTTTTTTTTGTTAGGGAGTTATAAGGGTTAAAAGTTGACCAGCAATTTCTCATTTTTACAACACCATTTTGTTTTAGGGACCACATCTCATTGGAAGTCATATTGAGGGGTCTATATGATAGAAAATACCCAAGTGTGACACCATTCTAAAAACTGCACCCCTCAAGGTGCTCAAAACCACATTCAAGAAGTTTATTAACCCTTCAGGTGTTTAATAGGAATTTTTTGAATGTTTAAATAAAAATGAACATTTAACTTTTTTACACAAAAAATTTACTTCAGCTCCAATTTGTTTTATTTTACCAAGGGTAACAGGAGAAAATGGACTCCAAAAGTTGTTGTCCAATTTATCCTGAGTACGCTGATACCCCATATGTGGCAGTAAACCACTGTTTGGGCGCATGGGAGAGCTCGGAAGGGAAGGAGCGCCGTTTGACTTTTCAATGCAAAATTGACAGGAATTGAGATGGGACGCCATGTTGCGTTTGGAGAGCCACTGATGTGCCTAAACATTGAAACCCCCCACAATTGACAACATTTTGGAAAGTAGACCCCCTAAGGAACTTATCTGGATGTGTGGTGAGCACTTTGACCCACCAAGGGCTTCACAGAAGTTTATAATGCAGAGCCATAAAAATAAAACAAAATTTTTTTTCCCACAAAAATTATTTTTTAGCCCCCAGTTTTGTATTTTCCCTAGGGTAACAGGAGAAATTGGACCCCAAAAGTTGTTGTCCAATTTGTCCTGAGTACGCTGATACCCCATATGTGGGGGGGGGGGGGGGAAACCACCATTTGGGCGCATGGAGGGCTCGGAAGGGAAGGAGCATCATTTGGAATGCAGACTTAGATGGATTGGTCTGCAGGCGTCACATTGCGTTTGCAGAGCCCCTAATGTACCTAACAGTAGAAACCCCCCACAAGTGACCCCATATTGGAAACTAGACCCCTCAATGAACTTATCTAGATGTGTTGTGAGAACTTTGAACCCCCAAGTGTTTCACTACAGTTTATAACGCAGAGCCGTGAAAATAAAAAATCTTTTTGTTTTCCCACAAAAATTATTTTTTAGCCCCCAGTTTTGTATTTTCCCAAGGGTAACAGGAGAAATTGGTCCACAAAAGTTGTTGTCCAATTTGTCCTGAGTACGCTGATACCCCATATGTGAGGGTAAACCCCTGTTTGGGCACACAGGAGAGCTCGGAAGGGAAGGAGCACTGTTTTACTTTTTCAACGCAGAATTGGCTGGAATTGAGATCGGACGCCATGTCGTGTTTGGAGAGCCCCTCCTGTGCCGAAACAGTGGAAACCCCCCAATTATAACTGAAACCCTAATCTAAACACACCCCTAACCTTAATTCCAACGGTAACCCTAACCACACCTTTAACCCTGACACACCCCTAACCCTAATCCCAACCCTATTCCCAACTGTAAATGTAATCTAAACCCTAACCCTAACTTTAGCCCCAACCATAACTGTAGCCCCAACCCTAGCCCTAGCCCTAACCCTAACCCTAGCCCTAGCCCTAACCCTAATCCTAGCCCTAATCCTAGCCCTAACCCTAGCCCTAACCCTAGCCCTAACCCTAGCCCTAACCCTAACCCTAGCCCTAACCCTAGCCCTAACCCTAGCCCTAACCCTAGCCCTAATGGGAAAATGGAAATAAATACATTTTTTTTTTTATTTTTCCCTAACTAAGGGGGGTGATGAAGGGGGGTTTGATTTACTTTTATAGCGAGTTTTTTAGCGGATTTTTATGATTGGCAGCCGTCACACACTGAAAGACGCTTTTTATTGCAAAAAATATTTTTTGCAATACCACATTTTGAGAGCTATAATTTTTCCATATTTTGGTCCACAGAGTCATGTGAGGTCTTGTTTTTTGCGGGACGACTTGACGTTTTTATTGGTAACATTTTCGGGCACGTGACATTTTTTGATCGCTTTTTATTCCGATTTTTGTGAGGAAGAATGACCAAAAACCAGCTATTCATGAATTTCTATTGGGGGAGGCGTTTATACCGTTCCGCGTTTGGTAAAATTGATAAATCAGTTTTATTCTTCGGGTCAGTACGATTACAGCGACACCTCATTTATATCATTTTTTTATGGTTTGGCGCTTTTATACGATAAAAACTATTTTACAGAAAAAATAATTATTTTTGCATCGCTTTATTCTCAGGACTATAACTTTTTTATTTTTTTGCTGATGCTGTATGGCGGCTCGTTTTTTGCGGGACAATATGACGTTTTCAGCGGTACCATGGTTATTTATATCTGTCCTTTTGATCGCGTGTTATTCCACTTTTTGTTCGGCGGTATGATAATAAAGCGTTGTTTTTTGCCTCGTTTTTTTTTCCTTACGGTGTTTACTGAAGGGGTTAACTAGTGGGACAGTTTTATAGGTCGGGTCGTTACGGACGTGGCGATACTAAATATGTGTACTTTTATTGGGTTTTTTTTTTTTATTTAGATGAAGAAATGTATTTATGGGAATAATATATATATTTTTTTTCATTATTTTGGAATATTTTTGTTTATATTTTTTTACACATTTGGAAATTTTTTTTTTTACTTTTTTACTTGGTCCCAGGGGGGGACATCACAGATCAGTGATCTGACAGTTTGCACAGCACTCTGTCAGATCACTTATCTGTCTCAGAGTGCTGCAGCCTTCACAGTGCCTGCTCTGAGCAGGCTCTGTGAAGCCACCTCCCTCCCTGCAGGACCCGGATCCGCGGCCATCTTGGATCCGGGGCTCGAGCAGGCAGGGAGGGAGGTAAGACCCCCGCAGCAACGCGATCACATCGCGTTGCTGCGGGGGGCTCAGGGAAGCCCGCAGGGAGCCTCCTCCCTGCGCGGTGCTTCCCTGCACCGCCAGCACATCGCGATCATGTTTGATCGCGGTGTGCCAGGGGTTAATGTGCCGGGGGCGGTCCGTGACCGCTCCTGGCACATAGTGCTGGATGTCAGCTGCGATAAGCAGCTGACACCCGGCCGCGATCGGCGGCGCTCCCCCCGTGAGCGCTACCGATCGCTATGACGTACTTTCCCGTCCAGGGTCAGATAAGCCCAGGGCACCTCGACGGGATAGTACGTCTAAGGTCACAGAGGGGTTAAAGATATGTACGCGTAACGCATACAGATCGATGCAGATCGTACGCTACGCACAGATGCAAATGTAAATTCAGCCTTAGACATAGGTGGTCGATTTCAGGTTAGGACAGACACGTCTGGTCCGTGCATCGGACCCCAAAAAACTGTTGTGTGAATCGAACCTTATCCTTATCCTTTGCTCTATGCTGAGCATTCATCAGGGTTCCCGTCTAAGGCCGGGTTCACATTAGCGTTTCTGTGCGCAGCGTATGATCCGCATACTTCCTCATGCGTACATATCTTTAACCTTGTGTACTCAGGGACATGCTTTTGCATGCGGATGCTTACACATGCGTCGTTTTGCGGTGTGTGGCGGTTTCCGGCAAATGCAACTGGTTGCATTTTTTGAGGCATCAAATATTACGCAATCGTCCAAATGCGGATGATTGTGTCAAAAACCGCATTATTGTCTATGGCAACGTATTGGTACACAATGACATGTGCGAATGCGTTCGATACGCATGTGTACTTTAGACTGCACATGTCCAAAAAATGTCACCGCCTCCACAATGTGCATAAAGGCAAACGCATGGCAAAACGCATTTAAACGCATGCACACACAACGTTTTTGTTTGCGTAAGATGATGCGGAGGCGTAAGCATGCTTTTGCATGCGTTTTGGCACGCGTTTGCGCATGCAGATGATACGCTGCGCACAAACGCTAATGTGAACTTAGCCTAATTCTTTAAGAAAAACAACATTCAGGCCAAACCCCTGACAGAACCATTCACTGTAGCGAGTCAGATGGAGTCACTTTGGACTGTGTGGCCTCTGTCCTGGCGGTGTCTCTTCTTTTTAGACATGCACAAAAGCGTGTAATTTCCAAAATGTGGCCGCTTGGGGGTTTTCTGCTGCTGTTGAACCCTGTGGGTTCTGCAAATAACTGCCATTAACTATTACTGCAGAATATGGCCTCCAAAAGTCAAATAGTGCAGGCTCTCTTCTGTGTCCTGCTGTGTGCCCAAACAGTGGTATATAATATATATATTTATTATTTACTAGATGGTGGCCCGATTCTAACGCATTGGGTATTCTAGAATATGTATCTATGTATATAGCAGCCACATAGTATATAGCATAGGCCATGTAGTATATAGGAGCCATGTAGTTTTTTTGCAGACAAATACTACGTGGCCTGTGCTATATACTATGTGGCTGCTATATACATACATATTGTAGAATACCCGATGCGTTAATACAGGCCACGCAATATATAACAGTGGCCACGCAGTATATAACACAGGCGACGCAGTATAGAACACTGGCCACGTAATTTATAGCACAGCCTACGCAGTATATAGCAGCCACGTAGTATATAACACTGCCCACGCAGTATATAGCAGCCATGTAGTATATAACACTGCCTACGCAGTATACAGCAGCCACGTAGTATATATCACAGCCCACGCAGTATATAGCAGCCACGCGGTATCTAACACAGCCCACGTAGTATACAGCAGTGTGGGCACCACCAAATTACCCATATGACTTGGCGGTCTTGCGAGACCGCTAAGTCTTCCGGGTAATTTCGCAATGCATCGCCGGGAACGGAAGATGGCGGCCGGCGCGAGCGGCTTGCCGGACTACGGAGGGTGAGAATAGCAGGTTTTTTTTTAATTATTTTTAACATTACATTTTTTTTTTTTACTATTGATGCCGCATAGGCAGCATCAATAGTAGAAAGCTGTGGGCACACAAGGTTAATAGCAGCGGTTACAGAGTGCGTTGCCCACGGCATAGCGCGGTCCGTTACCGCCGGCATTAACCCTGTGTGAGCGGTGACTGGAGGGGAGTATGCGGGCGCTGGGCACTGACTGCGGGGTGTAAGGAGCTGCCATTTTCTTCCGGACTGTGCCCGTCGCTGATTGGTCGTGGCTGTTTTGCCGCGACCAATCATCGACTTGGATTTCCATGACAGACAGAGGCTGCGACCGATGAATATCCGCGACAGAAAGAAGGACAGACAGAAAGACGGAAGTGACTCTTAGACAATTATATAGTAGACTAGATGGTGGCCCGATTCTAACGCATCGGGTATTCTAGAATATGCATGTCCGCGTAGTATATTGCCCTGCGCCGCGTAGTATATTGCCCAGTCACGTAGTATAGAGACTTAAAATAAAAAATAAACATATACTCGCCTTTCGAAGGGCTGTTGAAGTCCTGCTATACTCACCATCCGCCGCCTTTCCCGCTCCTCGGGACGCTCCGGTGACCGTTACATTGCAAGCGGCAGCTTCTGGTCCCAGGGCTGGTATGAGCGCAGGACCTGTGATGACGTCGCGGTCACATGTCCGTGACGTCATGGCAGGTCCTTGTCGCATACAATCCTTGCCACCGGAACCTGCCGCTTGCATGGAGCGGTCACCGGAACGTCCAGAGGAGCGGGAAAGGCAGCGGATGGTGGGTCTAGCAGGTTTTTTGTTTTTTATTATTTTTAACACGACATATTTTTACTATTGATGCTGCATAGGCAGCATCAATAGTAAATAGTTGGGGACACACAGGGTTAAGCGGTAATGGAGTGCGTTACACCACGGCCCGTTACCGCTGGCATTAACCCTGTGTGAGCTGTGACTGGAGGGGATTCTGGAGCGGGCGCTGGGCACTGACTGCAGGGGAGTAGGTGAGGGACTAATCGGACTGTGCCCATCGCTGATTGGTTGCGGCAGCCATGACAGGCAGCTGACGAGACCAATCGGCGACGCGGGATTTCCGGGACAGAAAGACTGAAGTACCCCTTAGACAATTAGATAGATAGATAGATAGATTTTTTTGAGACAATAGCAACGTTTTTTTGTGTGGAAATAATGTAATTTTTCATTGCACTTAATGTTAACCCTTCAGGTTCTGTCCTTGAATTAGAATTTAAAACCACATTTGGAAAGTTTTTGAGGGGTGTGCAAGAGAAAGAAGTGTGGGACATTCTGACATGTAGACTCTTCAAAAGTGAAATGGCCCCTAAAAAACAAAACACAATTTGTAAATTTGATTGAGAAAGTGAACATTTGATACTAAACTTTTAAGTTTTCTAACATACTAGCAAAATATGATGTTTGAAACTGATGCTGGCGTATAGAAGACGTGCGGTAAATGTTAGTATTAGATATTTTGTGGTATCTGGTTTAAGAGCAGAAATAATTTTCCCCCAAAAATAATTTCTCTAAATTTGTCAAACTTAAAATAGTGTGTTTTGCTTTTAGTTTTCAAAATATCGACCTAAATTTACTAATATAAAGTGTACAATGTGTCATGAGAAAAAGTCTCTTAATCACTTTGATATTTTGAAGCGTCCCAGAGCTATTTCTGCACAATGTGAGACAGGTCAGTTGTGATAAATGGGGCTCATGCAGGAACGTCAGAACCCTCTGACGGACTTATTCCAGGCAGACCGCAGTCTTGTGCTCTCAACTTTCTCCCAAGTGCTCAAAACCCATACTAAAAGGCTGATTGTGTTCCTATGTATGCATCTGGTATAGGGACAGATGTGAATGGTGATGGTCTGCACGGTGCTGTGGTTTGGCGCGTTATGAACCAGTGTAAAATATCTCCGCAATTGGTTCGCACTTCAGCCTCGTACTGGCTTTTATACCTCGTCATAATAACTATTTTTTTTTTTAATTGTAGTATCTGACTCTGATGGCAGTGATGAGTTGCACCTCAGAAAAGAACATGCTCTCAAGATATTTGCTTACATTAATTCCTGGACACAGAGGTAAGCGGTGTGTAATTCTGAAGCGGAACTGATTATAAAGAATGCAAATCCTTCTCGTTCTTTATAGAGGTCTTTGCATTTTATATACGTTATTAATTGTAATGTGGTGTTTGTGTATATATGACCTTTATCTCCATTTAACTCTAAAGGTTTTTATTTTTTAGAAATGTATGATCAGTATAGAATTGTGAGACGATTACTGTGGTCAGCAGGGAGCTTCCCTGTGTACAGTTGTGGTTTTTGTACAGTGTTCTCCAAAATGTTTTTTTTTTTTTTTTTGCATTGATATAAAGTTTTTTTTTTTTGCTTGTATGAACTATACACTACATTTCAAGCGCTGTCTGCCTATAAACAGTGTGCGGAGCGGGACAAGAGCTTCTGGGTCTTGCAGATCTGCTTCTTTTACAGAGGTGGCGTCCTTCTCCGTAAACAGTTTACAGCTTTACCACTGGGCGTTCATGGAGAAGTTAACTGCTGATCAGAGGGACCGCCAGGTGTCGGGCCCCTTCCCACTGATCTAATCCCAGAAGTGGAAAATGCCTGTATAGGAAACCTGTCAGCATGGCAGTAGTTGTATGGCCCTAATAAAAATGCTACCTGTTTTGTCGCGATTCGGTGTCAGATATGAGAAACCTGCCTTATAAGACAAATGCAAATCAGGGTGGAAGTGCACTGGGGGTCCTTGCCCTCGGACGGATTCTTCCAAGTGTATTGACACGCACCTAGTGCACTTCCAGCCTGATCTGCATATGACTTCTACACTAGCTTTCTCATGAGTGTCTATCCTTTTTACGCCGGTATGTCCCCAGTAAAATCGTCCTGACCAGTTCCCTTTATGTGTGAGTAGTGTATGATCAGAACATGTGAAGGTCACGGTGTAGCCTTAATTGGATGCACACTGGTTTATTTATTTTTTCACTTCTGTTTTCAGACAGTGTCTGTGCTGCTTTAAGGAGTATAAACATTTGGAGATCTTCAACCAAGTGGTATGTGCCCTTATTAACTTGGTGATTAGCCAAGTCCAAGCCCTGCGGGACCAGCTTTTGAAAATTTGCACTACTAGCCCTGATACAAACTGGCAGGATGAGACTAACCCATCCGAGGAGCTGCTGAATGTGGAGAAGGGGCCTCCGGAGGAGGAGAGGGAAGAGGGGCCATCGCCACCATGTAAAGCCCCTGAGAAGCCGATGGAAACTGCAAGGACTATTAACCTGACAGAAGAGGACCCACTGAAAAGCACTGACCCGTTTACTTTATGGAGCACTGATGAAAAAGAAAAACTGTTATTGTGTGTGGCAAAAATCTTTCAGATCCAATTTCCCCTCTATACAGCATACAAGCATAACACCCATCCCACAATAGAGGTAGGTGTCATGGTCGCTGCCGGGGTTCATCTCTTGCTAGTAGATGGTTGTAATGCTGCAAAGAATTGTTTTCATTTACTGAAACTTGGTAATATGCAATCTCCAAATGTTTAGGCTGTAGCTGGCATTTTAGGGACCATGTGAATATATCGCCCCATGGCCAGTCCCTATGTAAGAGACACTGTACATGGTGTGGCTGTAATATGGACATGCTCAAAAAGTTTGTTTGTTGACCTCAGGAAGGACCTTTTTAGTGTTTTTTTTTTTATGGTGGCAGTTTTGATCATATATATGGATGTAGACATGTCACCAAAAGTGCATGTAATAGAAAAAAAATATTTTTAAATGCATGGATCTAACATTTATTTTATAATTAACAAAAGGAAATGTAGCATAGGCCGAATTTAGCTAGCAGTGCTCTTCTGCGCTGTCCTTGCAGGCTGTGCCCTCACCGAACAGTTTACAAATAACTACTAGAGATGAGAGCATCTGTTCACAGGACCTCGGTCCAGTGACTACATCAGTACTCTGACCGGTGAACGAAAGCCTTGCAAGCCTCCTCCTACAATACTGGCTCTTTTGTTTGGTTGGCCTGGTGCTATATCATTGTTGCGCCATAGCGGTTAATAGAGAAGACGGCTATGTCGGCAGGTAGGAGGCCGTTCGCAGGGCTCCTGCCTGGTGGCCTAGTGAGGGTGATGTGGCAGTACCCTGCTGCCACCTTTAATACAGCTGACGGAGCTGTGCTGCTAGCTCCGCAACTGGTAACATCTGAAGCATCAAAAACATTACATGTGAATAATGTGTTGATATGAATTACGAAGCTGATGATCCAACTACAAAATGGCCAGTAGCTACTGGGATAGGGGGTGTACAAAGAGCTTCTTGCACTGGCTAAATGTGAACATTTTCTATTGTACACACACAGTCCGGCATAATGCCATGTAGCCTGGAAATGTTATAATAACAGTTAAAGGGAACCTGTCATTAAAGGCAGCGTGAAACTGCCGTCAGCTGCGCGATTGCAGGCAGGTGTGCTTACTCTTAAAATACTGCATTTCAGAGGGAACATACTTAGAAAAGCTGGTGCGGCCTCTGTGTTTCAGCTGACTAGTCCGAGGTATGTCTCCGGCTGGTTGTATTTCTACTATAGTATTTTGATTTGACTACAGGACTATTGGATGGTGTCCTCGAGGCTGACACCTACCGTACATCTTTGTCTACTTCCAGTGCTGCTGTCCTGGCCTATGCATAAAATATATGCACACGTGGTGAGCATGCGGGCATCCCATGGCTTTTGCTGCCGGTAGAGTTGTGATACTCCCATACACAGAACAACCTAGAAGTTGTGATAGCTGCTATCTGTCGCATAAGTTTTGGGGAAATGTGGCTCTCACAATTGCTGACTTCAGTTACCGCTCAATTGTGTTTTTTATGCACCAGTATGGTAGAAGAGGATGCCTCATAATAAAAGCAGGAAAATATGATAAGGATTCTGGACAGCTGGGTGACATCCCATAAGGAGCTTGAAGCCCTTACTGTGAATGGTCCCTTTCTTTGAAGTAAGCTCAGAATCTGAGGCTGCTTTTACCAGCTGATGATGGCTGTGTGATTGAGCCATCATCTGCCTTTAACCATCACTGGTGGAGCCGAGCTCTGCCTGATGCTATTAACTTGTGAAATGTCGTGTCTGAAAGTGGCATTTACAGTGCATTGGTCTAAGTGCCCATCAACCCCAAGAATGCAATTGCAGGGTGCCGTTTTTTTTGCCAGGTCGGCCAGTGGTCTGCTGAAGCCCCTATTGTCTGTCATGACTGTGCTCTCATGAAGCCCAGTGGTATTTTGATTACTATGTACTGCAATAGTACAGTATAAGCGATCACAGGTTCAGGAAAAAAAAAAAAAAAGAAAATATTTAAAAGTTAAAATTATTTTTTTCACCATTAAAATAAATTAAAGAAATTAAAAAAGAAACATTTTTTTCTCACCATATCCATAGAAATCTGATATATCCAAATATAAAAATTAGTGATGAGCGAATAGACTCGTTATTCGAAATTTCTCGAGCACGCTCGGGGGTCCTCCAAGTATTTTTTAGTGCTCGGAGATTGTTTTTCTTGCCGCAGCTGAATGATTTACATCTGTTAGCCAGCATACGTACATGTGGGGATTCCCTAGTAACCAGGCAACCCCCACATGTACTTATGGTGGCTAACAGATGTAAATCATTCAGCTGCAGCAAGAAAAACTAAATCTCCGAGCACTAAAAAATACTCGGAGGACACCCGAGCATACTCGAGAAATCTTGAGTAACGATTATATTCGCTCATCACTAATAAAAATGATAAACCTGATCCTTAGCTGGGGTAACAGGAAAAGATCAAAGCAACAGAATTGTGTTTTTTCATTCACCTTAACTTAGAAAAAAAATGCAATAGTAATCAATCCAAATGTCTAATGTAAAAAAATAAAAAACAAGCCTTTACATAATGACATTAATTGAAAAATGAAAATATTACTGGTCGCTGAACATGGTGACGTGAGTAAATTTTTATTACATTTCTGAATATTTTTTCCCCACTTAAAATAAAATATGTACCTTTGGTATTGCCATCACTTATTAAAAAAAAAAAAAAAAAATAGTAGACATTTTTTTTTCTTTGCAAATTTGCACCGCACTTGAATTTTTTAAATATTCCTAATGAGTGGTGTCTTATGCGGATGGAAAAATATAAAAGTTATGTGCCTTAAAAGGAGAGGAGAGAGAAAAAACAAAAACGTAAAATCGCCCGGCTGGGAATGGGTTACGTAGGTGATTGTGAGAGGAGAGGAAAACTTCCCACAAGGCCAGAGATTGTGTAGCTGCTGCTTCTTCTGGCAGGATAGGCTAAATGTCAAAATAGTTGTAGTAAGGAGGCATTTACTGTGAATAGCACGTGCTCTAGAGTAAGCGGTTACATAACCTGACTGCTTAGGAATGCTATGGACAGGTGAAATGTCTCTAGGTAGGTCTAGATGATAGTTTTTAAGAATTACCGTATACACTCGAGTACAAGCCGACCCGAGTATAAGCCGACCCCCTAATTTTGCCACAAAAAAACTGGGAAAACTTATTGACTCGAGTATAAGCCTAGGGTGGGAAATGCAGCAGCTACCGGTGAATTTCAAAAATAAAAATAGATGCTCCATACCGTTCATTATTGCCCCATAGATGCTCCATATAAAGCTGTGCCACATATAATGCTCTGCACCGTTCATTATGGTCCCATAGATGCTTCATAGAAAGCTGTGCCATATATAATGCTGTGCACCGTTCATTATGGCCTCATAGATGCTCCATAGAAAGCTGTGCCATATATAATGCTCTGCACCGTTCATTATTATTATTATTATTATTATTATTATTTATTGTTATAGCGCCATTTGTTCCATGGCGCTTTACATGTGAGGAGGGGTATACATAATGAAAACAAGTACAATAATCTTAAACAATACAAGTCATAACTGGTACAGGAGGAATGAGGACCCTGCCCGCGAAGGCTCACAATCATTATGGCCCCATAGATGCTTCATAGAAAGCTGTGCCATATATAATGCTGTGCACCGTTCATTATGGCCTCATAGATGCTCCATAGAAAGCTGTGCCATATATAATGCTCTGTACCGTTCATTATGGCCCCATAGATGCTCCATAGAAAGCTGTGCCCCATATATAATGCTCTGCACCGTTTATTATGGCCTCATAGATGCTCCATAGAAAGCTGTGCCATATATAATGCTCTGCACCGTTCATTATGGCCTCATGGATGCTCCATAGAAAGCTGTGCCCCATATAGAATGCTCTGCACCGTTCATTATTGCCCCATAGATGCTCCTTATAAAGCTGTCCAATATATAATGCTGCTGCAATTAAAAAAAAAAAAAATCACATACTCGCCTCTCTTTGCTCAGGACGCCGGCGCTTTCAATATTTACCTGCTCTTCGTGCGGCTCCGTCTCCAGCACTGACTACGTCACCGCGCCCTCTGAACTGAGCGTCACAGCCAGAGGACGCTGGAGACGGAGCCGCATCGGAGTGAGAAGCAGGTAAATATCGCGCAGCGCTGTGCTCCCCGTATACTTACCTGCTCCTGGTGCAGTCCCTGGCTTCCCCGGCGCTGCATCTTTCTGTATTGAGTGGTGACAGTTACCGCTCATTTACAGCAATGAATATGCGGCTCCACCCCTATGGGAGGTACCATGTGACCACTCAGTACAGGAAGAATCTGCAGCGCCGGGGAAGCCAGGGACTGCAGAGACTGCGCCGGGAGTAGGTAAGTATAATTACACAGTCCCCGCTCCCCCTCCCCAGCTGACCTCCCGGTATATGACTCGAGTATAAGCCGAGAGGGGGACTTTCAGCCCCAAAGAATGGGCTGAAAATCTCGGCTTATACTCGAGTATATACGGTACTATCACACTATATCACTAAACTGCTTTACGGCAGAGGTTAGTAACCTGTTACCCCAGCCGTTATGAAAATTCAACTCCTAGATAACGTTCAGGGTAAGCTGGGATTTATAGTTGTACAACAGCTTGTATGCGGCAGGAAAAATGCTGTTTAAAATACATACATTTTTCATTCATTTGGGTAAAAAATGCTGCAAAAACATTGAAAGAATTGGCTTGCTGCAGATTTGTAAAATGCTTTGTCTGTTCCCACGGTGAGTTTTTTAAGTGTTTTTTTTTTTTTTTACGCTTGAAAAACACAATTAATCTTTGACTTAATGGGTACAGAAAATCTGCAACATCAAAAACTCACCAAAACCTTATTGTGGGAACATAGCTGAAAGTTCAAATCTGTGTAGTTTAAAGGGCCACTGTCACCCCCTCCAGCCGTTATAAACTAAAAGAGCCACCTTGTGCAGCAGTAATGCTGCATTCTAACAAGGTGGCTCTTTTAGTTTTAGGCAATGTTCACACCATCCTTTTTTTCATGCGGAATCGCCGTGATTTTCCCGCTGCGAGTCCGCAGCTGTTTTCCATGCAGGGTACATTACAATGTACCCTATGGAAAACAGGAACTGCTGTGCCCACATTGCGGAAAATCGCGAAAAAAGCCGCACTGAATAGCCGCGGTAAAAAAGAAGTACCATGTCACTTCTTTTTGCGGAACTGCAGCGGTTCTGCACCCATAGATCTCCATTGTGAGGTCAAACCTGCAGTAAAACCCGCAGATGAAAAAAATATCTGCGGGTTTTCTGCGGTTTGTGGTGCAGAACCGCTGCAGTGTGGCTGCCCCCCGTGCCCCAATCCCACCCCCCCATGCTCCGACGCCCTCATCTCCCCCCTTATACTTACCCGGCCCCCCGGTGTCCGTCTGGCCGTCTTCTCCCTGGGCGCCGCCATCTTGCAAAATGGCGGGCGCATGCGCAGTGCGCCCGCCGAATCTGCCGGCCGGCAGATTCGTTACAAAGTGCATTTTGATCACTGAGAGAGGTTATATCTCAGTGATCAAAATAAAAAAATAGTAAATGACCCCCCCCCCCTTTGTCACCCCCATAGGTAGGTTAAGAATTTTTTTTTTTTCCCCACTAAGGTTAGAATAGGGGTAGGGGTAGGGTATTTTCAGCCATTTTAACCCTAAAAAACTTCCTAGAAAACACACAGACTCTGCATAGAAAACTGCATCAAAAAACGCATCAAAAAACGCACCAAAAAAGCACCAAAAAAAAGACCTGCGTTTTCTGCCAAGAGCTGCGGTTTTTGTCCTGAAAAAAAAGGAGGGAAATCAGGAACGTGTGAACATAGCCTTAGGTTCAAGTATACCCCAAATAAAGCATTTTTATACTTAGCCACAATTCCTGTCTCTAGCCAGGGAGGCGGGTCCTCACTCCCCAGCTCTAACCGCTCCTCTGCCGTCACTCACATCTTCCTTCGCAAAACCGGCGCCTGCGCAGTGTACTGCTGTGCTGCGCAGACGCAGTAAGCTCTGGCCTTCTGACGTCCCAGCCAGGCTTGCAGACTGCGCCTGCGCGGGCATTGCGGCCAGCCACCTTTGGAATCCCCGCCCCGCACTGTGTTATGCATAGTCTCGTTGTGTTTGACACGCAGCAGCGATCAGGTTCCTGCTGTGACATCGCTGGTCGTAGCTAGAAGTCCGGAACTTTATTTGGTTGTCAGGTCAGCGTGATTCGTCATGTTTGACAGCAATGGTTTTTCATGGAGCGAACAACCAGCGAGAACAATAAGTGAGTCGCCGTTACGTCACTGGATCGCTCCTGCATCGCTCAGCTGTTGCCGGTGTTTGACGTCTCCTAGCGACCTAAACAGCGACGCTGCAGCGATCGGCTCGCTGTCTATATCGCTGCAGCGTCGCTCAATGTGACGGTACCTTTATGTGACATGGCACCTGTAAACCTTTTCAGCAAAATATTCCTAAATATGGTGCTCCTTCCCTACTGAGCTTTGCTGTGTTCTTCAAAAGTAGTTTTTGACCACATATGGGGAATTGGTGTACTCAAGAGAAACTGCCTAACAAATTGTACCTTTCATTTTCTCCTATTGTCCCCTTTGACAACTGAAAACTTGGGGGCCAAAGTAACATTTTAGTGGAAAAATTGTATTTTTCCATTGACTCAGTCCAATATTATACAATTCTGTGAATCGCCCGAGTGAAAAATACTCACTACACCCCTAGACGAATTCCTCAAGAGGTGTAGTTTCCAAAATGGGGTCACTTGTGGGGGTTTCTGCTTTTTTTGGCATGGCAGGAGCTTTTCAAATGTGCCATGACTTCTGCAATCCATTTTTTGCCAGAATTGCTCCAGAATTCAATTTGGCACTCCTTCCCTTCCTAGCACTCCGTGTGACCAAACCGTAGTTTTCCATCACGTGGGGGCGTCTGTGCGCTTTGGAGAAATTTCACAACAAATTGTACTGTCTTTTTTTTTTCTTCTTCTTCTGTTTCCCTTGTGAAAATGAAAAATTTGGGGCCTCAGCAACATTTTTGTGGGAAAAATTTATATTTTCATGGCTCAACATATTAAAAATCTGTAAAATACCAGTGAGTTGAAAGTGCTCACTACACCTCTTGAAAAGTTCCTTGAGAAGTGTAGTTTCCAAGATGGGGTCGCTTGTGGGGGGTTTCCTTTGTTTAGCCACATTTGGAGCTCTGCAAACGTGTGGTGGCATCTGCTGTCTATTCCAGACAATTTTACATTCCAAAAGTCCATTGGTGCTACTTCTGTTTGAGCCCTGCCTTGCGCCCAAAGAGTAGTTTCCCCACATATGAGGTTGCAGCAGACTTGAGAGAAACTGCACATCAAATTGTGTGGTATATTTTCTGATGTTACCCCGTTGTGAAAATACAAAAATGTTCATTTAGCCCCAAATTTTTAAGAAAAAATGTGAATTTTCCTTCCACATTCATTTAATTCCCGTGAAGCACCGAAAGTGTTTATAAACTACTTGAATGTTGTTTTGAGCACTTCGTGTGGCGTAGTTTTAAAAATGTTGTCACCTTTGTTTTTTTTCTGTCACTTAGGTCCCTCAAAGTCACTTCAAATGTTATGTGGTCCCAAAAACATTTTTGTAAATTTTGTTGGAAACATAAGAAATTGCTGACATTTTTAACACTTCTAACTTCCTAACAAAAAAAATATTTAAAACTGACACTGATGTAAAGTAGACAAGTGAGATGTTATTTATAAACTAGGTGGTGGCCCGATTCTAACGCATCGGGTATTTTAGAATATGCATGTCCACGTAGTATATTGCTCAGCCACGTAGTATATTGCACAGTCCACGTAGTATATTGCACAGTCCACGTAGTATATTGCCCAGCCACGTAGTATATTGCCCAGCCACGTAGTATATTGCCCAGCCACGTAGTATATTGCCCTGCCAAGAGCCCCGTAGTATAGAGACTTTAACCCCTTCCCGACCCATGACGCCACGTAGGCGTCATGAAAGTCGGTGCCAATCCGACCCATGACGCCTATGCGGCGTCATGGAAAGATCGCGTCCCTGCAGGCCGGGTGAAAGGGTTAACTCCCATTTCACCCGATCTGCAGGGACAGGGGGAGTGGTAGTTTAGCCCAGGGGGGGTGGCTTCACCCCCTCGTGGCTACGATCGCTCTGATTGGCTGTTGAAAGTGAAACTGCCAATCAGAGCGATTTGTAATATTTCACCTATTATAACGGGTGAAATATTACAATCCAGCCATGGCCGATGCTGAAATATCATCGGCCATGGCTGGAAATACTAATGTGCCCCCACCCCACCCCACCGATCGCCCCCGCAGCCCCCCGATCTGGCCGGTACACTGCTCCGGCTCCCCTCCGTCCAGTGCTCCGCTCCCCCCCGTGCTCTTGTCCGCTCCCCCCGTGCTTTAATCACCCCCCCCGTGCTCCAATCACCCCCCTGCACTCCGATCCACCCCCCCCCCCGGTGCTCCATTCCAGCCCCCCCGTGCTCCGTTCCACTCCTCCCGTGCTCCGATTCCCCCCCCCCCGTGCTCCGATTCCCCCCCCCCCGTGCTCGAATCCCCCCCCCCCCCCCCGTGTTCCCCCTCGCCCCATCATACTTACCGATCCAGCCGGGGTCCTGTCCGTCTTCTCCCTGGGCGCCGCCATCTTCCAAAATGGCGGGCGCATGTGCAGTGCGCCCGCCGAATCTGCCGGCCGGCAGATTCGTTCCAAAGTGCATTTTGATCACTGAGATATAATCTCAGTGATCAAAATAAAAAAAATAATAAATGACCCCCACCCTTTGTCACTCCCATAGGTAGGGACAATAAAAAAATAAAGAAATTTTTTTTTTCCACTAATGTTGGAATAGGGGTAGGGTTAGGGTTAGGGTTAGGGCTAGGGGTAGGGGTAGGGTTAGGGCTAGGGGTAGGGGTAGGGTTAGGGTTTCGGTATGTGCACACGTATTCTGGTCCTCTGCGGATTTTTCCGCTGCGGATTTGATAAATCCGCAGTGCTAAACTGCTGCGGATTTATGGCAGATTTACCGCGTTTTTTTCTGCGCATTTCACTGCGGTTTTACAACTGCGATTTTCTATTGGAGCAGTTGTAAAACCGCTGCGGAATCCGCACAAAAGAAGTGACATGCTGCGGAATGTAAACCGCTGCGTTTCCGTGCAGTTTTTCCGCAGCATGTGTACAGCGATTTTTGTTTCCCATAGGTTTACATTGAACTGTAAACTCATGGGAAACTGCTGCGGATCCGCAGCGTTTTCCGCAGCGTGTGCACATACCTTTAGAATTAGGCTATGTGCACACGGTGCGGATTTGGCTGCGGATTCGCAGCAGTGTTCCATCAGGTTTACAGTACCATGTAAACATATGAAAAACCAAATCCGCTGTGCCCATGGTGCGGAAAATACCGCGCGGAAACGCTGCGTTGTATTTTCCGCAGCATGTCAATTCTTTGTGCGGATTCCGCAGCGTTTTACACCTGTTCCTCAATAGGAATCCGCAGGTGAAATCCGCACAAAAAACACTGGAAATCCGCGGAAAATCCGCAGGTAAAACGCAGTGCCTTTTACCCGCGGATTTTTCAAAAATGGTGCGGAAATATCTCACACGAATCCGCAACGTGGGCACATAGCCTTAGGGTTAGGGTTGGAATTAGGGTTGTGGTTAGGGGTGTGTTGGGGTTAGGGTTGTGGTTAGGGGTGTGTTGCGGTTAGGGTTGTGATTAGGGTTATGGCTACAGTTGGGATTAGAGTTAGGGGTGTGTTGGGGTTAGTGTTGGAGGTAGAATTGAGGGGTTACCACTGTTTAGGCACATCAGGGGTCTCCAAACGCAACATGGCGCCACCATTGATTCCAGCCAATCTCATATTCAAAAAGTCAAATGGTGCTCCCTCACTTCCGAGCCCTGACGTGTGCCCAAACAGTGGTTTACCCCCACATATGGGGTACCAGCATACTCAGGACAAACTGCGCAACAATTACTGGGGTCCAATTTCTCCTGTTACCCTTGTGAATCTAAAAAAATGCTTGCTAAAACATAATTTTTGAGGAAAGAAAAATGATTTTTTATTTTCACGGCTCTGCGTTGTAAACGTCTGTGAAGCACTTGGGGGTTCAAAGTGCTCACCACATATCTAGATAAGTTCCTTGGGGGGTCTAGTTTCTAAAATGGGGTCACTTGTGGGGGTTTCTACTGTTTAGGCACACCAGGGGCTCTGCAAACGCAACGTGACACCCGTAGACCATTCCATCAAAGTCTGCATTTCAAAAGTCACTACTTCCCTTCTGAGCCCCGACGTGTGCCCAAACAGTGGTTTACCCCCACTCATGGGGTATCCGCGTATTCAGGAGAAACTGGACAACAACTTTTGGGGTCCAATTTCTTCTGTAACCCTTGGGAAAATAAAAAATTCTGGGCTAAATAATTATTTTTGAGGAAAGAAAACGTATTTATTATTTTCACGGCTCTGCATTATAAACTTCTATGAAGCACTTGGGGGTTCAAAGTGCTCACCACACATCTAGATAAGTTCCTTTGGGGGTCTAGTTTCCAAAATGGGGTCACTTGTGGGGGGTTTCTACTGTTAAGCCACATCAGGGGCTCTGCAAACGCAACGTGACGCCCACAGAGCATTCCATCAAAGTCTGCATTTCAAAACGTCACTACTTCACTTCCGAGCCCCGGCATGTGCCCAAACAGTGATTTACCCCCACATATGGGGTATCAGCGTACTCAGGAGAAACTGGACAACAACTTTTGGGGTCAAATTTCTCCTGTTACCCTTGGGAAAATAAAAAATTGCAGGCTAAAAGATCATTTTTGAGAAAATAATTTTTTTTTTTATTTTCATGGCTCTGCGTTATAAACTTCTGTGAAGCACTTGGGGGTTCAAAGTCCTCACCACACATCTAGATTAGTTCCTTTGGGGGTCTAGTTTCCAAAATGGTGTCATTTCTGGGGGATCTCCAATGTTTAGGCACACGGGCTCTCCAAACGTGACATGGTGTCCGCTAATGATTGGAGCTAATTTTCCATTTAAAAAGCCAAATGGCGTGCCATCCCTTCCGAGCCCTGCCGTGCGCCCAAACAGTGGTTTACCCCCACATATGGGGTATCAGCATACTCAGGACAAACTGGACAACAATATTTGGGGTCCTATTTCTCCTATTATCCTTGGCAAAATAGGAAATTCCAGGCTAAAAAATCATTTTTGAGGAAAGAAAAATTATTTTTTATTTTCATGGCTCTGCGTTATAAACTTCTGTGAAGCACCTGGGGGTTTAAAGTGCTCAATATGCATCTAGATAAGTTCCTTGGGGGGTCTAGTTTCCAAAATGGGGTCACTTGTGGGGGAGCTCCAATGTTTAGGCACACAGGGGCTCTCCAAACGCGACATGGTGTCCGCTAACAATTGGAGCTAATTTTCCATTCAAAAAGTCAAATGGCGCGCCTTCCCTTCCAAGCCCTGCCGAGTGCCCAAACAGTGGTTTACCCCCACATATGAGGTATCGGCGTACTCGGGAGAAATTGCCCAACAAATTTTATGATCCATTTTATCCTACTGCCCATGTGAAAATGAAAAAATTGAGGCGAAAATAATTTTTTTGTGAAAAAAAAAGTACTTTTTCATTTTTACAGATCAATTTGTGAAGCACCTGAGGGTTTAAAGTGCTCACTAGGCATCTAAATAAGTTCCTTGGGGGGTCTAGTTTCCAAAATGGGGTCACTTGTGGGGGAGCGCCAATGTTTAGGCACACAGGAGCTATCCAAACGCGACATGGTGTCCGCTAACGATGGAAATAATTTTTCATTCAAAAAGTCAAATGGCGCTCCTTCCCTTCCGAGCCTTACCATGTGCCCAAACAGTGGTTTACCCCCACATGTGAGGTATTGGTGTACTCAGGAGAAATTGCCCAACACATTTTAGGATCCATTTTATCCTGTTGCCCATGTGAAAATGAAAAAATTGAGGCTAAAAGAATTTTTTTGTGAAAAAAAAGTACTTTTTCATTTTTACGGATCAATTTGTGAAGCACCTGAGGGTTTAAAGTGCTCACTATGCATCTAGATAAGTTCCTTGGGATGTCTAGTTTCCAAAATGGGGTCACTTGTGGGGGAGCTCCAATTTTTAGGCACACGGGGGCTTTCCAAACGTGACATGGTGTCCGCTAAAGAGTGGAGCCAATTTTTGATTCAAAAAGTCAAATGGCGCTCCTTCCCTTCCAAGCCCTGCCGTGCGCCCAAACAGTGGTTTACCCCCACATATGAGGTATCAGCGTACTCAGGACAAATTGGACAACAACTTTCGTGGTTCAGTTTCTCCTTTTACCATTGGGAAAATAAAAAAATTGTTGCTAAAAGATAATTTTTGTGACTAAAAAGTTAAATGTTCATTTTTTCCTTCCATGTTGCTTCTGCTGCTGTGAAACACCTGAAGGGTTAATAAACTTCTTGAATGTGGTTTTGAGTACCTTGAGGGGTGCAGTTTTTAGAATGGTGTCACTTTTGGGTATTTTCAGCCATATAGACCCCTCAAACTGACTTCAAATGTGAGGTGGTCCCTAAAAAAAATGGTTTTGTGAATTTCGTTGTAAAAATGACAAATCGCTGGTCAAATTTTAACCCTTATAACTTCCTAACAAAAAAAATTTTGTTTCCAAAATTGTGCTGATGTAAAGTAAACATGTGGGAAATGTTATTTATTAACTATTTTGTGTCACATATCTCTCTGGTTTAACAGAATAAAAATTCAAAATGTGAAAATTGCAAAATTTTCAAAATTTTCGCCAAATTTCCGTTTTTATCACAAATAAACGCAGAATTTATTGACCTAAATTTACCACTAACATGAAGCCCAATATGTCACGAAAAAACAATCTCAGAACCGCTAGGATCCGTTGAAGCGTTCCTGAGTTATTACCTCATAAAGGGACACTGGTCAGAATTGCAAAAAACGGCAAGGTCTTTAAGGTCAAAATAGGCTGGGTCATGAAGGGGTTAAAAAAAACCCCCAAAACATATACTCACCTATAGCCCGTTGAAGTCCTGCTATACTTACCCTCCGCTGCCTTTCTCGCTCCTCTCCACGCTCCCGGGACCGCTCCATTGCAAGCGGCAGCTTGCAGTCCCGTCCCAGGGCTGGTGTGAGCAGGACCTATGATGACGTCGCGGTCACATGACCGTGACGTCACGGCAGGTCCTTGTCCCACACCAGCCCTGGGACGGGAGCGGAAGCTGCCGCTTGCAATGGAGCGATCCTGGGAGCGTGGAGAGGAGCGAGAAAGGCGGCGGGGGGTGAGTATAGCAGGTTTTTTTTTTTTCTTTATTATTTTTAACATGACATATTTTTACTATGCCTATGCAGCATCAATAGTAAATAGTTGGGGACACACAGGGTTAATAGCAGCGGTAATGGAGTGCGTTACACCACGGGCTGTTACCGCTGCCATTAACCCTGTGTGAGCGGTGAGTGGAGGGGATTACGGAGCGGGCGCCGGGCAGTGTCTGCAGGGGAATAGGGGAGGGACTAATCGGACTGTGCCCGTCGCTGATTGGTCGCGGCAGCTGCCGAGACCAATCAGCGAACGAATAACCGTGACAGAAGGACAGACAGACGGAAGTGACCCTTAGACAATTATGTATATAGATTATTTTGTGCATCATGACCAACTGGTTTAGCCCCTTCACAAGATTTGCCGTACATGTACGGCGCAAGTTGGAGGCAGGTGATGGCCGTGCTCCCGCAGGTAATGACTGCGCTCTGCCCCTGATTGTTACTCTGTGAAATGCAGCTGTCAGACAGCGGCATTAAAAATGTGTTGACACGCATGCGCGTCATTCTCTGTCCATCTACTTGCCCGTGACGTGATTGGGGGTCGCCGATGGGTTGTCATGACACGCTGAAGCATCGCTGTATATAGCACAACCAATTGGACCATTGCATCTTCAAGTACCAAAGTAAAAGAAAAAGTTTTAAAAAAATATGAAAAATAAAAAACCTAAGTTCAAAACTTTCCCTCCTTTTCCCCTATTTTAAATAGATATATTTTTAAAAAATATATAAAGTACACATGAGGTATCGGCGCGCTCAGAAAATTCCCATGTATCAAAATATACAAATAATTAACCCGATCGGTAAACGCCGTATTTGATAAAAATTCAAGAACATCAAAATAACGTTTTTGGTTTGCCGCAATTCTACAAAAAAAAAAAACAAATGATCAAAAAGTCACCTATACTTAGGTTCTCACCTACCACGAAAACCTTCAAAAGGAACCTGAAGACCAAACTTTTCCGACAAGCCTACAACCTGCAGTGATCCCCAGTCTACTGAACCGCCACATGACCAGCTCTATCCTCACCTACTGTATCCTCACCCATCCCCTGTAGACTGTGAGCCCTCGCGGGCAGGGTCCTCTCTCCTCCTGTACTTGTGTGTGCCTTGTTTTACTCATGTTTATTGTACTTGTCTATATTTGCCCCATTCACATGTAAAGCCCCATGGAATAAATGGCGCTATAAAAATGAATAATAATAATAGTAATAAAATCCCAAAATGGTGCTAATAAAACCGTCTTCTTGCCTCCCCACAAATAAGTCATCACACAACTCCATCGACTGAAAAATAAAAATGGTACGTGTCTCTGGTAATGACGACATAACCCCAACTTTTTATTTTTCCCAAACTTCTGATTTTTTTTTTCCCCCACCACTAAATTAATAAATAAAACTGGACATGTTTGTTATCGCTATAATTGTATTGATGAGGAGAATCGTATCGTAAGTTCATTTTTACCACAAATGTACACTGTAAAAACAATTCCCCAAAAGCTGTTAGATTTTTTTTTTTTTTCACAATTTCACCACACTTGGCTTTTTTCTCCCATTTCTCAGTACACTCTATGGAAAAATGTACAATGTCATTCAAAAGTACAACTTTTCCTGCAAAAATCAAGCCATCATATGTCTGTGGACATAATAATAAGCGTTCTGGCTCTGGGAAGGAGAGCAAAAATTGGAAATACAAAACCTGAAATTGACTGCGGCGTGATGGAGTTAAGGATATAAAAATTGGAAGTTTGAAAACTGCAACATTTTCACAAACGCTAAAAATGTTTACCTACATTTACCACTAACTACCACTAAGTACAATGTGTTATGAAAAACAAACTCAAAATCGCAGTGATACGTTGGTGTTAGAATTATTACCTGATAGTGACACTGGTCAAAATTGCAAAATTTGGCCTGGTTATGAAAGTGAAGACAGGTTGGGGGCTGAAGAGCTAAACGAGGACCTCCTGCTCTTCTGACGTCTATTCTTCAAGACATATGAACGTTGAAGCCTCTTTTCTTAATCTGTGTGTTGTGCTGTTCCTGTCTTATTCCTCCATGAAATATATAAATAATGACAATAGGGTGTTGCCAGTTACTGGAGGGGGTACATGGTGATGGAGTGAGGTCAGTGCTGACTCTGACACACCCATTTGACAAGAAATACGAGTGACATCCAGCTGTCAACTTGTTCATAAATATTCAGGAAGGATAACGGGAACAGCAGCACCATTTTGTAAAAAAAAAAAAAAAAAAAAATGAGGCTTCTGAGTTATATGGTTTATATGTCTTTCAAAAAATGGACATGTCTGGAGAGGTGATGGATCCTCTATAAAGAGGGAGAACATGAATGGTGAATTTATTGATGTATATTACCGTATATGATGCAGCTTGCATTATGTCTCTGGGTCTATCTGAAATAATGCAGCTGTTTATGACAACCTGCATGTGGCACAACTACTATAGGAGGCCATAACCTGCGACTGTGCAGGAGCCCGATGTCTGTGATATCCGCTCATTGTAGCAGCTAAACACTTGTTTTATTCTGACTGGTTTTTTTTAAATTTTTTTAGGATATCTCTGCGCAGGAAAGCAATCTCCTGGGGGCATTCTGTGACATGAATGTAAGTATATTACGATCATTGTATTAAGAACGTTCAGTGACTGCAGACTTATCACTTTGGACTGGACAACCCTTTAATTTAAGAAAAGAATGCTTTGAACATGTTTCCTGAATATGGTTTCTCAAAGAAGTAATGCCTCATGTCCTACTACCTGCAAAATACTAGACCTCGTATTATTACGTTGAGATATATAAAAAATCTTTGCTTAACTGCATGCAGGGGAAGACGTGTACTGGTCTTAAAGGAAGCATGTCACCTCCAAAAATGCAGATATAGTGGAATCTTCAGTTAAAGGGAACCTGTCACCAAGTTTGGCCGATATGAATTACGGCCACTGCCTTTCAGGGCTTATATACAGCATTCTATATTGTTGTATAGAAGACCCCGATCCGACCTGTAAGAGAAGAAAAATAACTACTTATACTCACCTGCAGGGTGGTCTTGGTCCGGCGCCTCCCATCCTGTGATGCTGTCCTCCTGCTTGGTTAATGTGGATGACGTGTCCCTTCGTCATCCACACAGGCTCTCTGGAATCGCGCTCCTGCGCAGGCTGTTGAGGGCAGAGCAAAATCCTGCAGTGCGCAGACGCCGGGCCCCCTCTGACCTTTCACGGCGCCTGTGCACTGCAGGATTTTGCTCTGCCCTCAACAGGACAGATAAGTACGCCTGCGCAGGAGCACGATGCCGAGCAAATTGTGTGGATGACGCATTATAGAATGCTGTTTATCAGCCCTGAAAGGCAGTGGCCGTAACTCATATCTGGCAAACCTGGTGACAGGTTCCCTTTAAATGGTGTTTAGAATTTGCCTGGCTGCCTTACCAAAGAAGCGGCTACAGGGAGAAAATGAAGTTTTACTCTCCCTGCAGCTGCTCACTTACAGCCATTGGGGTCCGCAGGGAAGTGATTATTATAGTCACTGCTCATGATGCAGCGACTGTTCTGTAATCACTCCCATTGGCCGTACACACGCACACTGAACATCATTGTGCAAGGGAAGTATTACAGCATGCTCACTCGGGTATCAATTTTATTATTTTTTTTTACTTTTTTTTTGCGTCCCTTGGGGGCATTGAGCCAGAGATCCTTTTATGGCTGGGCTTCACAGGAGTGCCAAGATGGTAGCGTTCCTCTTGGCCATCGTAACTCATTGGCTCCCAGCATTTGCAGCGGTGTAACAAGCAGTCGTCAGTGGACTTGTCTCTTGAGCCTGCTCCCACATGCTGACCCCAGCGCAGATGTACTTCCATATGCACAAAGGATTTAGTAGGGTTAAAATGCACTAAAGAGACCTGCATAATTCCCCCCCCCCCCCAATATATTTACATGAGATCTTAAAATAAAGAAATTGACTCTTGAGACATTTGCTTTCCTCCCAATTTTAATGTCCTTATGTGGTTACATTTCCATGAGATACTGTGGTAGAATATGAACATACAGTAGTCCTTTAAGGGGAACCTGTCACCTGACTGAGGCTGCCCAAACCGCAGGCAGCATGAATAGGAGCCTAGCTGCACAAATGTGTGTATTTTTTATTTTTTTTGCATATATTTTAACCCCATTCTGCCCTCGAACGGAATAGTACGTCCGAGGTCAGATCCCCCGCTTTGATGTGTGCTCCGGCTGTGAGCCCGCATCAAAGCCGGGACATGTCAGCCGTTTTGAACAGCTGACATGTGCCCGCAATAGGCGCGGGTGGAATCGCGATCCACTCGCACCTGTTAAATGCTGCTGTCAAACTCTGACAGTGGCATGTAATAAGCGCATCTGGCCGGAAATGCGTGCATCACGTGATCGGGGGGTCATTGGCATGTCAGCATGACAACCAGAGGTCTCCTTGAGACCTCTATGGTTGTTGATGCCAGATTGCTATGAACGCCACCCTGTGGTCGGCGCTCATAGCAATGCAGTAATTCCGCTAAAGGCGATCTGATCATTGCCTCTATGTAGCAGAGCCGACCAAATTTTGGCAGCTTCTAGCCTCCTATGGAGGCTATTAAAGCATGGCAAAAGTAAAAAAAAAAAAAAAAAAAAAAGTTTTTAAAAATATGAAAACAATAAAAAAAAGTTTAAATCACCCTTCTTTCGCCCCATTCAAAATAAAACAATTACAAAAATCAAACCTAAACATATTTGGTATCGCCGCATTCAGAATCGCCCAATCAATAAAAAAAAAAAAAAAGCTGATCGCTAAACGGCGTAGCGATAAAAAAAAAAGTCAAAGCGCCAGAATTACTTTTTTTGGGTCGCCACAACATTGCATTGAAATGCAATAATGGGCGATCAAAAGATCGTATCTGCACAAAAATGGTATCATTAAAAGCGTCAGCTCGGTACGCAAAAAATAAGCCCTGACCCAACCCCAGATAACGAAAAATGGAGATGCTACGGGTATTGGAAAATGGCACCATTTTTTTTTAAAGCAAATTTTGAATTTGTTTTCATCACTTCGATAAAAAATAACCTAGACTTGTTTGGTGTCTATGAACTCATAATGATCTGGAGAATCAGAATGGCAGGTCAGTTTTAACATTTAGTGAACCTAGCAAAAAAAGCCAAGCAAAAAACAGGTGAGATTGCACTTTTTTTTGCAATTTCACTGCACTTGAAATTTTTTTTCCTGTTTTCTAGTACATGACATGCTAAAACCAATGATGTCATTCAAAAGCCTTCACATGGCCATATTGACAGAAAAATAAAAAAGTTATGGCTCTGGGAAGAAGGGGAGCAAAAAACGAAAACGCAAAACCAAAAAAAGCTGGGTTAAAGGGTTAAAGACCCAACATTTCTGAGAACATATACTTTAACCTTCGTCAGGCTGCATAATTTTACAAAGTTAACAGGCTGGAGAGGTACAATTGTACATTCATATATACCTTCATATATACCTCCACTGGGATATTTGGCCAATATATTCTGGACCAAAACTGCAGAGATGTCACAAAATTTCAGCCCTCTACGGCTTTTCGAAAAAAAGTTATTGCAATTTTAAAACCGAATAGTTACAATTGTACCTAGTCAGCCGGACGAAGGTTAAATAACCGGCTGGGGGCTGTAGTTGGAGATGAGACTGGTCTGGCCCACCCACTGACCGACTTTTCTAAGTGCAGGTGATTAACTTAACTGGTTTCTCCCATTGCGAGAGACCTGTCAATCATCCAGAGCGGTGCAGAGAAAGCTGTCTGTGTGCATAGCCAGGCTAAACTGGCTTAGGTTAGGTTCAGATTGCGTTAGTGCAATCCGTTTAGCTCCCAGCGCTAGCGGATTGCGCTAACGCAATGTGTTGTAAAGGGGTCGCGTTAAACGTCCCCGCTCTCGCAGATCGGAACGGATTGCGGGCGCGCCTCGGACGTTGCAAGCAGCGTCCGTGGCGCGCCACAATACACCGGCACATCGCTAGCGCGTGCCGAAAATGGCACGCGCTAGTGATGCGCATTCCCATTGCTGTTAATGCGCGTTCCCATTGCTGTTAATGGGCGCGCTAACGGACGCGTTGCACGGCGATAATTTCGCCGTGCAACGCTGTCCGTTAGCGCGGTCCCATTAACGCAATGGAAACGTTATGGTTCCTGGGAGTATCAGAGAGACGTAATCCTGGCTGCATTCGTGCGGCCAGGCTCTGCTTCATGAATAATAGAAATTGTAGGGCAGCACCTCACCAGAAATAAGTTGATATGTAGGTAGTGCTTGCAAGTATGCCAAAAAGGGGATGATCCCAATCTTCATAAGATCCGAAGGTGAAGAAAACTGCAACAGCATCCACTGTAGCAAAAAAGTAACTTCTGCTTTATTAATACATTTCACAATACAGGGAGACGGCAACGTTTCAAGCTGACAAGATATGTCTTTATCAAGCCATGACCTGTATTATGTGATGTATTAATAAAGATATTTTTTGCTACCATGAATACGCTTGTTGCTTTGTATACCCCGCCCACAACACTGATTGGCAGCTTTCTGCCCATGCACAGTGTACACAAAGCTGCTAATCAGTGATGGGGCAGGGTCTATGGAGGACTACATGGCAGCAGGTTTACTAGTCCTCTAGTCTCTATTGATAATCTCATGCTGAAAACAGTGATTTTCAGACCTACAGCAAGAAGCCCAGTGACACATCGCTGGAGTCAGGGTCTAGATCTCTACATTATGCTACTCTCAAATTAGGTGGCAAAAACCTGGTGACAGTTCTCCTTTAGGGAAATTCAATTATCCTACAGAAATTCATACTGTGGCTTTGTTTTTTTGCCACCATTTTGTTCCCCCTACCAGTGTATTGGTTTTTTGTATTGTTTAGTACATTGTTTCCTGCTTTTCTTTCAGGATGTAGAAGTCCCACTGCACCTTCTCCGTTACGTCTGTCTGTTCTGTGGAAAGAATGGGCTTTCTCTAATGAAGGATTGCTTCGAATATGGATGTCCGGATTCTCTTCCCTTTTTAATTGCTCATGCATTCATCACTGTCGTGTCCAATGTAAGTTGACAGTCATGATAGGCTTTTATACCGACTTGCATGTTGGTCTGCATATTCAAGATGGAACCGTAGACGTAAGAATTCCAAATATTCCATAGCTGGGTAGCATTAGATTTTGAATTATTTGTCAATATTTAGCGTGCCAGCAGTGGAAAAATTCTTAGTCGTAGAGTGTCGCGTACCTACTTCTCAACACGTGACTGGAGGTTGCGCCTGCAAGGGGTAATCTATCTCCTGTCACTCAGTCCAGCATTCAGCCTCTGTCCTATACTGCAATGGGAGCATAAATCACACCCTGACACGGACCACGCACCCTGCTCGTACACGCTGCCACCACTCACCAAACACACGGGCGATGAGTCCCGGAAATACTACTGCTACTGTCTGCCAATCAGCAGGGTCACACACTCTAAGGCTATGGATTCTTTAGAGCGTACAAAGTTCAAACTTATTAAACGTAGTAGTATAAGGAGCAGAACGGCACTAGAGTAGAATGTCTCTGAAATCAATAGGACTATTAGTGGACCGCTGTGCGTTCAGGCGTCACAATCATAGAGGGTAGTGGTGCTCTGCATGAATGTCCAGCAAATAATCCGTATGTAGCAAAAAGGGAAGAAAATTATGCGGCACTCACCCCAAATAAGCTGTGAAGATTGTGATCTTTATTGAAGAAAAATGAAGATTACATCCGTCAGGACATCGGGTACATGAGAGGGTGCGGTATAGGAGCACGGACGACGGCCGTTTCGCACACACAGGTGCTTCAACGGGTCCAGGTCTGAACTAATATCTAAATTTTGCAGTCTGGCATTCTGCTCCTTGAGGGGGGATGAATATGAAATGGATCACATCAGCTGGCTGCCCCTCAATCTGTGAACAGGTTTCTAAGTGTACAAGCCTAATTTATAGGCTAATTTATAGAGTTAACCCAGGGGTTAGAGTTCTAGAACAGCCTCTCAGGTTAATATTCTAATTCCTTGGTTTGTGACGGACTATTCTACCAATGAATACATTATATTTCTTTGAACACTATTCGTGTAATCTTTCTTTCTCAGAGTAAATATACAGTGTCAGGCTGCAATTTGGCGTCTTCCCATCAAAGGCGCTAGGAGGTGTGAAGTATTTCCAATTGTGTGTGTGTTGTCAGAACATCCCCCTGGGGTGACTGGAGACCCAGGAGACTGCCTTCTCAGGATAACATAGGTCATGCCCTTTGTGAGAGCTGCAGTCTGCAGGACAGATGTTGATTTACTGCTGGTCGTACATCCATACATACACATATTTCACTACTTAGAGGTAAAACAATCTTTTTTGACTGATGGAAATCTGTCACACCGGTTAAAACATTTATTGAATTTCCAGTATCTGTGACGTTTCATATACAGAAGTTAGTTACGTTGTTTTAACCCCTTAATGAACTTTGACGTGTATATTTTTCATATATTGGATGTGGGTATATTGAGCAAACTTGACTCCAAAAACATTTAAACATCTGCCTCTACAGCAGTGACCAGAGCTAGCCCTGACTGCTGCGGGTTACCCAGTTAGATGCTACGGTCAATCTCTGACAGCGGCATTTAAATGACTTGAAATTGTTTTGACATAATTGGGTCAAGAAGCCATTAACTGTCTCCACCCCCTGCAACACAATTGTGGGGTGCAGAAGGATTAGGATAGCAGCCGAGGGCTTACCAAAGACCCCGTTGAAGTCATTTTGGCGCAGCAAAGGCTGGGCTTCATAGAGTTGAGCAAATTTTTTACAAATTTGGTTCTGATGATCGCCGACATATTATTTTGGCAATAATCGCCGAGCACAAGCTGACTGTCATTGGGGTCAATGGGAGGCGATTATCAAACATAAATTCGGCACGAATAGGTTACCAATATGGTACAAATATGGCAAACTCAGATTCGGCGACCGATTCCGAACATATTTGCTCAACTCTATTCATAGATTATTTTTACTATATATTGCAGTACTCGCACCTTCAGTTTCCTAGGTGGGATAAAGAAAACATGTTAAATGTACTTAAATGTAATTAAAAAAAATAAAAATAGTTAAAACATAAAAAAAAAACTTTGTTGCCCAATTGTACCAATCCGGAAGTATAAAAAAATAAAGCAATTTTGGTATTGCCTCGTCCATAAGTATGATGTATCAAAGTGTAAAGTTAATTTTCCCATACTATAAACATGCTAGGAAAAAAAATGAAAACAGAATTGCTGGTTATTCTATCACAGCATCTTTGAAAAAAATGCATTAATGAAAATGTTCTATGTAGGGCAAAATTTTACCAATAAATACATCAACTTTTCGCACAAATATCAAGTCCTCACATCAATAGAAATTCTTTTTTTTTTTTTTTTAAAGCCATAAAATGTACAGTATAAATTGTATCATGATTTATATTAAATACTGTAAAAATGGAAACCATAAAATCAATGGGGAATTTTTATTTTCCTTTTATTTCACTTGTAAGTTTTTAATTGAAATTTTATGCTGAAAATGATGTGTGTAAATGCGGGGATTTCTGCTCGTGGAGCTCATACTTGGGCCCTGAATAAATCGAGATGTTTGGAAAATGTTTCCATTTTTTTTATTTGCAGTTTATCATGTCTTTCCATCTTGTGATTTCCATAATTCCACATTTTCCTTCTTGTCAGTGATGATATGTGTATATATTTTAGTCTATGGTCTGTTGGGTCAGCGCTTAATCCGATACTTGTGACAAAAATGTATTTTTTTCCTTTTATAGATCAGAATATGGCTTCACATCCCAGCTGTTATGCAGCATATTATACCCTTCAGGACCTATGTTATAAGGTGTGTGCGTATATAGCAATAACTTGGTTTATGAAAGTCTAAAAGAAAAGAAAACAAATATGTGATGACTTGTAGATAGTGGGATGACTGCTTGGTCTCCCAGATTGGGGCTCTGAAATGCCCTATTGGCATGAAGTGGCCGCTAAAAGTGATCGAATACTCAATTAATTTTCTATGGGATTACCTAAAATACTGGAGGATTGTCCTCAGAGCACCACCTATCCGCAGGCTTTCACCTAGATGATAGCATGCACTTGTTGGGTGCAACACATTTTTCTGCTTTTGGGGAAACCACTGGCACCACTAAGAGGCTTGAAGCTAATCCTGTCATTTGGTTTTGGGCAGGGCTGTGGAATTGGTAAGCCAGACCTCTGACTCCTCAATTTCCATGACACCGACTCTACAAAAATGGATTCGGACTCCACAGCCCTAGTAAGCCAGACCTCTGACTCGTACTCAATTTCCATGACTCCGACGTCACCAAAATGGACTCCAACTCCACGACTCTGACTCCATAGCCCTGGTTTTGGGGTACTAAACAATCAATCTGCCTTTATGCAGACTTTTATCGACTGCCTAATAAGCTTTGTAAAGGGAATGTCACCCCAAAATTCACCTTTAAGCTAAGGCCCCTGCTATTAGGGGCTTATCTGCAGCATTCTGTAATGCTGTAGATAAGCCCCGATGTAACCTGAAAGAAGAAAAACAAGTTAAATTATACTCACCCAGGAGCGGTCCCGGTGCGGTCCGGTCTGATGGGCATCGCGGTCCGGGTCCAGCGCCTCCCATCTTCTTTGCTTCTTGCCAGGCTCCTGTGCAGGCGTACATTGTCTGCCCTGTTGGGGGCAGAGCAAAGTACTGCAGTGCGCTGGGGCTTGGCCTTTCTGACTGCAGTACTTTGCTCTGCCCTCAACAGGGCAGATAAAGTACGCCTGCGCAGGAGCCGTGGCAAGAAGCAAAAAGGACATCGGTGTGCGAAGAATTAAAGTCCTATAAAAATACGGAAGCAGTGTTAATAAATTATTAGTCTCCAGCAAAAAAGCAAAAAATGCAAGTAGTGCTATGTTCAGGTTAAATACCCAAACCAGGGACTCAATCAGAATAATAAAGCAAAGATACAAGTAAAGAGTGTCTGAAGTTAATTGTTGTAGATGGCTAAAGTGCCAAGTGCTTAATACGAGGACCAATAGGGTAGGTTAAACTGCACTGTGTGCATTGGCAGATAGTGTAAACAAGGAAAAAGGCTTAGGAAGATACATGATACGTAACCTGTGAATGCAAGCACGGACCCCGTTTCGCAATAGCTTCTTCCTTTCTTCCTTGGGAGGTTTTCGTGAGAGTTACATTGAGAGATTGTCTGACTTCTGGTCAGACAGAGGTTGTGGTTACAAGATGGCAGTGTGGGACCACAGCAGTGTGAGGAAGAACTGAAGTTGGCAGCTTGTGAGTATAATGCTAGGGTCAGGGACCTTAGATTAATTGCACCACCCCATCACTGAAATGAAAAGAAAAAAAAAATGGTTGAGTTTGGAACACGATGTCTTGGGTCTCCTGATCTGAATGTATCAGTGTCAGATGCATATATGCGGCTGCTGAGTTTTTGGGTCAGAAGACCCACGGCTGGAAAAGTCCTCACGGTTCGTTTTCTGACCATGGATGTCTTATTAAACCTTCCTAATTGTGTGTTCACATGCTGGGCTTTTGGAAATCCTGTCCAAATAAAGCCAAAATCCTCTGCAGAGAGAAAAGACATGCTTAGGTTGGTTTCACATTTGCGTTTTTTGCCGCTGCGTTTTAGCGCAAAAAAGCATGCGTTTTCCCCCCCCTATACTTAACATTAAAAACGCATGCGTTTTTTTTTGCATGCGTTTTGCCGCGTTTTGACAACGCATGCGTCGTTTCTATGCATGAGTTTTGTTGCAGAAACGCAACATGTAGTAATTTCTAGCGGCGTTTTTTTGCCGCAAAAAAAGTATTGCTGTCTATGTAAACGCATGCGTTTTTAAGCACATGCGTTTGCATGCATTTTAATAGAAAAACACAAGAATACACACTGATAAGCCACCCCCCAACCCTAACCCTAAGGGATCCTAACCCTAGGTTTAGGGTTAGGATCCCTAGGGTTAGGGTTAGGATCCCTAGGGTTAGGGTTAGGATCCCTAGGGTTAGGGTTAGGATCCCTAGGGTTAGGGATAGGATCCCTAGGGTTAAGGTTAGGATCCCTAGGGTTACTAGGGATCCTAACCCTAGCTATTTCTGTTTATAGTGGGTATTGTAGTTGAATTTGATTGGCAGCTGTCCCACAATTGTCATCATGCATTTCAAAAACTCAAACGCAGGAAAAAACGCATGTAAACGTGTCAAAACGCCGCGTTTGTTTTAAAACATGCAAAAACTCATGTGTCTAAAAAACGCAGCGTTTAAACGTGGGTTTTCACCACATGCGTTTGCGTTTAAAACGCTGCGTTTTTAAATGCAAATGTGAAACCAGCCTAACTGTGGCCTTAATATTTTCGGCATGTCATTTGTGTTGCAGATTTATGGTAAGTTTTGATCTGGGATTTCACTCCTTCACTTTGTAGGCATGCAATCTGCACTTTAATTGACCATAATGACTGACTGTTCTAGGGCTCTTGTAATTATGCTCCCAATTATTGTAGGATATTTCTCCAAGAACAGCTGTAACGTGGCAGGTAAAGCACGTTATTTATATTCTCAAGGTTCTGACTTTTCTGCGTTTCATGCAGCACTTACCTTTCTAAATACCAGAAGTGCAGTGTCCCACAGGTGCCGTTAGAGTCCCCAAGGTGAATACAGATGTATACTGTGCCCACCAGTATATGGGTGCACTCAGCCAGGTTGCACCTACTTTTTCTGTAGATGAAATGTAGGAATGTGGATCTCTGAACCTGCCTATGTGGTGATACTGTTTTCTGTTCTTCCAGGTATTTGTGTAAACTGTCTGACCAGGATCTACGGCAAAGTGCAGCCCGTAACATGGCTGACCTAATGTGGAGCACAGTGAAGGAGCCCCTGGACACAGCTTTGTGCTTTGATAAAGAAAGCCTGGACTTGGCATTCAAATATTTTATGTCCCCTACACTAACAATGAGACTTGCTGGGCTGAGCCAGATAACGGTAAGTGCGCCATCTTCTTCTTGGAAATCTTTGTCTTGTGTCAGGTTTGCTCTGATGCTGGTTGTAATGAATTTATATCCTGGCTTTATTTTCTAGCAAAATACATTCTCAAATGTTAAGTTAAAAATCTCTTGTATTAAATATAAATATTTTCACAACTTTTCTCTGTTCAAGATTTCTTAGAATTATAAGGGGAAATAACCTCACAGAAATTAGCATAGATCTTAGTGTGGCTGGGAACATGTATATCCTAAATTGATCTGTGTGTCCCCCACATAATATTCCATTTGGACAAATCAGTAGTTGTAAACACCCATCATATATGTTTAATCAAAAAAGATACACATTTAACACAATCAACAACTAGAATGCAAAACCTAGATGGTGATCAAAAAAGCCTGGGATGGACATGAACCACAATGTAATCACAGTGCATGGTGGTAAGTAATCTTTGAATGAATGAATGTTTGCACGAAACCCTGTGAATCCTAATGCATATGAAGTAAAGGGGTGAGATGGCAATGCCTCATCTAACCTATCATGCATAAGTTAGTGCAAATAAATAAATTAAAAGTGCAAAGTAAATAGTGATCACAGATATTGTGGTTCATGTCCCCCCAGGGAATGGCGGAGTTGCGACCCACGTTTCGTGGTAGCTCCCTGTGAAAAAGCTATTGCGAAACGCACGTCTGGACTCCGCCATTCACTGGGGGGACATCTACCACAATATGGGTGAGCACAATTTACTCTTGTAATTTTAATTATTTGCACTAATTTATGCATGATAGGTTAGATAAGGCATTACCATCCCACCCTTTTACTTCATAAGCACTCGGATCCACAGTGTCTTGTGCAACATTCATTTATAGATTATTTACCACCATCCACTGTGATTACATTGTTTATGTCCATCACAGTCTTTTTCTGGCCACATCTAGGTTTTTTGTCCCTGTAGTTGATTGTGTTAAATGTATATATTTTTTTTTTTTTTAATATATTATTAAAACTTTTTAGAATTTAAGATTTGTTGACTTTAGCCCCTTCATGACGGAGGTATTTTTGTTTTTGCAGTTTTGTTTTTTTGCTCCCCCTTCTTCCCAGAGCCGTAACTATTTTATTTTTCGGGCAATATGGCCATGTGAGGGCTTGTTTTTTTGCGGGACGAATTGTACTTTTGAACACCATTGCTTTTAATGTATCGTGTACTTGAAAACTGAAAAAAAAAATTCCAAGTGCAGTTGCCAAAAAAAGGGCAGTCCCGCAGTTGTTTTTTGTTATGCTTTTGTACCATGTTTACTAAATGCTAAATCTGACCTGCCATTATGATTCTCCAGGTCATTTCGAGTTCATAGACCCCAAACATATCTACGTTCTTTGTTTTATCGAAGTGGTGAAAAAAAAAATCCAAACTTTAAAAAAAAAAATTGTGCCTCTTTCCGATACCTGTAGCGTCTCCATTTTCTCCTTTGCCACATTGGGGGACATAGAACCATGGGTGTTATGCTGCTGTTGCTAGGAGACTGACACTAAGTTGAGACAAAAAAGTTTGCTCCTCCCCTGCAGTATACACCCCCATGCTGGCTTCCAGAGACCCAGTTCAAGCTTAGTGTCCGTAGGAGGCACACAGGGTCTGCTATTCAGACCAGAGTTTCTCTTATTTTTTTATTTTTTACTGTTTAACTTTTTTACCCGGATGAAGGGGCAACGGAACCTTTCAAGGCTCCGCTCTCCCCGAACCAACAACAGGCGAGCACGGAGAGTGTCGCCTCTCCGTATCCTCTCCTGCGACGTGGGATGCCACTGCCTGGGCTGATTCTAGGGGCGACTGGCCCCTTTAAGGGCACCGATCTCCCCTCCTCCCTTAACAGACGAGCACATGGAGTGTCACCTCCACGTATCCTGTTCTGCAGCCAGGCCTATTGCCGGACATTTTGTCCTGCCCACCAGGTTATACCCTCGGATGCTCAGAGGCACTCTCAATCGTGGCGTCCGTGCAGCCCCCACTGCATCACCACTGAAGAAAGCGGATGATGGAAGGAGGCGGACGGTTCCTCTCCACCCCCCTTTTTAAGGGGATGGTGGATGGAGGTTCCCCCAACCCTGCACCGTCCTAACTACCCCGGGCACAGCTCTGTCCTGCGGCATCTGCCATCCTCTTCATATCTTGGTAAGTGCCACCCGGGAGGGGTTGTTTTCCGGCGGTCATAGGAGTGCTCCATAGCGCAGGGACTCCACAGGGCTCCGCGGCATCTTTTCCGGTGGTCCGCGGGTGCGTGCCGGCCGAAGCCATAAATTTAGTCCCCGGCTTCGGCCTAGTGCGGGCAGCATCCCAATAGGCCCCGCCGACCACTCGCATCACTCTTGCGGCTCCGCCCCCAGACCTGGCGCTTCTCGCTCCTTGTGAGACTACCTCCCAGCTCTCGGCAGCCATCTTTCCCCACTGCACAGCAGCTCTGGCCGTCGTCTGCAAGTGTCGGCACTCCTGGATGCCAGTCTTCCCCTACTCAGCGCCATCATCTTCAGATTGCGGGACACAGGCCCTGGTAAGGAGACTGCACTAGGTGCTTCCCTGCAGCTTTACCCCACATTGCTTCCACTAGCAGTGTTTTTTACTCTTATTGTGGTACATCATGTCGCAGTCAAGGGCTAAAAAGGCTACAAAGGTACATACCGCCTTTTTCACTGCTTGTACCACCTGCCAGGCTCCTTGGCCTCGAAGCTCCCCTCTCTGCTCAGCCTGTGATGCCCAATGTGCCCAGTAGCCCTCTGCGGCTACCGACCCCAGTGTATCTAGCCCCCCCCCCGAGTGGGCCGCGTCACTGTCACAATCCATGGCTTCATTGGCCAAAGCGACTGAATCCCTTCATGACCCCTCTGGGGAGCGGGGCACTCGTCTACCTGGGTTAAGAGACCCCTCCCTTACAGGGGAATCATCGGCCAGCAGGGGTCACTCTCACCTGAAGGAGGTTCGGACATCCAAAAAATGGATCCGCACTACCTCTCCTGAGCATTGACCACGCCATTCAGCCTCTGGTAGCTCCACTTCTCGCTCACCCTCTCCAGGGGTTCGCAGCGATCATGACTCCAAATATGAGTCTGAGGCATCCTTGGACCCCAGAATTTCAATCGACTGTGGATTCCCTCATTGAAGCTGTCAATCACGTGCTAAAGGTTGATGACCCTAATTCTGCTCCGGATCATGCGGTAGAACCAAGCAATCCCATAGGGTGTTCGCCTCTCATCCGGATTTTTTAGATATAGTCCGGCGACACAGGGAGCGAGCGGATAAGCGCTTTACGGGAGAAAAGGCCCTGGAAACGAAGTATCCCTTTTCTGCAGATCTTGTCAAAGATTGGACGGAACCTCCACCAGTAGATCCTCCGGTATCTCGTTTGGCTACCAAAACGCTTTTATCCGTTCCTGATGGGGCTTCGATTAAAAATCCCACAGAACGCCAAATAGATTCCCTGACTCGCTCAGTATATGAAGCCTCAGGTTCCTCTCTATCCCCTTCCTTCGCTGCGGCATGGGTCGCAAAAGCAATGGTTTTCTGGGCAGATATCCTTGTAAAATCCATTCAGGACCAGGCTCTTCCGTCTGAGGCGGCGTATCTCCCCAAACAAATCGCTATGGTTAGAGACTATGTGATGTATGCGTCTTTAGATGCAGCAAACTGTGCTGCAATTGCTGCTTCAAATGCCGTCACCATTAGGAGAGCACTATGGCTTAGAGAGTGGCGTGCAGATTCCTCTTCTAAAAAGTCTTTGATTTCTCTGCCTTTACAGAGCGGACGTCTGTTTGGAGAAAAATTAGACCAGCTTATTTCCGATGCTACAGGAGAGAAAAGCAAATTCCTCCCCACAGCACAGGCCTAAAACTGCTTTTCAGCGTCAGCAATATTTTCGCCCTTTCGCAGTAGCCCATTCTGGTCCACCTCCACAGCCTCGTCCAGATCAGAACGATCTCCACGTACAGAGAGAGACCCTCGGCCCTCATACAGGCCTAATCAGTCCTGGCGAGGTAAGCCTAGGCAACCCAGAACCAGGGGATCCAAGTCCTCCAGATTTCCTTACGGAGGTCTTCCAGCAGATTTGCCTTCACTGGGGGACTCCGGACGTGGATCTGATGGCGTCCAGACTAAACGCAAAAGTTCCTAATTTCATAGCACGTGCTCGGGATCGCCAGGCCATCGGGGTGGACGCACTGATATCCCCATGGCATTGGTTCCACTTCCTGTATGTGTTTCCTCCGCTTCCTTTACTACCGAAGGTGATCTGAAAAATCAAGATGGAGGGGGTTCCTTTGATCCTAGTCGCCCCAGATTGGCCAGGTCGCACGTGGTACGAGCTCGTTCAATTCGTATCAGACGTACCCTGGCGGCTACCAGATCGCTCAGATCTGCTTCGCCAAGGGCCGATCTACTACCAGAGCTCAGAGGCCCTATGTTTAATGGCTTGGCTGTTGAAACCTGGATCCTAACTCAAGCTGGTTTCTCCCAGGAAGTCATTGCCACCATGATAAGCGCTCGCAAGACGTCTTCCGCTCTCATCTATCACCGCACCTGGAAAGCCTTCTTCTCATGGTGCAGGCTCCGTGAACGTCCTCTCCTTTTTTTCAGTTCCCTCCATTCTGAAATTTTTCCAGTCCGGCTTTGATTCCGGTCTGGCGCTCAGTTCCCTCAAGGGTCAGATCTTGGCATTATCTCTGTTGCTCCAATGTAACATTGCTGCTAACTTGCAAGTGAGGACTTTTGTTCAGGGGGTCCCCTTTTGAACCTCTGCAAGATGTCTCACTGATTGTTCTCTCCTGGAAGGTCGCCTTCCTTGTGGCAGTAACCTCTATCAGGCGAGTCTCAGAGTTGGCCACCCTGTCCTGCCGGGCGCCCTTCCTTTCCTTCCACCAGGACAAAGTGGTCCTACGTCCATCTCGGTCTTGTCTTCCCAAGGTGGTTTCATCCTTCCACCTTAATGAAGATATCGTTCTTCCCTCCTTCTGCCCACAGCCAAGACATAAAGTTGAAAAGGTCCTTCACACCTTGGAAGTGGTAAGGGCTCTCAGGAGGTACATTTCTAGGACTGCCCCCTTCTGCAAATTGGACTCCCTCTTTGTGCTCCCTTAGGGTCACAGAAAGGGTTTAGCTACTTCTAAAGCCACGATAGCCAGATGGATCCGATCAGCTATTCAAGAATCTTATCGGGTCAGGGGCAGACCTATCCCAGCAGGGATTAGGGTACACTCAACTTGGTCGGTGGGTGCTTCCTGGGCCATTTGGCACCAGGCGTCGGCAGAGCAGGTTTGCAAGGCCGCAACATGGTCCAGCCTGCATACTTTCCAGCCTGCATACTTTCACGAAGCACTACAATGTCTACACTCAATCTTCTGCGGATGCGGCCCTTGGCAGACGTATTCTGCAAGCGGTCGTTGCGCATTTATAGTCAATTGGTACACGGAGTTATTTGGTTATATTGTTCCCCACCCAGGGACTGCTTTGGGACAACCCATGGTTCTGTGTCCCCCAATGTGGCGAAGGAGAAATAGGGATTTTTGTGTACTCACCGTAAAATCCTTTTCTCCGAGCCACTCATTGGGGGACACAGCACCTACCCTGTTAGCCTTATGGCTCGTTCCTTTTTTGGCTTACTCTGACATGTTATACTCTAATATTATATTATGTGTTGTTAATGATCTCCTACTGCTTTTACACTGAACTGGGTCTCTGGAAGCCAGCATGAGGGTGTTTACTGCAGGGGAGGAGCTAACTTTTTTGTCTCAACTTAGTGTCAGCCTCCTAGCGACAGCAGCATAACACCCATGGTTCTGTGTCCCCCAATGAGTGGCTCGGAGAAAAGGATTTTACGGTGAGTACACAAAAATCCCTATTTTCTTGCTCTCGGTTTGAGTGAGGGCTTATTTTTTGCTCAGCGAGCTGACTTTTTTAATGATATAATTTAGGTGCAGATACAAACTTTTGATCACCCGTTATTGCATTTTAATGCAATGTCGCGACGACCAAAAAAAAAATAATTCTGGCATTTTTTTCCTCTATGCCGTTTAGCAATTTAAGTTAATCCTTTTTTCTCATTGATTGGGCGATTCTGAACGCGGCCATACCAAATATGTACATGTTTGATTCTTTTTTTGTTTTATTTTGAATGGAGCGAAAGAAAGATGATTTGAACTTTTTATATTTTTTTTTTATTTTTTTTAAAAACATTTTTTTTTTTTTTTTTACTTTTTGCATGCTTCAATAATCTCCATGGGAGACTAGAAGCTGCCATAACCCGATCGCCTCTGCTACATACAGGCGATGATCAGATCGCCCAGAAAAGGAAGAGCTGCTCTGCCGTTGGGTAGAACAGGCAGGTTAGCAACTACCTGTCAGTAAGTTCTTGGCCCCATACAAAAAAATAACCAAAGCCCCTGATAATACATTTAATTCATGAAATATTTGATGTGCATACAATTTTTGCTTGTTGTCTATGTTGATTTCTGCCTTGACTAAAATTTAAAGGACCTTTTTATAGTCAATTTGGTCCATCAGGCGCTGCTGTTTATTGACATGTAAGGGTGCGTGTCCACTGTCCGGATTGACGGCTCTTTGGATGGATTGGAAAACCCCCTCCGCCCAAAGCCCCGCCCCCTTATGTACTCGCGGTGATTTTGGATGTGTTCATCGCACATATCCGGAATCGCCGCACACTATGCATTGGACCCTGTTATTTACCTTGTGGTGACGGAGCGTCGCCGCAAGGTAAACAGACGTGCGGCGTTCTAAAAAGACACCCCGCATGTCCGTAAACACAGGGCCGCCGGATGCGTGTTCGCACACATAGTGGAGACGGGATTTCATAAAATCCCCTCCACTATGCTGTAACATCTGGACGCTGCAGGTTGGACGCTGCGGTTGTACGCAACGTTCAATCCGCAGCTAATCCGGATGTAATTCGGCCTGTGGACACATACCCTTAGGCTACTTTCACACTAGCGTTTTTTTTAAATCCGTCACAATGCGTCGTTTTGCAGAAAAAACGCATCCTGCAAAAGTGCTTGCAGGATGCGTTTTTTCCCCATACACTTCTATTGATGACGCATTTGCGACGGATTTGCACACTTCGCATCCGTCTTGCGACGAATGCGTCGTGCTTTGGCGGCCGGAACTCCGCCCCCACCTCCCCGCACCTTACAATGGGGCAGCGGATGCGCCGGAAAAATGCATCCGCTGCCTCCATTGTGCAATGCAGCAAACGTTAGCGTCGGAATCTCTCCCCGACGCATTGCGACGGGGAGATTCCGACGCTAGTGTGAAAGAAGCCTTAGGCGTTTAGCACTTTTGTTAATTTGATCTGCTCTGTTATGCTTGGGATACAGTGCAAAACACATCACGTGACATTGAGATCATGGTGCCGCTTTGTCACATATCACGACATCACAACCATTGGTTTCCTTAAGCGTTGCATTGAAACTTATTGTGCTACAGAGCCATAAATATTTTTAATTAGGTTGGATTCTCTGGTGCAGATCGCACGCTGCCCATTTGCTGTACACTTCAAGTTGTCTCCAACTTGTGATTTGGAAGTTTTGTTTTGTTTTTTTTGTTTGTTTTTTTTTTTACAGCAAAATTGCTCCTCTAAAATCGACTTTTCTGAGTGTTGATGTTGCAGGATACATGTTGCAGTGACCGCTGAACAGTGGATTTAAATAACGTAAATATGGATAGAGCCTTGGATTTCTCTGCTGTTTGTTGACTTTTTCTTTTTACTTTTCTGTTTCCTAGAATCAGCTGCATACATTTAATGACGTCTGCAACAATGAGTCCTTGGTTTCTGACACAGAGACGTAAGTGCTTTAGTGATTTCATCCCTGTTTACCGCATATGCTCTCCTAATTTCTAATTAACAGTATGAAGTCTTAGTTATGACCATACGTTGCTTATTTGGGGCGTTTATCCGATGTGGTGTTAAGAATTAAATTACATTATGAACAGTTTGATAATATACTGATGCAGTTATGTTATTTAATGGACAATGGAAATATCTTGTCATTGCACAGGGAGGCTTTCCGACTTGTCTATAAACATAGCCGTGGGCCTGTGAGGTTTTCTCTCTTCGATGCGGTCAGCCGTTCTGCCTCCAGTGCCACACGTCCAGCGTGGCCATATATTGCATCTGGCCTCTGTTATTTTAGATTTCCTTCTAAATCGTGTTAAGTGTGTCTGACAAGATAGCTAACAGAAACTTCTTCCAGGTCTATAGCCAAGGAGCTTGCAGACTGGCTGATCAGCAATAATGTGGTAGAACATATTTTTGGACCAAATTTACATATTGAGGTTAGTGTTATTTCTTCTTTAGGGTATGTGCACACGATGCAGATTTTTCTGCAGCAGAAACGCTGCAGAACTGCACTGTGATTTACAGTACAATGTAAATCAATGTGAAAAAAAAAAGCTGTGCACATGGTGCAGAAAAATCTGCGCAGAAACGCTGCAGATTTCAAAGAAGTGCATGTCACTTCTTTTGTGCAGTTCTGCAGCGTTTCTGCACCCTCCATAATAGAAATCCACAGTGGTAAAAAACTTACAAAAAATGCATAAACGCATCAAAAAACGCATAAAAAATGCACCTGCGGATTCTGCCAGGAGATGCAGATTTAGTGCAGATTTTATGCAGAAAATTCTGCACCAAATCTGCATCGTGTGCACATACCCTTATTTTCTTTTTTCGGAAGATCAGGGAATCTTGAATATGATGTTGAAAAATGTACTGAACAAAGGTTTCTGCATGTTTCAGATCATCAAGCAGTGCCAAGTTATTCTGAATTTTTTGGCAGCAGAAGGTCGTCTGAGCACACAGCACATAGACTGCATTTGGGCAGCAGCCCAGGTATGTGTCCTGTAGCGAGAGACTGTATTTTGCCTGTGCCATTTTGTAATGACTATATAGGCACATGGCACTTGTTGTAATACTTGATACTTTTCTTCTTTTGCAGCTAAAACATTGTAGTCGCTACATCCATGATTTATTTCCGTCATTAATTAAAAACTTGGATCCTGTGCCTCTAAGACATCTTTTGAATCTTGTTTCTGGCCTTCACCCGAGTGCACACACAGAGCAGGTAGGTGGCGTTTCTAGCGCTAAGATACCTGATGATGTGCTGACCCTATCCACTCTGATTCTATCTCATTAAATCACATTATATTGCATGTCTTTCTCAATATGTCGTTCTGTGGTTGTGAATTCCACATGTCATTGTACAAATCTATGCAGTCAGGCAAACCCCTTGGACGCAGAGGCTAGGAGTACAAATGTTTCATCATTTCTCTGTGTAGCCACCACGCGTGCTAGTTTTGAATTTTAAAATAAATCTGTTACATTTTAGGCCCCTAATCGCTCACCATTCTGATATACCCCATGGTGATGGACTTCTAAGGATCCTATAAAAACATTACTACTAGTGATAAATGAACGTGCTGGGAAAGGGTGTTATCTGAGCATGCTTGTGTGCTAACCGAGTGACTTCGTTGTGCTCGAATAATGGGTTCTAGTCCCCGCGGCTGCATATCTCGCAGCTGTTTGACAGCCACAACACATGTGGGGATTGCTTAACTAAGAGGAAATCCCTGCATGTGTTGTGGTTGTCGAACAGTCGCGAGGACCAGAACATAATATTCGAGCACGCCCAAGACAGTCAGTTGGCACACAAGCATGCTCAGATAACACCTTATCCAAGCACGTTCTATCATCACTCATTACTACCTGATTGGACTAAAGGTACCTTCACACTCAGCGGCTCAGCAGCGATACCGACAACGATGTCGATCGCTGCAGCGTCGCTGTTTGGTCGCTGGAGAGCTGTCACACAGACAGCTCTCCAGCGACCAACGATGCCGGTAACCAGGGTAAACATCGGGTTACTAAGCGCAGGGTTTTTTTTTTTTTTAACTTTTACGATGGTAACCAGGGTAAACATCGGGTTACTAAGCGCGGCCCTGCGCTTAGTAACCCGATGTTTACCCTGGTTACAAGTGAAGACATCACTGAATCGGCGTCACACACGCCGATTCAGCGATGTCTGCAGGAGGTCCAGCGACGAAATAAAGTGCTGGACTTTCTGCAGCGTCCAACGACATCACAGCAGGATCCTGATCTCTGCTGCCTGTCAAACTCAAACCTAGCCAGGACGCTGCAACGTCACGGATCGCTAGCGATATCGTTCAGTGTGACGGTACCTTAAGTAAAATCATCCAAGTAGCAATTTCAATGGTCACAAAAAAAAAATCACTATGCTCTGTGTTTCAGACTATTTGGTCTTTCTTTTTAACTTGTGCTATAATTTAACCAAGCTTTAAACATGTTTTTGTTACAATTTAGCAGGCACAACTTTAATTGCTGGCAGATTGGTGGGTGTTTCTAGGTTGTGAGGCCTCCACCGATTGCTCAGTAGACCTCTGAACAGTTTCTGCTTGAGTACGCACACAAATTGGAGGATAGATCCAATAGAAGGCATGAAGGAGCACATATGCTTTATATTGACTCTATACTCCACTCTGTGCGCTTAGGCAGTAACTGTGTGCTCCTGTCTGCTGAGCTGCGCACTGTTTGGGGTCTATTGAGCAATAGGCAATTAAAGTGCTGCCTACTAACTATATACAAAACATGTTCAAAGTTTAGTTTACTCTTTAACTCCCTTCGCGATGTGTATCATTACGGGCGTTAGTGTGTGGGGACTGCTCAGGAGCTGCGCTCTCTCCAAACGGACCCACTTATTACGTAGCATCCACACCTGAGCGCTGAGCAGCCAGGGACCTGCTGATGGTTTCCATCGCTGCCATCCTGGTACTTGTGGGTAGTTTGGATGCATAGGAGACTGTTTTTCACTATATACTGCCATACTATGGTATTGCTTTATAAAGTATAAGTGATCAAATGATTACAGGTTCAAATCCTCTAGAATGGGTGAGCAATTTCTCCATCGCCACATTGGGGGACACTGGACCGTGTGTGTATGCTGCTGCCACTAGGAGGCTGACACTAAGTAAATACAAAAAGGGTTCGCTCCTCCTCTGCAGTATACACCGCCCACTGGCTCCGGATAATACCAGTTCTTGCTTCTGTTTTGCTTCTTGCTGTCTGTTTTTTTCCAGACGTTCTTATTTTTATTTTTCACTTTGCGCAAGAGTATGAAGGGGGCGACGGACCCTTTTGAGGGGGCCGATCTCCCCCGAAACATCAACAGGCGAGCACGGCGAGTTTACTCCCCGTACCCTTTCCTGCGACGTGGGATGTTCGGCCGTGGACTAGCCCTGTGAAATCCTAGGGGAGCGAACCCGTAGACTGCACAGAGGCCACCTTACCATGAGCACAGTCCGGCCGCCCTCACTCTGCACCACCACTGTAGACCAGCGGTGCAGCAAAGAGTTTCCCAGTCCCTCTCCACCTCCTCATCAAGAGGGCGGCAGATCGAGGTTGACTGCACTTCCCCTCATACCTCGCCTGAAGAGGACCTAAGCGGTGAGTCTAGCAGGGGTGGGGGAGGGCTCCAGAGCACACCGCGGGCTCGGCCGCATCTTGCAGCCGGGCACCGCTAATTTAGCCCCTGGCACACTGCGAGAAGCACCCCACAAACTCTCGGTGGCCATCTTGGACAACGAGGAGCCTCAACGCCACCCTCTCCCCCCAGTCTCAGTGCGGCATCTGGACACAGGACCTGGATAGGTGCGCTGCACGCTGACACAGGCCCTCATACTCCTGCACAGTGCTCTGCTTTACTAGCTGCACAGGTGCTCCACAGCCCGGCACGGAGGTTAACAGACAAGTCTCTGCCTAAACGCAAAAAGTCCGCAAAAACAGTGTTCTTGACATCTTGCACCTCCTGTCAGGCTGCGCTACCAAGCGAGCATACTACTCTGCTCTTAATGCTTGTGACCGTAAATGCGCTAAGGAGCCCCCCGCCGCAAATGAGCCGGCGGTGACCAGTCCCCCTGAGTGGGCTTTGTCACTTTCGCAATCTATCGCTTCTTTGACTAAAGCTATCGAGTTCTTCCAGGATCCAACCAGGAGCAGGACCACTAATCCGCCTATTCAGGAAGCTTCCCCTACGGCTGCAGAATCTCCAGGGGCCGCTCTCATTCTAAGCACAATCGCCATATAGGAAGCGCGTCCTTAGCTTGTCACCAGGCGCTCTGGTGCCTCGGCGTCCGTTAGCTCCGCTTCCCGCTCTCGCTCCCCAGGCACCTCTTCCGACCAGGACTCTGATCCGGAGTCTGATAGGCCTCTAGATCTGGAGTCGCCAGGTTATCAGAGCACTATAGATTGTCTCATTGAGGCCGTCAACCAATCCCTTCAGGTTGATGAGGAACCGGCGACCTCCAGTACGGATAATTCGGTGTCTTTCAAAAAAACCAAATGTACTCACAGGGTGTTTCTCAATCACCCGGAGTGCCAGGACATAGTCCAGCAACATAGGGAGGGTCCAGACAAACGTTTTCAGGGTCATATCTCTGGAGTCCAAATATTTTTTTTCTTCTGATCTCGTTCGCTGCTACCTGGGTAGCCAAAACCGTGACTTGTTGGGCATTCCTCAGCCAGTTCCCCTGGTTTGGGGCGCCGCGCCAGCAGAGACAGAAGCCCTCAGGCTTCATACAGGCCCAACCATTCCTGGAGGGGCCGCTCCACACAGTCTAGGTCCAGGTGATCCAGACCCAAACCATCTTCTTCTAAATGACTCGCAATCCCGTCCGCACGTCACCAGCAAAGTAGTCGGACGCCTTCTCTTGTTTCGTCATGCCTGGCTTGCAGTCGGAGTGGGTCAGGGATTTGGTGTCCTCCGGTTACAAAATCGATTTTTCCTTTCCTCCTCCAACCCGGTTTTTCACTTCCTGCCCTCCCGAAGCAGTAATGCGCGCTGGGGCTTTTTCCCAGGCCCTCCAGTTGCTCCGACAAGATGGAGTGATTGTCCCTATCCCAGAGGACGAAAGGTTCTGCGGTTGTATTGAAATCTGTTTATGGTCCCCAAAAGGGATGGAACAGTACGGCCCATCCTGGACCTAAAGCTCTTGAACAGATTTGTCAAAGTCCGTCATTTCAGAATGGAATCTCTCCGTTCCGTCATTGTCTCGATGGAACATGGTGAATTGTTAGCATCAATCGACATCCGGGATGTGTACCTCCACATCCCAGTCTTCCCACCTCATCAAAGGTTTCTTCGCTTCGCCGTCGGAGAGGAACATTTTCAGTTCACGGCCTTGCCTTTCAGCCTCTCCACCGCCGCCAGAATTTTCACAAAGGTCATGGCGGCGGTCATGGCCATTCTGCATTCTCGGGGTCTAGTTGTGCTTCTCTACCTAGACTACTTGCTGGTCAAAGGTCCATCTTTCCGAGCCTGCGAGGAGTGCGTCCGCATTTCCTTGGATACTCTTTCTCGGCTGGGCTGGTTGATCAACATTAAAAAGTCATCCAGCTCAACGGATCTCCTTCCTGGGCTTGACCCTGGACACCTCCCTAGGGTTGGTGGTGCTTCCTCGGGACAAGGTCCCGGCTCTTCAACAGGGGGTCTGGAAGCTTCTTCAGCTGTCCCCCCCCATTTCAGCATGAGGATTCTCGGGAAGATGGTGGCCGCAATGGAGGCGATACCATTTGCGCAACTACACCTCCGTCCCCTCCAGCACGCTCTGCTGGACGCATGGGACGGGAGTCCGTTTTCCCTCGACCAACTGTGTCCTCTCTCTCCTCGGGTCAAGCAGACACTGTAATGGTGGATGCTCAGATCGTCTCTTCTCCAAGGGAGGTCCTTCCTGCCAGTCCTTTGGCTGGTAGTCACTACCGACGCCAGCCTCCTAGGCTGGGGAGCGGTCTTTCGACATCACACTGCGCAGGGAACCTGGACTCATCACGAGTCTCGTCTTCCAATCAATATCCTGGAGATACGTGCGATTCGGCTGTCCCTAAAGTGGTTCCATCATCTCCTAGCAGGCCACCCCATCCGTAACCAGTCCGACAATGCCACGGCCGTGGCTTGTATAAATCATCAGGGGGGCACCTGCAGCAGAGCTGTAATGCGTGAGGTAGAGCACATCCTTCGCTGGGCCGAACACAGCCACTTGGTCATATCGGCTGTTCACATTCCAGGAGTGGAGAATTGGGCTGCGGATTTCCTCAGTCGACAAGGTGTTGCCTCAGGAGAGTGTTCTCTCCATCAGGACGTATTCCAACAAATCTGCCTACGTTGGGGTACTCCGGACGTAGACTTGATGGCTTCCTGGTTCAATGACAAGGTACCTCAGTTTATGGCCTCCCTTACCTGTTTCCCCCCCTGCCCCTGCTTCCCAGTGTCATCAGGAAGATCAGGGCAGAGGGTGTCCCGGTAATTCTCATCGCCCCGGATTGGCCTCGCCGGGCGTGGTATGCAGAGCTGGTCCAGCTCATCGCAGATGTTCCTTGGCGCCTACCATATTGTCCAGATCTACTTTCCCAGGGCCCAAACTACCACCAGAACTCAGGGTCCCTGTGTTTGACGCCATGGCCGTTGAATCCTGGGTTCTGACTCAAGCAGGTTTTTCCCGTGAGGTAGTTTCCACCTTGATCAATGCCCAAAACCTGGTGTCATCGCGCATCTACCATCAGACCTGTAGGATCTTCTTTGATTGGTGCAGAAGCAGAGGTCGCCCTCTGATGGTTTTCAGCATCCCTACCATCCTGTCCGGATCTCCAATCCGGTCTGAATTTGGGGCTTTCGCCGAGTTCCCTTAAAGGGCAGGTCTCGGCCTTGTCAGTCCTTTTTCAATGAAGAATTGCTTCTAAACCTCAGGCCAGAACGTTCTCTCAGGGAGACTCTGTCGTGCCTCCCTACAGACCGCTTCTAGAGGCTTGGGACCGTAATCTGGTCCTAGGTGTCCTGCAGGAATCTCCCTTTGAGCTGTTGCAGGACATCTCTCTATCTCTTCTTTTATTATTATTATTATTATTATTATTATTTATTTATATAGCACCATTAAAGGGAAGGTACCGCGTTTGTAGATCATTAATTAATCAATGTAATGTAGCATATCATGCTGTTATAACCCAGATATGAATGCATGTAAAACAGATTCCGTGTGTTATATGAGTAGAAAGAATGCACTGGGGGCTGACATCTTGGTTTTGCAGCAGTAGTACGTCACTATCAGTGTCAGATTACGGCACCCCATGGACATAGGAGATAATAGATCGGCTCGGACCCTATCTGTAACATTGCAGCAGCATTAGCAGTGAGCTGGGCACGCCTCTGTGGGCTGCACAACTCACTGCTGTAGGTGTGACTAGCTGACATTTTATTAGAGCCCTGTGCTATCTGCCGAGCTCCACTTGCTCTCTATCACAGGAGAGAAGCACTGACTGCTCCTCTGTACTCCAGGCACTGCACATCCTGGGCACACATCCTCTGCTCTCACACGCTGCCCTGTGTGCTTCTCCTGCTCTGTCTCCGCCTCCCCACTTGCACAGAGTCCCAGTGATCTCCGGTAAACTGCACTCTCCCCCTGTGTCGCTCTCCCTCTCTGTGCGGCGTGTTGGGGTCTCTGTGCGGCGTGGGGGGGTCTCTGTGCGGCGTGGAGGGGTCTCTGCGGCGTGGGGGGATCTCTGTGCGGCGTGGGGGGGTCTCTGTGCGGCGTGGGGGGGTCTCTGTGCGGCGTGGGGGGATCTCTGTGCGGCGTGGGGGGGGGGGTCTCTGTGCGGCGTGGGGGGGTCTCTGTGCGGCGTGGGGAGGTCTCTGTGCGGCGTGGGGGGATCTCTGTGCGGCGTGGGGGGGGTCTCTGTGCGGCGTGGGGGGATCTCTGCGGCGTGGGGGGATCTCTGCGGCGTGGGGGGGTCTCTGTGCGGCGTGGGGGATCTCTGTGCGGCGTGGGGGGGTCTCTGTGCGGCGTGGAAGGGTCTCTGCGGCGTGGGGGGGGATCTCTGTGCGGCGTGGGGGGGTCTCTGTGCGGCGTGGGGGGGTCTCTGTGCGGCGTGGGGGGGTCTCTGTGCGGCGTGGGGGATCTCTGTGCGGCGTGGGGAGGTCTCTGTGCGGCGTGGAGGGGTCTCTGTGCGGCGTGGGGGGTCTCTGTGCGGCGTGGGGGGGTCTCTGTGCGGAGTGGGGGGGGGGGTCTGTGCGGCGTGGGGGGGGTCTCTGTGCGGAGTGGGGGGTCTCTGTGCGGCGTGGGGGGGGGTCTCTGTGCGGCGTGGGGGGGGGCTCTATGCGTGTATGCAAGCATCGTCCGATGGGACTACAAGTCCCATCGGACGATGCCTGCTACAATGACAGTGATTGACACATTAGCCAATTATGGGACAGTAATAGTCCCATCATCCGGCTAATGTGTTGAATGAAAAAAAAAAATACTCCATACATACATGCTACATACATGCTATATACATGCTACATACATACTCCATGCATGCTACATACAATACATTCATACATTACATACATATAGACATACAGTACATTAAACATAGATTTCATACTCACCATTACTTGTCACTTTGTTCCCCGAAGCCAGTGTCATCTGTAAAAAAAAATATGAAAAAAACAAACAACCAATATACTCCCTGTCCGCAGAAATCCACGAGTGTCCCACGGCGATCTCCCGTGGAGAGCAGCAGCATCAGATAATGCGACTGCTCTCCAGGGGCTCCAGGAACACAATGACAGCAGGAAGGTATCCTTCCACCACTGTATTCCTCCGCCACTGTAAAAAAAAAAAAAAGTCCCTAGTCTCACTTTATGCCATTGCTGTATGAGAAATTTTCCCAGGCAGCAATTGCCATAAAGTGAGACCTTGTCCTAAGGTAACCTCTCAGTGATGCACTGGAGGAGCCATTGTCTCCTGTCAGTGTGTCACTGAGGGTCCTATAGAGCGGTGACATCACCCGATGTCACTGTTCTATAGGGGAGATCGTCGTGGAACACTCAATATTAATTGGACTACGGCGGACAGGTAGTATACGGTTTATTATTTTACGTTTTTTGCAGGCGCTGAAGTATGGTAAGTATGGTGAAATGAAGAATATTAAAATACTTTTTTCCTAATGTGTGCGTGTTTTTTTTTTTTAACCCTTTCTTACTATTGGATTAATAACGGATAGGCGTCTTATTGACGCCTCTCCGTTATTAACCCGGCTTAATGTCACCTTACAATAGCAAGGTGACATTAACCCTTCATTACCCCATATCCCACCGTTACACGGGAGTGGGAAGAGAGGGGCTAAGTGCCGGAATTGGCGCATCTTACAGATGCGCCATTTCTGGGGCGGCTGCGGACTGGTATTTGTAGCCTGGGGGGGGGGGGGCAATATCCATGGCCCCTCTCTAGGCTATGAATATCAGCCTGCAGCTGTCTGCGTAGCCTTTCTGGCTATAAAATATAGGGGGACCCCACGCAATTTTTTTTTTGGGGGGGGGTCCCCCTATTTTAATAGCCAGTAAAGGCTATACAGACAGCTGCGGGCTGATATTCATAGCAGGCTACAGATATTGGCCCCCGGCCGTTGGCTTTCCCCCTCTGGCGCAGAAAATTGCACGGGCGCCCACGCGTTTTTTTTGTTTTTTTTTTAAAATTCAACCCTCATAAAGGCCTCTTTCACACTTGCGTCGGTACGAGTCCGTCGCTATGCGTCGGGCCGACGTACCGACGCACGTTGTGAAATTTGTGCCCGACGTGGGCAGCGGATGCAGTTTTTCAACACATCCACTGCCCATTCTGAAGTCTGGAAGGAGGGGGCGGAGTTTTGGCAGCGCATGCGCGGTAGAAAATGGCGGACGCGCTGGACAAAAAAAGTTCACTTGAACGTTTTTTCGTGCCGACGGTCCGCCAAAACACGACGGATCCGACCACGCGACGTGTGGCCATCCGTCACGATCCGTCGCTAATACAAGTTTATGGGAAAAAAACGCATCCTGCGAGCACATTTGCAGAATCCGTTTTTTTCCGCCAGACCCGTTTTTTCCACCGGATCCATTTTTTCCCGCCGGATCCGGTTTTTTCCGCCGGATCCATTTTTTCCTGCTGGATCCGTTAATTCCCGCCGGATCCGTTTTTTCCCGCCGGATCCGTTTTTTTCCACAATTTCCTTTTTTTTTCTGCCAGATCAGGTTTTTTTTCCATTGGATCCTTTTTTTCCCGCCTAATCCGTTTTTTTCCGCCGGATCCGTTTTTTTTTCCACAAGTTCCTTTTTTTTCTGCCAGATCAGTTTTTTTTCCATCGGATCCTTTTTTTCCCGCCTAATCCGTTTTTTTCCGCCAGATCCGTTTTTTTCCCCCACAATTTACTTTTTTTTCTGCCAGATAAGTTTTTTTTTCGCCGGATCCGTTATTTTCTCATTGAGTTGTATTAGCGCCGGATGGCCACACGTTTCATCCGTTTTTTGCAGGATCCGTCAAAACAGCTGTTTCCGCCGGACGGAAAACACATACAGAGGAACGGTTGAATCGCGATCTCACCCGCCACTATTGCGGGCACATGTCAGTCATGTTTTTTTTTTATTGACAGATTGGGCGATTTTGAATGCGGCGATACTAAATATGTGTAGGTTTGATTTTTTTGTTTTATTTTTGATGGGGCAAAAGGGGGGTGATTTAAACTTTACATTTTTTTTTTTCATATTTTTAAAAACATTTTTTTTTACATTTGCCATGCATCAATAGCCTCCATGGGAAACTAGAAGCTGGCACAACTCGATCGGCTCAGCTACATAGCAGCGATCATCAGATTGCTGCTCCGTAGCTGAATTACAGGCTTGCTATGAGCGCCGACCACAGGGAGGCGCTCACAGCAGGCCGGCATCAGTAGCTATAGAGGTCTCAAGGACCTCTATGGTGACCATCCTGACGCATCGCCAACCCCTGATCATGTGACGGGGGTGGACGATGCGCTCATTTCTGGCCGCGCGGCTGGAAGCGGTAGTTAACTGCCGCTGTCAGCATTTGACAGCGGCATTTAACAGGTTAATAGCGGCGGGTGAATTGCGATTTCACCTGCCGCTATTGCGCGCACATGTCAGCTGTACAAAACAGCCGACATGTCGTGACTTTGATGTGGGCTCAGCGCCGGAGCCCACATCAAAGGAGGAGACACGACATGCGCAGAACATGTTGCGTTTCTTACTGCGATGCGTTTTTCCCCCAGAAAAAATGCAACATAGGCACAAAAATTGCGGAATGCATTATAAATGATGTATGCATTTTTAAATTGTTTTTATCACATTTTTATAGCGAACAAACGCAAAAAAATGCGAAAAATCCTGAACGTGTGCACACAGCCTCAATGTGTATCTCCCCATCACACTCCATATGTGTCTCACTCATCATACTTCACGTCTCTTTCTCTCCCATCAGTCACTCTTAGGCGGGGGACACACACAACGTATAAAAAAACGGTCCGTTTTTGACGGACGAGAATCGCACAAATGTTACCAAAACAGTGATCCGTGTGCAGTGCGAGGATGCGATTTTCTCGCATCCAATGATCCGTTTGGCGTCCGTGTGACATCCGTATGGTGAGATTTTCTCACACACTTGCAAAATGAGCAAATAATGGCTGAGCCTTTCCTGTCACCTGCCCAATGCCTGAGAATTTCTCGCACGTCACACTGATGGTCCGTGTGCTGTGCTATTTTTTCTCGCCCCCATAGACTTCAATTGGCGATTCTCGGCCGAGAAACGCTGACAATCGCAACATGCTGCGATTTCACTCGGATCCTGAATACGGCCGAGAAAATATCGGATGATGGGAGCTGCCCCATAGATTAACATTGGAACGAGCGCTATGCGATTTTTTTATTGCATTGCACTCGTCCGTATTACGGTCTAGTGTGACCCCGGCCTTAGCCATACAATGCATCTCTCCCCTCCCTCCATAATGCCTGGCTATTCACTGCAGAGCTGGAGCTCCCAGACAGCTCCCAATGCTGCTCCATGCACACCACATGTCTTCACTCTTCTTGGGTCCAGATGCTGCTGAGCCCACTGTGTTCTGCTCCTCTGTAAACAAGCTGTCACTCTGATGCAGTAACTGCTGGTGATAGCAGGTCACAGGGCAGTCACACACAAAATGGTGCTGCCCTGTGATGCTGCTCTTCATTCTTACTGTTGGGGCAGTAACTGCTGACATCACCATTTCCCTCCCCTTTTTGGGTGGTCTAATATCCCTGGGGCAGAGCTGCTAAATCTTACTATAGCTGCTTGAGGTCTAAAACGGAAAATGCTCCCCCTAGTGGTAAATATGTATATTTGTAGAAAAATATATAATATTTTTCATATAGAAATGTTTGCAAACAGTGCAAACATTGCATTAATACATTTTAATTACTATTTTAAGCTTAATTTCACAAAAAAACAAAATACAAGAAAACTGGTGGCACCTTCCCTTTAATTCCATGGTGCTATACATGAGAAAGGGTTTACATACAGAGTTATAGATATCGTTTACAGTAACAGACTGGTACAGAGGGGAGAGGACCCTGTCGTTGCGGACTTACATTCTATGGGATAATGGGGAAGAGGCAGAAGGTAGGGGCGAGGCGGCGGCTCTGGCGATGGAGAGGCTGTGGCGATGGAGAGGCGGCATAATGGTTATTGCAGGGTGTAGGCTTTCTTGAAGAGATGGGTTTTCAGGTTCCGTCTGAAGGACGTATTGAGGCATGGAATTCCAGAGGATGGGAGATATTCGGGAGAAATCTTGGAGGTGGTTGTGTGAGGAACGAATAAGTGTGGAGGAGAGTATGAGGTCTTGGGAGGATCGGAGATTAGGTGAAGGAAGGTGGCCTTCCAGGGAAGGTGGCCTTTCTCGTCGCTATTATCTCGATCAGACGAGTCTCTGAGTTGGCTGCCCTTTCCTGTCGGACGCCGTTCCTTTCGTTCCACCGGGACAAGGTGGTTCTCAGACCGTCCCCTACTTTCCTCCCGAAGGTGGTGTCTTCCTTCCACCTCAGAGGATATCGTACTTCTGTCCCTTTGCCCCACTCCAACGCACCACGTGGAGAAGGATCTTCACTCCTTGGACCTTGTTAGAGCTCTCGGGAATTACGTGTCCAGGACGGCATCTTTTCGACAGACGGATGCTCTGTTCGTGCTCCCGGCAGGACACTGGAAGGGACTGGCCGCTTCTAAGTCGACAATCGCCAGATAGATTTGGTCGACTATTCAAGAGGCCTACCGCGTCAGAGGCAAGCCTATCCCTACGGGCCTCAGGGCACACTCCACTCGGTCGGTGGGTGCTTCCTGGGCCATTCGGAATCAAGCGTCTGCAGAGCAGGTTTGCAAAGCTGTGACCTGGTCTAGCATGCACACCTTTTCAAAGCAGTACAATGTCCATACTTGGGCATCTTCAGATGCAAGTCTGGGTAGGCGTATTCTGCAGGCAGCGGTAGCGCACCTTGTAGACAGCAGGTGCCATAAGTTTACACTGTTGGGTTGTTATTTCCCACCCAAGGACTGCTTTTGGACGTCCCACGGTCCTGTGTCCCCCAATGTGGCGATGGAGAAATAGGGATTTTTGTGTACTCACCGTAAAATCCTTTTCTCCGAGCCACTCATTGGGGGACACAGCACCCACCCTTGTTTTGGCTTGTTGCCCATGATAAGTATTTTAGTCTCTCACATGTTGTTTCTACGGTTAAATCTTCTTAATCTCCTACTGCTTTGCTACGAACTGGTATTATCCGGAGCCAGTGGGCGGTGTATACTGCAGAGGAGGAGCTAACCCTTTTTGTATTTACTTAGTGTCAGCCTCCTAGTGGCAGCAGCATACACCCACGGTCCTGTGTCCACCAATGAGTGGCTCGGAGAAAAGGATTTTTCGGTGAGTACACAAAAATCCCTATTTTCTTGAGGGGCCACATGAGACCGTGATCGTTGTGGAGGGTCGAACCAATGGGCTAAAATTAATTATATACCATGTGTATACAGTATGATCCTCCACGTATCCTCTGTATATACAGTGAGCCCCCACTTAGCCCCTGCTTACAGTGTGAGCTCCCACATAGTCTCTCTATATAGTTAGTCCCTATGTCAATTGTTTCAGTGTTTTTCACTCATTCAAATGAATGGGGGAAAAAAGGCGTCAAAAAGTGCACATTTTACCCAGCATTGTTTTGCCGATGCTCTGGTTTTTGCAACATGTACACTTATCAGAATGCCTTAAAGGGAATCGTCACCCCATTTTAGGCCTATATGCTAAGGCCACCGCCATCAGGGGCTTATCTACAGCATTCTATAATGCTGTAGATAAACCCCCAATGTAACCTGAAAGATAAGAAATAAGTTATATTATGTTCAACAGGGGGCGGTCCCGGTCCGGTCCAATGGGCGTCGTGGTACGGCGCCTCCCATCTTCATACGATGACGTCCTCTTCTTTGCTTCCTGTCGCGGCTCCTTCACAGGCGTACTTTGTCTGCCCTGTTGAGGGCAGCGTAAAGTACTGCAGTGCACAGGCGATGGGAAAGGTCAGAGAGGCCTGAGCACTGCAGACAAAGTACGCCTGCGCAGGAGCCGTGACAGTAAGCAAAGAGGGCGTCATCGTATGAAGATGGGAGGCCCTGGATCGGACTGGACTGCATCGGGACCGCCCCTGGGTGAGTATAATCTAACTTTTTTTTCTTATCTTTCAGGTTACATCAGGGGTTTACCTACGGCATTACAGAATGCTGTAGATAAGCCCCTGATGGCGGTGGCCTTAGCTTATAGGCCTAAAATGGGATGAGTAAGTAAGAAAAAAATTCAGCTCCGGAGTAAAAGTCATCAATTTTATTTCCACAAATTTAAAATTCGGAAAAAGCTGCTTGCAAGTAACTGCACAACTATTCCAGAAAAGAAGCCATAAGTTAGCTGAATGCGTTTCGAGCACGCATGGTGCTCTTTGCTGTGGACAAAGAGCACCATGCGTGCTCGAAACGCATTCAGCTAACTTATGGCTTCTTTTCTGGAATAGTTGTGCAGTTACTTGCAAGCAGCTTTTTCCGAATTTTAAATTTGTGGAAATAAAATTGATGACTTTTACTCCGGAGCTGGATTTTTTTCTTACTTACTCAGCAGAGGACGTTGGGTGGTGGCGTTTTCCTTGCTCGGATGTTCCTGTGGACTCTCATGGATTTGCTGATGGGGGTGAGCTGAAACTTAACTTTTCCACTGTTCTAAAATGGGATGACAGATTCCCTTTAATATTTAGGTTAATTAACCTGGTAGGTAAATAAGCAGTCTTTGTTATAGAGACCTCACTGTCTCTTGCATTTGAGAACGGCTCTACTCCACCTCTTGCTAGTCTGTTAACAGACTCCGTTCCAAGAATCCAAAAACTGGAAAGATTACACTACGCAAAAATGGTATGAAGAGTTTGGAGATTTTTGAGCCTTAAGCATCTGTTGCTTGTGCAGTGGGTAGAGGTGAACTGTCCTTGGCTTCATCTGCACCAGATTCCTCTGGTGATGGTTTGTGGGGTCGTCATATAAGCCAGCAGCGAAGTGTTCATGACTGAATGACTCCTCAGGAGAGCGGCACCACAACTCTTCACCTGTAATAAACATACAGCGGATGTTATTTTATAGCTCCAGTTTTCTGCCGCACTTTATACAAACCTGCTACTCTTTGGTATCATGGCAGAATGAGGTTTGAAAAGCCCATCCATGTGTAGCAGAAAAAAATCGACTTGGAAAAGCAAGCAAAATGCAGACATTACCCATATATTCACTAAATTTTGGTGAGACCTCCCAATATGGCTTTGAGGTTTATCACATTGCGTTCTTGATGTGACGCAGCCCTGGATGTGCTGCACTGCTCTTTGATAGCGTATAGCCGATGTTTAGCTGACTGTTTTTCCTTTTTATTTTGTGATCCTATAGACCTTGTACTTGGCATCAATGCTGATTAAAGCTCTCTGGAACAATGCCCTCGCTGCTAAAGCCCAGCTTTCTAAGCAGAGCTCATTTGCTTCATTACTAAATAACAACTTACCAATGGGTAATAAAAAGGGTAAGTCTGTTCATGTCTACTTTTAATGATTTTTCCGTCACACTCGCAGTGTATTGTGGAGTTTTCCTTGAATTGTCCTTGTGTTTTTAGGATCGCCGGCAGCCAGTCCACAGAGCAGCGACAACAGTGACACTCACCACAGTGGAGGAAGCGACATAGAAATGGACGAGCAAATCATGAATCGATCCAAGCATGTACAGCAGCGACTGTCTGATACGGAGGTACTCGGCTTTGTGCTTGTAGTTTTGATTTCAGCCGCCTCCTGAGGCCTGGCCTACAGTGTCGTAATGCTTGAAGGATGTTTCACTTTTATGTTAATATGTAATGTGGACTGCACATGCAGATGAGTTCAGAGATTGGCTGCAAAATGTCACCGCTGCAGCTGATCAACAAAGACTCAAGCAGCGTACTGCGATGTGAACACTTGTTTGCCCCTTAGAGCCCTCCCCATTTTCCCAACCTACAGGTAGGCGGTAACTGGCACAGAGGCGGCACACGCTCACTGGGGACACTGCTCCGGCGTTCAGTGAGTATACACTGAGACACAGATCATGCTGGGAGTGCAGCCGTCACAGCGAGGCCCTGCCCGTAATCAAGTGTGTCTACTCTGTACTCTGAGTATGGAGTTTACTCTCAGATCTGAGTATGGAGTTTAAGTAGCAAACCTGAGCTGGAACAGATGGGGATGTGTATAGGGGATGTGTGAAGTGTGACAGAATGGTAATGGAGTGGACTTTAAAAATACCTAAAAGTGCCGGCGCTACAGTTTGATGCAACATTTAAGAAAAATAAAGTAACCCCCCTCAAAATTGTACAATTCCCACAAGGCTGTTTGATTTTATGAGTCACATGTACATAAGTGGCAATGGACTGACTCATGCCCTGTTGTCTCCTAAGCACGCATATTAGGTGTTCTGTTAGCCACCTTACATCGCTTTCTGTGCAGTGAAATCTCCCGTGTTCTGTCACTAGGAATCCATGCAGGGGAGCTCAGATGAGACGGCAAACAGCGGTGAGGATGCAAGCAGTGGACCCGGGAGCAGCAGCGGGCACAGTGATGGGTCAAGCAATGAAGTAAATTCCAGTCACGGCAGTCAGTCTGCGGGAAGCCCGGGCAGTGAGGTGCACTCGGAGGATATAGCAGATATGGACGCCTTAAAAGAAGAGGAGGAGGATGAGGAGGAGCATTGCCACAACCCACCAAAGAACAGCAGAGTGGTCGACTTGCAGAAGAGAAAATTGGAATCTCAAGCAGGTATTTGTTTGGGGGAGCCCCAGGGGACATCAGGCATGGGTACAGCAAGTAATGGCACTTGCAAGGACCTGGTTTTTAATTCAGAGTCTGTTCAACCAGGTGATAGTCGCATTCGCATCTTGGATGCCTGCTCCCATGCCGAAGATCATGATCACGACATGGAAGGAGAGATGAGCGGCGGCCACATCCAAGGCTCTCACGATACCTGCATCACCCGGACCGGAGACTTCCTGGGAGAAACTATTGGGAATGAGCTGTTTAACTGCAGACGGTTTATAGGCCCCCAACATCACCATCACCACCACCACCATCACCACCATCATCACCATCACCACCATGAGGGGTAAGTCTTCATTCAGGAACTTTATTTAGATGATTCTTTGTGATAAGAAGCCACAATGTCACCTGGGATGCATCCCTATTACTCTCGTTACAGCACTGTTTTATATGGTGGTGGGCATTTCTGGTGCAGCACCTATACATTATGGCTCTGCAGATTAGCAGTATCATAGGAGATTTATTAATCCGAGGAAGTTAGAAATCTCTTTATTTGCACAAACAAGCAGTGTGACCTGCCCGCCACCACATTTATTACACGATTTAGAGATACTTCCTTCCCTTGTGATGAGGGGTGCGGCTTTAGGAGCAACACAATGCGCTAGAGTTGTGCCCATTGTAGGCAAGATGCCTACTTTTTCCCACATGGCTAACAGTGCTGGTATTTGGGTTAGTGACGTGGTCTCCCATCAATGCAGCATGCGGCGTACAGAGGGTTTGCCATTGTTACCATAGTCTTTTTGATAAGTCCTGAAATAGCACCCTGTAAAAAAAAAAAAAAAAACCTGAGTAAAAGTGACTTAAAACATTAGAAATGTATGTTAGGCCTAGTTCACACTTATCCAGTGCCCTTCACTGTGCGCCTACATCACGTTTTCTGCTACATCTTTAAAAATGGATTCAGACTGAACCCGTGATGGGGCATCCAGTATAATGGGACAGATGAAGACACCTTGGACTCTTGTTTGCGCTTTGTTCTGGCGGTGTCCATATTTTGACACATGCACAAATACATAGTCCACCATGCCACTGCCCACCTGAAAAATAGTGGAAATTCAATAGCAGAGCTAAAATGGCGAGAAAGTTAGTTATGTCATTTAATGTTCTACACTATGTAACACTAGAAATATCACACGTTTTGGGAAGAAGGGTGGAGGCTTTAATTCTTTGTCATACTACATATTGTCCATGTTCAAGACATGCTGTGCTTTTATTTCAGGCACATGGTGGACGACATGCTGAGTGCAGATGATGTTAGTTGTAGCAGTTCTCAAGTAAGTGCGAAGTCCGAGAAGAATATGGCTGACTTTGATGGAGAGGAGTCTGGATGTGAAGAAGAACTTGTGCAGATCAACTCACACGCCGAGCTGACCTCTCACCTGCAGCAGCACCTCCCCAACCTCGCTTCTATCTACCATGAACACCTCAGCCAAGGCAAAGCGGATTTATTATTTTCTTTTTTTTAATGTAGCTTTTAGGGTTTGTATGAGAAACTCAACATCATTTACAATATAAACATTTTTACATTGCAATTTATTTGTGGAAAGGTATCCATTTTCTAAATATCTGTTTAAAAAAAAAAAAGGGGGAGAGGCATTTCTGGTTATCACTTATCTCCCCCCACAGAGGATTACACATACACTATGACCGATCCTTCTCTCCATCTGACATCTGCTGTCAGGACACTCTTGTGAACATTAATTGCTCATGGTCATCTAATCTGTGTCTGCATTTACCTTAAGGCCGGGTGCCCATGATCTGAAAATAGCAGCGCTTTGGACGCGGCATATTTTCGCTGCGTTCTATTGAGCGCAGGTAAATCTGTATGTGTTCACTGAACCGAGCGGATTTCCCGCATTCAATACATTCTATTGATTCAGTTTCTGTTGCGGAGACTAGCGGTCTACAGTTCTGAAAGACATGCCGCATGTCCGTCTCTGCGGGTGATGCGCAGGCTGATACACAGAAATCCCATCCACTATGTTGTAACATCTAAATAAATACGCATTGTCAAAACCACAGCAATTCGTGATAGTTTGCACGTACGCGAACAGTGTATAGTGCCATATAACACATGCAAGGCAGCATAAAATATCCATTATACAATTCAGATGTCTTAGTGAATATTTACTCATCTCCTTTGTATGTTCTGTGCAGGTCCCTCTGTTCATAAACACCAGTACAACAGCAATGCTGTGGTGGACATCAATCTAGATAATGTGTGTAAGAAGGGCAACACGCTGCTGTGGGACCTGGTGCAGGATGAGGACGCTGTGAGTTATCATTTACACTTTTGCAGTGTATGGATTTGATAAGTATGTTAATAGTTTTGTCTGTCACTATATGCATTTTTCTGATTTTGCAGGTTCACCTTTCTGAAGGGTTAATAAATGAAGCAGAGAAACTTCTCTGCTCATTAGTTTGCTGGTTTACGGACAGGCAAATTAGAATGCGTTTCATTGAGGGCTGCCTAGAAAACCTCGCTAATAATAGGTAAGGAATAATAATACAGATCATCATTTGTTCTATAGGATTATGTTTTCATCATGTTCAGAGAAAACGAATCTATACTTAGATTGCATGTGCTGTGACAGTGACACAGCCGCTACACAAACAGCTGATCAGCCGGCGCGCTCCATGTATCCGGGTTACCTCTGCAGCTTATTCAGCAAGCGCTATAGCTTGCCGAATAAGCAGGGACCCAATTAAATGCGCTCAACTCTCGATACTACACTTTCGCTTACTATTGGTTTGAATAGGAGGTGCATGTGCAGTACCCTTCCATGGTCACTGTCATAAGATGGAGCAGATCCGCAATCGAGCAGTGCCAGTCAGCGGCCACCACAACCAACACAAAGTAAAGCTCATCAGCAGGGATGCCATGTCTCGGACCCCGACCGATCAGACATTGATGACGTATACTAAGAATAGGTCATTATTGCTAAAGTAGTGAACAACCTCTTGAAGTATAATTAGCACCTCTACACTAGAAAAACATCTAACTTTTATTACCTGTGGTCCTACACCATGTCTGTGCCCCACACTGCATGTTGTGGTATAAAAGTAAATACTTAGGATAGATTGTCACTTAGTAAGTCAAACATTGCATATTACAAGAGCAGCGTTTGATACTTAATTTAAAAATAATAAATAATCTTTTCAGAATTTAGACTGGGTCTGACCTGTGCTTAGCTGTTCTCTGGATTTTGGTGTATAAAATAGTACACAGTTTATGAAAATACAACTGCACCTTTTTGACCACTCAGAAAAATAGTCTTTATGGTCAAGAGGAAAAAAATAAAACTGCTGTAAGAAAATGCTGCACACAGATTTACTTGCACTGGAAATGAACATGAATGTTTCCTATCCAAAATGTATAAACATGTCTTATGTTTTCTCAGTGAACCTTAGTTTTACTGCATTTGCATTGCTTTCTATAAAGTATAAGATTGACTAGTGATGAGCGAGTATACTCGTTGCTCGGAGATTTAGTTTTTGTCGAAGCAGCTGCATGATTTACAGCTTCTAGCCAGCCTGAGTACATGTACGAAAACTGAATCTCCCAGCACGCTGAAATACTCAAATCACCTGAGCGTGAACAGAATAACCCGAGCAAGGAGTATACCCCTTCTCTGGAACTCTCTAGCACAACATATCAGACTCTCACCTACCATCAAAACTTTCAAAAAGAACCTGAAGACCTACCTCTTCTGGCAAGCCTACAACCTGCAGTAACTGCCGATCGACCAAACCACTGCACGACCAGCTCTATCCTCATCTACTGTATCCTCACCCATCCCTTGTAGATTGTGAGCCCTCGCGGGCAGGGTCCTCTCTCCTCCTGTACCAGTTGTGACTTGTATTGTTCAAGATTATTTATTGTACCTGTTTTTATTATGTATACCCCTCCTCATATGTAAAGTGCCATGGAATAAATGGAGCTATAATAATAAATAATAATAATACTCACTCATCACTAATTATGACCCTTTGATAATGGTTTTCAATTTATTGTTTTCAGGTCTGTAGTTGTGTCTCTCCGACTCCTGCCCAAGTTGTTTGGTACCTTTCAGCAGTTTGGAAGCAGTTATGATACCCACTGGATAACCATGTAAGTTACCAAAGACCCCATCCCCTGCCCACAGCAGTTTCTTCAGAGACTGCAAAAGTCTACTGTGGGACAATCTATTCACCTGATAGTCCGTCCACAATCTCCATAACAGGGCCCGTTCCTTGTTCCAGTTCTGTATTTCACCCTTTCTAACTGCCGTATTTACTTTAAGCATAGCACCATGGCAGGATGCCAAGGCAGACTACTTACACAGGTTATGGTCCATCTCAAAGAAGACTTGGTTGTAAAATTGCAATACTCTTCTATTCTGTAAACACGTTCAACTTTCTGACTCCGTTATGGAGCCTGCACCACATAGTCATGCCTCCAGAATTATAGGTAGTAGTTATCAGCTCTTCTCATATTTAAGTGGTCTTTGTCAATTTCTACCAATCAACGAGATACAGTCATACCATTCATAAACTGTGTCCTGTATGCATCCAGTTTAGCATTACCGTAGGGCTGTTTAGCACTTTGGTGCAAAAATTCGACTTGTGGAGATCACCAACTTAGCCATATTGACACAAGTTTTCAACATTGAGCCAGTTTAGTCTGACTTTTTATTTCTTTGCAGGTGGGCAGAGAAGGAATTAAACATGATGAAGCTGTTCTTTGACAATTTGGTGCACTACATCCAGTCTATTCGAGATGGGAGACACAAGCATGTTCTGTAAGTTTTTGTGCGTCAAATGGGTAATATACCATATATACTAGAGTATAAGCCGACCCCCCCTAATTTTGCTACAAAAAACTGGGAAAACTTAATGACTCGAGTATAAGCCTACGGTGGGAAATGCAGCAGCTACCGGTAAATGTCAAAAATAAAAATAGATAGGGCGTGTCCTAGCTGGCCATGTGAGTGGAAGCAGTGAAGAGTGCTCCTGCTGCCAGAAGGACAAAAATCCTGCTTTAACCCCGATTTTCGGGTAAACTCACCTAAATCCGGCTGGCTGAAGGTCCGGAGAGTGCAGCGGTGCGGAGCGGCGGGTCCGGAGTCGGCAGCGATGACCAGGAGGCGGCAGAAAGACGCTGGCACCAGCGATGCAGGAGCCGGCCAAGATGGTGCTAATGCTAGGGAGGACGCCGAGAAGGAGAACGCCGCATGTCAGCGGCGCATGGAGGTGGCCGCAAAGCTGCAGCAGTATGCCAGAGTGGAGGCTGCTGAGGAGGCAGAACCAGGATCTGGAGCTGGAGCTGACCAGGAGGAGGAGGATGCAAGCACGGCTGAGCAGCATGAGGTACAGAGGGGGAAGGAGAGAGGCAGCATGGCTGGGGCTAGTGGGGGACCTGAAGCTATATCACAGGGAGAGGAGCCGACTCTTAGAGATGTTATCACACTGATCTCTTCATGTCAGCAATCCCTGAACTCCTTGGCCCAGCAGATGCAGGAAGTTAAAGCGGACACAGCACAGATTAATGCGGCTCTGCAGAAAATGGACAAACGTATAGGAGTGGTCGAGGAGAGGGTGAGCACGGCAGAAGATCACATAGTTAAGCTACAAAAAGCTGAAAAGAAGTTTGCCCAAGCAATAGCCGAGCTCGCTGCTAAAAATGAGGATCTGGAAAATAGATCCAGAAGAAATAATATACGTATAGTGGGGCTGCCTGAAAAGACTGAGGGGAGAAATCCCACTGAGTTTGTGGAGAACTGGCTGTTGGAGAAGATTGGGAGCACAGTGTTGACAAAAGTCTTTGCTGTTGAACGGGCTCATAGGGTCCCGCTGCAGCCCCCGGAGCGAATCCCCGTACCATGCTTGCTAAAATACTCAATTACAGAGACAGAGACATTATCCTTAGAAAGGCTAGAGAGATGGAGGATCTGACGGCTGGAGGTCAAAAAATCGCCATTTATCCGGATTATTCCGCTGCGGTTCAGAAACAGCGGATGAAGTTTACTGGAGTCAAGCGACGGCTGAGGGAGCTGGGAGTGCAGTATTCAGTGATGTTTCCCGCCAAGCTGAGACTGGTGGCTTTTAATAAGACCCACTTTTTCCTAACACCGGAGGACGCTACCCAGTGGCTTGATACTCATGAGAAAAAACTTAAGGGAATGGCCGACTGACATTTCGGCGAGATCCAGTTGGGATTTGTTTTCTCTGTCGATAGAGGAGAGTTCTGCGCTCGTTAGCAATGGTTAAAGAGTTGAGCAACTGTTGGGGCTTTTGCTGGGCCATATTGAAGGAATGGCCGGAGGGGACAGTACCAACTACTAAGTACGGGGGAGGAGGGTTATGCTGGGTACTGTGAACTGGTTTGGTACTTTTTCTATATGTTAATATAAGTTGAAATGTTAAGATACAATAAAGTGAAAGTTGGGGGGGAAATTGTGATTGCTATGGCAGCGGGACGCGAATGGAGAGGGTTAAGCAGTGGGCAGTGGAGCCCCACTCTTGCTGAGAGGAAGAATGCGTTATATTGGGGGGGGTTAGGGGGGCAAGTTGGGAGGGGGCAGGGGGGGTGGGAGGGTTGGGGCAGCTCATACTTGGGAAATTGGATACTTTAAGAAATGATGAGCCACATTATGGGAGATTGTATTAAAATATTGAGTTGGAATGTGAGAGGTCTGGCGGATAAAACACGGCGGGCGGCAAGTCTGCAGTATGTCCGAGAACAGAAGGTCTCAATGATATGTCTGCTGGAGACACATTTAGTGCGGGAGAGGGTGAACGTATTGAATAGGCGCTGGATACAGAGGGCGTATCATTCTACTTTCTCGACGTACTCTAGGGGTGTGTCTGTGTTAATACCTGCGGGGGTGCAGTATGAGGAGGTAATGGTAAAAGAGGATGTGGATGGTCAGTATGTGGTGGTGAAATGTAAAATAAATAGAGTGTTGATGTGTATAGCGGCAATGTATATTCCGCCCCCATACTCAAGTAAGAAGATAAGAGAGGTGCTGGAGAGGGTAGAGCGTTGGGGACCGTTACCATCTCTAATTATTGGCGATCTTAATAATATCTGTGATGACTTTTGGGACAAAAACAAAAATCCCCAGAATAGAACAGGGGGACATATCACTACGTTTGGGACCTATGTCCGGGAAGTAGGTATGATTGATTTATGGAGAGTTAGACATATTGGGGAAAGGACGTACTCATGCTACTCGCCAGCTCATGGTACTTTGTCTAGGATTGACTTGGCGCTGGGTAACTGTTTACTGGACACGATGGTAGGGGAGGTGAGATATTTGCCTAGGGCTGTTTCAGACCATAGTCCAGTTGAGGTGGAATTTCGGCCTGTGGGGACACGGATCGGGAGCAGGAAGGAGTGGAAGATTCACCCTAATTGGCTACACAGTATGGACTTGGAAAAGATAAAGAAGGAGTTGGTGGAATTTTTTGAGATCAACGAGGGAAGTGTAGATGTTCTTACTGTGTGGGAAGCCGTGAAGGCGTACTTGAGGGGACTGCTGTTCAGGGATATTAGCAGGTGTAAGAGGAAATCGAGAGAGACAGAGAGGTTGGCGGTTGAAGGTGCTGAGGATAGCCGAGGATGAGATGGTAATAGCGGGTACTCCGGAAGCTGGGAGGAGGCTAAAGGCAGCTCAGAGTCAGTTGGAGGAGGTATTGCTCGGTAAGGCTGAAAGGAAGAGGGAATTCATGAATCTGGCTTTTTACCAGGAGGGCGAATCTGTGGGTCATTTGCTATCGATGGTGGCTTCTGCCCAGAGAAACACTTCCTTTGTTCATTCTTTGGTATCGGGGAGCGGTGTGGCTGTCTCTGAGACTTCAGAGATTTTGGAAATTTTTGCGGATTTTTATGCGGACCTATATTCCTCTCAGGTAGATGGGTCGGTGGAGGACACGGTGGCGTTCCTTGAGGAATTGGAGCTCCCAAGGCTGAGTGGCATAGATAGAGAAGATTTGGAAGCTCCCATTACGGAGGAGGAATTGGGTCGGGCACTGCAGTCTATGGCTAATGGGAAGGCACCTGGTGTAGATGGATTTCCTGCTGAAATTTATAAAAACTTTGGGGAAGTGCTGATCCCTAAATTAAGGGTACTTCTGGAGGAGGCTAGGAGTGGCGGTCGTCTACCGGCATCTATGCGGGAGGCCATAATAGTGGTGATTCCTAAGGAGGGGAAGGACCCGACACAGCCGGATTCATATCGGCCAATCTCCTTGCTTACTACAGACGTTAAACTTCTGGCTAAGGTGTTGGCGATGAGGTTGACAAGTGTTATTTCCGGCCTGGTGCACTCAGACCAGTCCGGCTTTATGCCTGATCGGTCCACTGCGATCAACTTACGAAGGCTGTATATGAATTTGCAACTCAGATCTGACAACTGTGGCCAGAGAGTTATTGCATCTTTAGACGCTCATAAGGCGTTCGATAGTGTGGAGTGGGGATATCTCTGGCAGGTGCTCCGGAGTATGGGGTTTGGACCGCAGTTCATATCCTGGATTCGACTGATGTACTCGATGCCGATGGCTAGGGTTAGGGTAAATGGGGGGTTATCACGGACCATACAACTGGCTAGAGGGACGAGACAGGGGTGTCCGCTCTCTCCTCTTGTTTGCTCTGGCTGTGGAACCACTGGCTGCTAAGCTTCGACGGTCTGATGAGGTGACTGGGTTTAAATATGGGATAATTGAAGAAAGGGTGGCGTTGTATGCGGATGACATTCTGCTATTTCTGGCTGACCCGGGTACGTCCTTGGAGGGAGCAATTGGGATTATTGAGTGTTTCGGATCGGTGTCGGGACTTAGGATAAACTGGAGTAAGTCTGTCTTGTTTAAGGTGGATGTTGATGGTGGGGAGCCACTGGAGGATGGGCGACTGGAGGTGACTAGCCAATTTAAGTACCTTGGAATATGGGTATCTATGCCTGTTACTGACTATATACATAGAAATCTGACTCCAATCTTAGGTGTTCTTAAAGCGAAAGCGGATGCTTGGCTTAAACTGCATTTATCTGTGGTAGGTAGGGTGAATCTTATTAAAATGATTTTGATGCAAAAAATACTGTATATTCTTCATAATGCGCCAGTTTGGATACCACGCGGGAGATTTAGACAGATTAACTCTCTGTTCAGGAATTTGATATGGGGGAGACAGCATCCGCGTATAAAACTGGAGACACTTCAGCGACCCAAGGAAGATGGGGGATTGGCATTGCCTAACCCTGAAATATATTTTCTTGCAGCCCAGAGTCAGCATTTAAAAGGCTGGGCGCATGAAGGGTCATCTGGGGCGGTACAGCGGCTGATGGAAGTGGTGACAAAAAGAAGGCCAGTGGTACAATGTTTGGAGGATGGATCCCTGGGGGCTCTTGGGAAATTATACCCGACTGTTTTGTTGATACGCAGGCTGTGGGGTAGGCTGAGACATATACGGGGGGTCACGGATTTGACTAGATTCTCATCGCTATGGCATAACAGCAACTTACAGGAGTTTGAGGCACTGGGGGTACTGACAGAATGGCTGGGCAAAGGGATTCAGTACGTGTATCAAATAATTGAGCGAGGTGAATTGAAATCATTTTCCCAATTACAGGCGGAATTTGGTCTTGGGACTGTGGGGGAATTTCAGTATTTGCGGATGAGGCATGCTTTTGGAGCTCAGAGTAGAAACGGAGGTATTGGAATTCAGAGGGATATAGTACTGGAGTATGTGTGTAATGAAGGGACTACTGGGGGAGTCATATCTACTTTGTATAAAGATCTGTTGCACACTTTCCTATTGGGGTTTCCAATAATGGCGAGAGCTAAGTGGGAGAGGGATCTGGGTCCAATGGAGAATGAGACTTGGGAGTCGGTGCTAGAATGCGTCCCACGATTGTCACTGAGCGAACCGTATAGACTGTCACAGCTCTATGTGATATACAGGGTTTATAAGTCACCGATGGTGCTATATAAGGCTGGTTTGCGTGATGATTCTGAATGCCCGAGGTGTAAAACTGCAGATGCTGATATACTCCATATGATGTGGACGTGTCCCAGACTGGCTGCTTTTTGGGTGGTAGTTTTGAGTCGTATGGATGTAGGGTGCCAAGGGATCCTATAGTGTGCTTGTTGGGATACGTGGATGAGATTGGAGTGGATAACAACCTAAAGATAGCTATTGCCAGATTGTTATATATGGCTAGGAAGGTAATAGCTCGAAATTGGATTAGGGAAGAACCGCCGTCAAGAGGAGAGTTCCTCCAGTATGTGAAGCAGGGCCTGACACTGGAAAAGGGGTTTTATAAAAAAAGAGGGAAAATCGAAATGTTCAATAAAATGTGGTCTCCGTGGATTGCTATGGGATAGGGGTATTATAGAGGGAGAGTTAATTAAGGTTCCTAATTAATGGTAATGTTAAATGTGGCTTATATTATTGGCCGAGGGATTAGATAGTATATTGGTCTAATGATGGAAGTGCTAAGGCTACGTTCACACTAGCGTTGTGCGCCGCTGTGTCGGCGACGCGACACACAACGCACCGAAAAACGCGTGCAAACACACGCAAAAACGCTGCGTTTTTCGACACGTGCGTCGTTTTTTGACGAAAATCGGACGCAAGAAAAATGCAACTTGTTGCGTTTTCTTGGTCCGACGCTACCGTCAAAAAAAGACGCACGTGTCGGAAAACGCAACAAGCAAAAACGCATGCGTCCCCCATGTTAAACATAGGGGCGCATGATGCGTGCGTCGCCGCTGCGTCGCCCGGCGCTAGCACGATGCACACTAGCCGAACGCTAGTGTGAACGTAGCCTCACCAAGGTGAGCTGCTTTGGAGGGTGGTGGGATTGAAGGGGAATGTTTGAAGGGGGGAAAAAAGCTTTGTATTGAAAATGAGAATGTAACATGTCCTTTATCTTGTTATTCTTAATAAAAATTTATTTGAATAATAAAAAAAAAAAAATAGATACCAATAAAAGTAAAATTAATTGAGACATCAGTAGGTTAAGTGTTTTTGAATATCCATATTGAATGAGGAGCCCCATATAATGCTCCATAAAGTTTATGATGGGCCCCATAAGATGCTCCATATTAAAATATGCCCCATATAATCCTGCATAAAGGTTAATAATGGCCCCATAAGATGCTCCATAGACACATTTGCCCCATATAGTGCTGCACAAACCTTGATTATGGCCCTATAAGATGCTCCATAAAGACACTTGTCCCATATATCGTAATGCTCCACAAGCGTTAATTATGGCCCCATACAGACACTTGCCCCATATAGTGGTGCGCAAACGTTATGGCCCCATAGATGCTCCATACAAACACTTGCCCCATACAGTGCTGCACAAATGTTATGGCCCCATACAGACACTTGCCCCATATAGTGCTGCTCAAACGTTATAGCCCCATAGATGCTCCATACAGACACTTGCCCCATTTGCTGTTGCTGCAATAAAAAAAAATAAAATCACATACTCACCTCTCCGTCTTTCAGGCCCCCGGCACTTTCAATATTCACCTGACTTCGTTCAGCGTCTTCTGCACTAACGTTCAGGCAGAGGGCGCGCGCTAACCACGTCACCGCGCCCTCTGACCTGAGCGTCACTGCTAAAGACGGAGCGGCGCCAGAACGAGGAACAGGTGAATATCGCGCAGCGCTCCCCTCCCCGTTATACTCACCTGCTCCTGGCGCGGTGCAGTCCCTGCTTCCCAACGCCGCAGCTTCATCCTGTACTGAGCGGTCACCGTTACCGCTCATTACAGTAATGGGAGGTGGAGCCGCATATTCATTACTGTAATGAGCGGTACCATGTTACCGCTCAGTACAGGAAGAAGCTGCCGGCGCCTGGGAAGCCAGGGACCTGCAGGGACCGCACCAGGAGCAGGTGAGTATAATTAGACAGCCCCTGCTCCCCCTCTCCTGCCGACCCCTGGGTATGACTCGAGTATAAGCCGAGAGGGGGACTTTCAGCCCAAAAAAGTGGGCTGAAAATCTCGGCTTCTACTCGAGTATATACAGTATATGGAATTGTTCAGAGTAAAGAGTTTTCTCTCTAAATATCAGCTATCCATGGGATAAGTGAATGAACCTGTGGAGCTCATGCTGGATCACTGTTTATTTCTATACGTTATTCCTAGACATTGTGGATTGGTGTAAAATGTATTTATTGGCAGTACCCATTTCAATAACAATTTTCTAGAATTGATTCACCATTGTATGCATGTTAGTCTTTTGTTACAATGCAAGTTTAATGAACTTGGTAAAAAGGCAGCATGCAGTAAACTGTCCTGGTTCCTGCATGTACCCAGCACGATAATGATTAAATTTGTGTTTCTGCAGAAATCTGCTTAGTTTCTTTGATATGTTAACATTTGGGTTTGGGTCAATGTAAGCAGTGACCACTCACAAAATAATATTGAAATTGTTACCGTTCAGGTACAGCCACAGTGCAGAGGTCCAGGTTCGTCTTCAGTTTTTAACATGTGTGTTCTCTACCTTGGGATCACCAGACCATTTTAGTAAGTATTCGACACATTTCAGTTTATATATTTCTTTCAGTATTGTTACACTATCTGCTGCTTGACACTGCTTCCAATAAGAAATAGTCCTGCAAAATGGACGACTCCAGGTTGCTCATTTAGAAACTCTTCAAGTATTTCCTCTTTCCTTTTGTTAGGATTGAGTTTAGAGCAGGTGGATATCCTGTGGCACTGCCTAGTAGAAGATTTGGAGTGCTATGATGATGCTTTACATTGGTTCCTAAATCAGGTGCGCAGCAAAGATCAGCATGCCATGGGGATGGAAACTTACAAGCATCTCTTCTTAGAAAAGGTAATTGAATTTGTACTTCTTTTTATTTGACATGACTGTCAGCAGACCGTGGTTGGATCGGAATACACTGCTCGACCCCTGGGTCTCCTTGCCTGAACTCCCTGCCTCATGCGAACGATAAATCACTAAAGAGATAAATATTACTCAAAATTCATAAATAAGTTTTCTGGTCTTAAGCTACAAGTCTGTCGTCACACTGTGACAGCAAACTTGTGAGTGTTAACGTTGTACCCATTGAGCGCTGTGGGGATACGCCGGGAGCCGGTGGTCATATGACCGCAGGTATGCAATTTGCATACTCCCTGGCACATTCCAACTATACGGTATTCGCCCTCGCTTAATACACATGCATTGAGTGAGGTCGTGCACGTTTAGTTGGCATGTGACTACATCTATGCCAATCACATGCTTAGTCATGCTCCCACCGCTCCAGTCACCGGAGAATCCTCACAGCGCACGATGTGGGGATTCACAAGTCTGCAGTTGTGCTTGTAGCTTACACCCAGACTACCCCTCCAAGTGTATGCACACACAAAATGTATGATGTATTTGTATTTGTAGATGCCACAGCTGAAACCTGAAACTATTAGCATGACAGGCCTCAACCTGTTCCAACATCTGTGCAATCTTGCTCGGTTAGCAACTAGTGCCTACGATGGTGGCTCAAACTCAGAGGTAAGTAATAATCCTTGATGATCAGATTTCTTTAGGTTGTGTGTTCTCCGTATCACAACAAATTACAACTTTAAGCTGCGCAATTTGTTTAATAATGGCATTTCTAACCTACTTTTATCTAGTTATGCGGAATGGACCAGTTTTGGGGCATTGCTTTAAGAGCACACTCCGGAGATGTCAGCCGCGCTGCAATCCAGTACATTAATTCTTATTACATTAATGGTAAGAATAACTTTGACTTAAGTTGCAAGTACAAATTAAAGGAATTTTTTGTGTTTAGTATCACAAATTGCCTGGGCTTACTACAATTGTTTTTTTTTGTTCTAAATCGATTTTTATTAATTTTTTTAAAGGTAAAACAGGGCTAGAGAAAGAGCATGAATTTATTAGTAAATGTATGGAAAGCCTTATGATTGCATCTAGTAATCTTGAGCAAGATGCGCAGTCGAGCCTGACGATCATTGAACGAGGGCTGTTGATGCTGAAAACACACCTTGAAGCTTTCAGGAGACGGTAAGCAGCTGGGCATTAATGCGTCTTACTACTTTTAAAAGATTTACCTCTTTGTCGAAAAGGGGCATTATTCTCTCTTTGCTAAATAATACAGTAGAATAGTGAATGTTTGGGCTAATTTACCATGGACTAAACTTTTAAGTAGATGAATACAAAGGAGGAATTTTTTTTATACTTGCAGTGTAAACTTTTTATGGTGTCCCCCCCCCCCCCCCTTGCCTTTTTTTTGGCATCTAGAGGCGCCAAAACTAAGGACAAGACAGTCAGCTTTTACATAGACTTTTGCTGACCCCCCTTGCACCAAGCTAATCAGTTTATGACTAGCAGTAGGGAAAGTAATAGCAAATGAGAAAGCTCAGAGACCACCTCAAAAGAGACAGCCCTAATATCAGAAGGGCGACCGAACAATAATGTAGCGGGACCTGTGTCCTCCAATGACTCTCTGGATTGGGAAGGAGAGTGGCATAAAGCTAGGAGGGAGGAAGTCTGTTGAGATTGAAGGCCTAGGGGGAGTGTTACCGGATGTGGAGCTGAACGGACTTGGGAGGCTCAAGCTCCCTAGCCACCAGCTATCATATGCAGCTCAAAGCATAGTGAAGTGACCGGAGGAGGTCAGATCCGGAGATAAGATAAGTGAGGCGCGGCAGGAATGAGGCGAGGGAGAAGGAGGGGGCAGGCGCCCAGCAGGGTCCCGGTCTTTGAAGCGGCCAGTAGCTGGATCCAAGATGGCGGCCGCAGCTCTCACCACGCGGCCGCCGGCAGCAGCAGGTGTAACAGCAGTGTGAGGCAAAGGTCAGAGCTGCACAGTGAAACACTCCAACAGCCCCAAACTCCCAGCAAAGGTGCAAACTCCCTGACCACACAGAGCTATTCACCAGCATTGCAGTCCCTGCTCCTCCCCCTGCTGGGAATGCTGAAGGTCCAGAGCCTGAAGATTTACAGCCACTAAACACAGCCCTGACCGTCTCCTCAGACTCTCCTATTACAGACTCCAATTCTGCCCCTGTCACTGTAGCCACACTCAGATCCCTGCTGGGAGACCTGAAGCAAGCCATTCATACTGATATCACAACGGCTTTCACTGAGCTACATAAAGGAATTATTCAAATTGGCGACAGAACCTCACACATAGAGGGGAAACTGGAGGAATATACTACAGCGCACAACCAACTAGTAGACGTGCATAATGAAGCGGATGAAGAAATCATGGCCCTGAAACTGAAGCTTGCAGACTTAGAAGATCATTCCATGCGCAATAACCTACATTTCAGAGGAATTCCTGAGAGCGTGTCAGTGGATACACTAAAGGAGTTTTTAATGGACTTTTTTACAATTCTGGTGCCGTCAGCAGAATAGAGAGACCTGCTGATTGACAGGGTACAACGGATCCCCAAACCGAAGTCTGCTCCCAGCTCCGCACCGCGAGACGTGATAGCCAGGCTGCACTTCTACCACTTCAAGGAGGCAGTGACCAAGGCAGCGACAGCAAAGCAAGAACTTCCAGAAAGATTCCAGAACATCCTAGTGTTCACCGACTTGTCTGCGACAACCCTGAACAGGAGGCTGGAATTCTCATGCACAACCAAGATTCTGCGGGACAGCAATATTGTCTACAAGTGGGGATATCCAGTAAAGCTCATCGTGACAAAAAACGGAGCTTCACACGTCCTTGTGTCTCCCAGAGAGGCCATGACCCTGCTCCAGGAATGGTCCCTGACATCAGTGGATGAAGATACCAGCTCCCCACTAAAGAAAAGACCCCCGGCGCTGAACAAAGAATGGACCTGATACTCACGCAAGTCCTCTGTATCTACATGTATCACCTATGTGCTTATGCTGGGACACCACACTGTTATTTTTTTTTTTTTTACCTGCCTGGCAGGTTGAAGGGACATGAGAATAACGCTTTCGCTTTTTCTATTCTTTCCCCTCTTTAATACTGGATAGAAATGATTATCCAGTTGGTTCACGTAGAATCGGACTCGGAGTTGTAGAAGTTGTACTTGTTGTAGTTGTTAATAACTTTAACCCTTTTGTTTCCCTTATTATCCTGTATTTGGTGACTGATTTTTTTTTTCTTTTTTGTAACCAATGGTATTAAAGATATCGAGCATTAATGCGAAAGGCCTAAATAGCCCTTTCAAGAGATCGTTATTATGGAAAGAAGCCCAGGCACTCAAAGTGGACATACTATGTGTCCAAGAAACTCATTTAAATCGTGAAGATACACATAGATTACAACATAAAAATTACCCCCATATCTATGTGTCATATGCGGCGAAAAAGAAGAGGGGTAGCGATTGCAAAAAGACACTATATAGCATTCCAGCTTGTTGATAGCGTTCTGGATGATGAAGGCAGATAGGTCATATTGATATGTAATATCAATAATACGGTGTATACAATTGCATCTATATACTCACCCAATTCCGCTCAAATCACTTTATTAAAGACCTTATAACCAAATTATCCAAAATAAAACAAGGATCCCTGCTAATCTGTGGAGGTTTTAACATCGTCCCGATACCTAATATAGACAAATCTTGGTGCTCAAAGAAAAAGTCCCAATCCCATGCGTTGTCCCAGTGTCTTATGTCAGAAGAACTGTATGACACGTGGAGGGTCCTTCATGCTTCTGAACGGGATTATACATAATATTCCCACCCACATAAAGTATATTCAAGAATAGATCTAATAGTAGTGGATAAATGGCTCCTTCAAAATATACAATCAGCAAAAATTGGGAACATAACCTGGTCGGACCACGCTCCTGTAACATGCCAAATTAAAGAGACGTACAATAATTTAACTTATTCCCCGTGGATTATTAATAACTTTTTAATAGCCTCAGATAATATCAAATCCCATCTAAACGACCTTCTCCAGGAATTTTTTTTATATCAATAGTACCCCCGACATATCCCCGACCACAGTGTGGTGCGCCCACAAGGCCTATATAAGAGGGCGGCTAATACAGATAGCAGCGCAACACAAAAAATTGAGAATGCGACAAATGGAAGCGCTTCATAAAAATATAGCAACATTGGAAAACACCCATAAACATAGTCCCTCACCCACGGTATATAGAAAACTATAAAAGGCAAGATACAAACTATATCAGCTATTCCATTATAAATATGAGCATAATTTGAGGAGGAATAAAGCAAAATATTATTGGCAGGGGAATAAAGCGAGTAAAATACTTGCCAATAAGATTAAAGCGAGATTTGCAAAGCAAAAAATAGCTCACATACAAGATGATCAAAAGAACAAAATATACAACCCTAAAAGAAATAGCGAATACTTTTGCAAGATACTCCTCACTCTATAATCTTAAGACCGATAACCTTATCCCACAACCCAACGCTGAGCTAATTAATAATTCCCTAAATAGCATATCTTTACCCCAAATCCAAGAGGATAAATTGATGGCAATAAATCAACCTGTAAGCCAAAAAGAAATCCAACAAACCATTCAAGCTACAAAAAATAATAAATCCCCAGGACCGGATGGTATAACTAATGAATACTTGAAGTTATTCAATCAAATATTGTCCCCACATCTATTATTAGTCTTCCAAAATATATTTGAAATGGGCAAAATACGAGAAGAAATGTTACAGGCGACTATAATCCCCCTCCCCAAGCCAGGATAAACGCCCGACCACCCAAGTAATTTCAGGCCAATATCCCTTCTAAATACTGACCTCAAGCTGTACTCAAAAATCTTAGCAAATAGAATCTCCGATGTAATCCCTTCCCTGGTGCACAGAGACCAGGTTGGATTTATCAAATCTAGACAGACATTGGACGGCACCAGATGAATGATTGACCTCATCCATGTGGCGGGGAGGGACTGGATGGCTTCTCTGCTCCTATCCCTGGACGCGGAGAAGGCGTTCGATCGGGTGCATTGGGGATACCTGTTTGAGGTTCTGGGCAGATTTGGATTTACAGGTAATATTGTTAAAGCAATCACTCTGCTATATTCTTACCCATCAGCGTCGGTTTCTGTCTCTGGAATGATGTCTGACAGGTTTACTATTACTAACGGGACGAGACAGGGGTGTCCGCTATCACCCCTTATTTCTCCTTCGCCTCATTGGGGGACACAGGACCATGGGTTATGCTGCTGTCACTAGGAGGCTGACACTAAGCTGAGACAAAAAAGGGTTAGCTCCTCCCCTGCAGTATACACCCTCATGCTGGCATCCAGAGACCCAGTTTAAGCTTAGTGTCCGTAGGAGGCACACTGATTTTTAACCCTTTTGGTTTTTTTTTCTCTTTTTCTTTTTTCTTTTTCCTTTTTCCGGACGAAGGGGGCGACGGATTCTTCTAAGGTCCGATCTCCCCCGAACCAACAACAGGCGAGCACGGGAGTTTCACCTCTCCGTATCCTCTCCTGCGTCGTGGGAGCCACTGCCTGAGCTGTCCTTTTTTGGGCGACGGTTTCTCCCCTAATGGGCCCCGATCTCCCCTTTTTGTTATACAGACGAGCACTGGTGTTCCTACCTCCAGTATCCTCCTCTGCAGCCAGGCCTTTTTATTGCCGGACATCTGCCCTGTCCACCAGGTCCTACCCTCGGCTGTACAGTGGCTTTATCCCAGTGGCGTCCGTGCAGACCACACTGCATCACCAATGTGACTTGTGACTCAGGTGGTGGACGGTTCCTCTCCACCCCCCATGTGGGGTCGGTGGATAGAAGGCTTCCCAACCCCTGCACCGTTCCTATGCATGGCACCTCCATATGGCACCCTCTCACCTCCATATCAGGGTAAGTGCCCGGTGGGGGGATTTGGGGGGGGGGGGGGGGGGGTCGCCAGCGGTCAGGAGGGCTCCTCATACCTGGGCTCCATCTGCAGGCTTTTTGGGCGGTGTCCCTTTCTTTTTCCGGCGCTCGCGACCGCACGCCGGGCCGAGGCCGCAAATTTAGCCCCCGGCTTCGGCCTAGCCGCTGGTCGCCGCCGTTAAGCCCCGCCCACTCCAGTCAGTGTCAGCGGCGCCGCCCCCCGCTCCTGGCGCTTCTCACAGCCGCCGAGATTTCTCTTCCTGATCTCGGCGGCCATCTTGGCCCCTCTCCTCAGCGCCGCAGCTCCTGCCTGTCGCATCTCTGGTGCGTCAGTGGCCCACGTGCAGCCGGCTTCCTCTTCTCAGACTGAATATCTCAGCAGTTCGTCTCTCCTGGATAGCGGGACACAGGACCGGGGTAAGGAGACATCGTTAGCTCCCCTCTGCAGCGCCCTCTCAGACACTGGTTACCCTATATAGACTCCGTAAATTTTTTCTGCATTAGCATCATGTCACAGTCAAGGTCTAAAAAATCCTCTAAGGTACATACAACCTTTTTTTCTGCGTGTACCACCTGCCAGGCCCCACTTCCCAGGCCTCAAAGCTCTCCCCTCTGCTCTGCCTGCGATGCCCCATGTGCCCAGGAGCCCTCCACCGCCGCCGACCCTGGCGTACCTAGCCCCCCCCCGTGGGTCGCCTCTCTTTCTCAGTCCGTGGATTTTTTAGCTAACACCATCAAATCCATTCAAAATCCTCCCGGGGAACGAGGCAATCCGCTACAGGTGCTAAGAGATCCCTCCATAGCAGGGGAATCGTCGGCCAGCAGGGGCCGCTCTCCTCTTAAAGAGGCACGGTCGTCCAGAAAACGGACCCGTACTACCTCTCCGGAGCGTTCTCCTCGCCACTCAGACTCTGGCAGCTCCACCTCTCGTTCTCCCTCTTTGGGGGCTCGCAGCGTTCAGGACTCTGAACATGAGTCTGAAATTTCTTTGGATCCGGAGGCTCCGGAGTTCAGAGCCACGGTTGACTCCCTCATCGTAGCAGTCAATCACGCACTAAAGGTGGATGACGATTCTAATTCCGCTCCGGAACACGCGGTCTCCTTTTCCAGAACCAAGCGTTCTCACAAATCTTTTGCCTCTCATCCAGCCTTCCTGGATATTGTCAGGCGTCACAGGGAGCGCCCAGACAAGCGCTTCACGGGAAAGAAGGACTTGGTTTCCAAGTATCCCTTCTCAGCTGATCTCGTGAAAGACTGGACGGATCCCCCTACGGTAGATCCGCCGGTCTCGCGCCTGGCTTCTAAGACTCTTCTCTCAGTCCCGGAGGGCGCTTCAATTAAGAGCCCCACCGAACGCCAGATAGACTCTCTAGCTCGCTCTGTGTACGAAGCCTCTGGCTCGTCCCTGTCTCCCTCCTTCGCCGCGGCTTGGGTGTCCAAGGCTATGGTTTCCTGGGCGGATGCCCTAGCGAAATCCATTAATGAGCAGGATCTCCCCTCTGAGATGGCGGACCTGGCTAAGCAGCTAGCCATGGCCAGTGATTATGTTATGTTCGCATCTCTCGACGCGGCAAATTGCGCTGCTTCGGCGGCTTCCAACGCCATCGCTATTAGACGGGCCCTTTGGCTCCGAGATTGGCGTGCAGATTCTTCCTCTAAAAAATCCCTGATTTCTCTCCCTTTTCAAAGCGGGCGTCTTTTCGGCGAAAAGCTTGACCAGCTTATTTCCGACGCCACAGGGGGAAAGAGCAAGTTTCTTCCCCAACAGAGGCCCAAGGCGGCTTTCCAGCGCCAGCCTTATTTTCGTTTTCGACCTTTTCGTACCAACTCTGCCTGGTCCAATCCCTCTGGCCTTCCCAGATCGGACCGCTCCGCCCGCGCAGACAGAGACGCTCGTCCATCCTTCAGACCTAATCCCTCCTGGCGCGGGAAACCGAGGCAGCCCCGAACCAGAGGTTCGAGACCCCCCAGATTCCCTTCTCAATGACTCGGGAACGGCGCCAGTCGATACCAGAAGAGTAGGCGGTCGTCTACTCCTTTTTCAGCAAGCCTGGCTCTCCGTCGTTCACGACGAATGGGTCAGAGATCTGGTATCATCTGGCTACAAGATAGAGTTCTCCTCTCCCCCTCCAACTCGGTTCTTCCCCTCTCGTCTTCCCAGTTCGGGAGCTCAGTCTCGCGCCCTTCTTTGCGCCATCCACTCCCTCCGCCAGAGCGGGGTCATCGTGCCGGTCCCGGAACACGAGAGGTTCAGAGGCTTCTACTCAAACCTCTTCGTCGTGCCAAAGAAGGACGGGACAGTTCGTCCCATTTTGGATCTGAAGCTCCTGAACAGGTGCGTGAGAGTCCGGCACTTCAGGATGGAATCGCTCAGATCGGTCATCTCCTCCATGGAAAGAGGGGAATTTTTAGCCTCGATAGACATCAAGGATGCCTATCTTCACATCCCGATTTTCCCGCCTCATCAGAGGTTCCTCCGCTTTGCCATTCGAGAAGACCACTTCCAGTTCACGGCCTTACCCTTTGGTCTCGCCACGGCGCCCAGGGTGTTCACCAAGGTCATGGCGGCTGTCATGGCCATTCTTCACTCTCGAGGAGTCGTCGTATTACCTTACTTAGACGATCTCCTCATAAAAGGCCCGTCTTTTCAGGCCTGCGAGTCAAGCGTCCACATTACCCTGGATTCGCTTTCGCGCCTGGGCTGGCTGATCAACTTAGACAAGTCATCTCCCGTTCCTTCCCGTCGGATCTCCTTTCTGGGAATGATCCTGGACACTTCAAGGGGGCTGGTTTTGCTTCCTCGGTCCAAGGTCCAAGCGCTCCAACAGGGAGTCCGTACACTCTGCCATTCTCGCCCGCGAACCATTCGGTTCGCCATGAAGATCCTGGGAAAGATGGTTGCGGCAATCGAAGCTGTTCCCTTCGCTCAACTCCATCTCCGCCCTTTGCAACAGGCTCTGCTGGACAACTGGGACAGGAGTCTCTTTTCTCTCGACCTCCCTTGTCCTCTGTCCCCACAGGTCAGACATTCTCTCATTTGGTGGACCCTGGGACCGTCTCTTCGCCAGGGGAAGTCCTTCCTCCCGATCCGCTGGTTAGTGGTAACCACCGACGCCAGTCTTCTGGGCTGGGGGGCGGTGTTTCTTCACCACTCGGCCCAGGGCCGTTGGACTGTTCGGGAATCCAGTCTCCCCATCAACATTCTGGAGATTCGTGCTATCAGACTTGCTCTGATTCACTTCCACGCTCTGCTCGCGGGTCACCCAGTACGAGTTCAATCGGACAACGTCACGGCGGTGGCTTACATCAACCACCAGGGGGGTACCCGCAGCAGGGCGGCAATGAGGGAAGTCTCCCTCATCCTTCGTTGGGCCGAGACCAACCACTCCATCATCTCGGCGGTGCACATTCCGGGAGTCGAGAACTGGGCGGCGGACTTCCTGAGCCGCCAGGGCCTTGCCTCGGGGGAGTGGGAACTTCACCCAGAAGTTTTTCACCAGATCTGTCTTCGCTGGGGGACCCCGGACGTGGATCTGATGGCGTCCAGATGGAACGCCAAAGTCCACAACTTCATTGCTCGATCTCGGGATCCCCAGGCCATAGGAGTGGACGCGCTGATTTCTCCGTGGCATCATTTTCAGCTCCCATATGTGTTTCCTCCTCTTCCCTTACTGCCGAAGGTCATCCGAAAGATCAGGACGGAGGGAGTTCCGGTCATTCTGGTCGCCCCAGACTGGCCTCGTCGCGCGTGGTACGCGGAACTCGTCCAGCTCGTAGCCGACGTCCCCTTGCGGTTGCCAGACCGCCCAGACCTACTTCGCCAAGGACCGATCTACCATCAGAGCTCAGGGGCCCTACGTTTAACGGCGTGGCTGTTGAAACCTGGATTCTAGCTCGTGCTGGTTTCTCTCAGCAGGTCATCCCCACCATGCTAAGTGCTCGCAAGGCGTCTTCTGCCTCTATCTACCACCGCGTCTGGAAGACCTTCTTCTCCTGGTGCAGGCTCCGAGGGCACCCTCCGCTCAGGTTCTCCATCCCTTGTATCCTGAATTTCCTTCAGTCCGGTCTGGATTCCGGTTTGGCCCTGAGCTCTCTTAAAGGTCAGATCTCAGCCTTATCCGTGCTGTTCCAGCGTAGGATCGCCACCAACCTTCAGGTCAAGACTTTCATTCAGGGAGTCTCCCATGTTGTTCCTCCCTACAGGATGCCGTTGGAGACCTGGGATCTCAACTTGGTCTTGGGGGTTCTCCAGGAACCGCCGTTCGAACCCCTTCAAGACGTTCCGCTCTCTGTTCTCTCTTGGAAGGTTGCCTTCCTGGTAGCGGTGACGTCCATCAGAAGGGTTTCAGAGCTCGCCGCTCTATCCTGCCGGGCACCTTTCCTTGCCTTTCATCAGGACAAGGTAGTCCTACGTCCTTCTCCCGCGTTTCTTCCGAAGGTGGTCTCAGCTTTCCACCTTAACGAGGACATCATTCTTCCCTCCTTTTGTCCGCAGCCCAAACATAGGGTCGAGAAAGCTCTCCATACTCTGGACGTGGTACGGGCCCTCAGGAGGTACATCTCCAGAACGGCGCACTTCAGAAAATCGGACGCCCTTTTCGTGCTCCCGGAGGGTCACAGAAAGGGTTTGGCTGCGTCTAAATCCACGATAGCCAGATGGATCCGATCTGCTATCCAGGAATCCTATCGGGTCAGGGGCAGTCCTATCCCGGCGGGGATTAGAGCTCACTCCACTCGGTCGATGGGTGCTTCCTGGGCCATCCGGCACCAGGCATCAGCGGAGCAGGTTTGCAAGGCCGCGACGTGGTCCAGCCTACATACGTTCACAAAGCATTACAATGTTCACATCCAATCCTCTGCGGACGCGGCCCTTGGCAGGCGTATCCTGCAAGCGGCCGTTGCGCACCTGTAGTCAGACGGTACATGGAGTTATTATGGTTGTATTGTTTCCCTCCCAGGGACTGCTTTGGGACGTCCCATGGTCCTGTGTCCCCCAATGAGGCGAAGGAGAAATAGGGATTTTTGTGTGTACTCACCATAAAATCCTTTTCTCCGAGCCACTCATTGGGGGACACAGCACCCACCCTGGTAGCCTTACGGCTAGTTATCTTTTTTAGTCTTTGACTGTTGTTTGACATGTTATGTTCCAATGTTTTTTGATATATTGTTCTCATTATCCTACTGCTTTTGCACTTAACTGGGTCTCTGGATGCCAGCATGAAGGTGTATACTGCAGGGGAGGAGCTAACCCTTTTTTGTCTCAGCTTAGTGTCAGCCTCCTAGTGACAGCAGCATAACCCATGGTCCTGTGTCCCCCAATGAGTGGCTCGGAGAAAAGGATTTTACGGTGAGTACACACAAAAATCCCTATATTCGCTTTGGTGATTGAGCCTCTAGCGGAGAAAATTAGATCACACTAGATGATATCAGGAATTCAGGTGAATAAAACAGAACACAAAATAGGTTTATTTGCGGACGACATCATTCTAGCGTTAACAAACCCGACCGAATCATTACCGGCAGCAATGCAAATAATCGAATCATATGCTAAAATATCATATTATAAGCTAAACGTGTCTAAATGCCAGGTATTAAACCTAACCCCATTCATAAAAGACCCCAAAAAGTTTGAGAATAAATACACTTTTAAATGGGAAAATGACCATATTGAGTATTTAGGTATTCGGCTGACTCTCTCAGCAGATAAAATGTTATCATTGAATTATGTCTCTAAGGAAGAAAATCCAAACTGACATGTTACGCATGAAGAAACACGAACTATCATGGCTGGGCAGGATTGCGTCAGTGAAAATGTTCATTCTCCCACAAATAGTGTATTTGTTCCGCAATCTCCCCGTCATATTCCCAATGAAAATATTAAGAGATTCAAGCAATGATTTTAAAATACATTTGGCAGGAGAAAAAAACCCAGAGTCCAAGCGGACACGCTTTACATCCCTATGAGTAAGGGTGGCCTGGGGTGCCCCTCAGTGGTCTGTTACTACAGGGCCGCATTTTTCGAACAGTTCCGACATGTGGAATAATGATGACGACCGGCACTGGATAGGAATTGAAAAACATTTGTTGAGAACCTCCAATGTCTCAGCTTTTTACCATGCACATTAAATTAAGGTCCCTAATAAAAACCTAAAAATGTCCCCAACAATAGACGCGGCTCTGGAGCTATGGAGAGTGCTGACAAATAAATAAATATATTAGGCCTTATACAAACCGCATTCCTTAAAGCTCCCATAGAGACACTGGAACATTGTGTCCCGGACCTCAAACTTAAAAATTGGAATTTACCCCAAACCACCTCAATTGGGAACCTGTATGAGGGGAGGAAATAATTACTTTTCATCATTGCGAGATAAATACAATGTCCCTCAAAGGGATTTTTACAAATAATTGCAGATCCGACATTTCCTAACTGAAAGGAAAAACAGATGCCTGCACCGCCATCAATACTATACTCTCTGCTGATGACCCCGATATCACAGATTAGGGCGCTGTCCACAAGCTATGACTTTATGTTGGAGAATACCCTGCCCTCTCTAACTACATACCTGCAAAAGTGGGGAAAAGACCTAAATTGCACATTCACACCGGCTCAGTGGAGGGCATGTTTCTCAATTATTGAAAGCCAATCTAAATGTACTAACCACATAGAAAATGCAAGGAAGTTGTTCTATAGGTGGTATTTCACTCCCAATAGATTGTCTAGGATGTTCCGCAGTTCCCCAGACACGTACTGGAGGTGTGGAGCCGCTAGTGCAGACATGCCACATATATGGTGGAGTGGTGACAGAATTAGACGTCTGTGGAAAAGCCATAGATCATCTGATGTTCCAGATTTGTGGTATACCGGTGACTCTTAGCGCACAGCAGGCATTACTCGCTATTGATTTGGACTCGTTTTCCCTATGAGTTGCATACAGTGATTGTACCTATTATTGTAGCAACAAGAATCAAAATTGCTAGTTACTGGAAAGACTCCAAATGCCCCTCACTGTCCGAGGTCGTGTCACTGATCGAGAACGGTCTATCAGAAAAGATAATTGCTACATCTAATAATAATATAGCTCATTTTCATAAAAAATTGAACAATTGGTTATCTTTCCATTTAAATATCGTTATTAAATAATTTTGCAGATTCCCACATAGAGAATGTGATTAGATAGTTATTGTAATGTCACCATTTCTCCATCGCCACATTGGGAGACACAGGACCGTGGGTGTATGCTGCTGCCACTAGGAGGCTGACACTAAGTACATGTAAGTATAAAACGGGTTAGCTCATCCTCTGCAGTATACACCGCCCACTGGCTCCGGATAATACCAGTTCTTGCTTAGTGTCTGTAGGAGGCACACTGCGTCTGGTTTTTCTCCAGACATTTTTATTTTTAATTTTATTTTTAACTTTGCGCAAGAGGATGATGGGGCGACGGACCCTTTTAAGGGGGCCGATCTCCCCCAAAACATCAACAGGCGAGCACGGCGAGTTTACTCCCCGTACCCTCCTGCGATGTGGGATGTATGGCCAAGAACTAGCCCTGTGAAATCCTAGGGGAGCGAACCCTTCGGATACACAGAGGCCACCTTCCATAGGCATAGTCCGGCCGCCCTCCCTCTGCACCACCACTGAAGAACTGCGGTGCTGCATGGAGTTCTCCAGTCCCTCTCCACCTCCTCATCAAGAGGGCGGCGGATCGAGGGTTATTGCATCTCTCCCCCCCCCCCCCCCCCCCCCCCCCACAATACCTCGCCTGAAGAGGAGCATCAGCGGTGAGTCTGGCAGGGGTGGGAGGGCTCCCGAGCGCACCGTGGACTCGGCCGCATCTTGCGGCCGGGCACCGCTAATTTAGTCCCCGGCTTCAGCCCTAGATAGGCCGCGTCTACGCCCACAGCACGTGTCACGCGTGAGGCCCCGCCCACCAGTTTAGCATTTCTCGCACACTGCGAGAAGCGCTCCACATACTCTTGACGGCCATCTTGGATACGAGGAGCTTCAGGACGCCAGCTGCACCTTCTCCTCCTCGTCACAGCACTGCGACAGGACCTGGGTAGGTGCGCTGCACACTGACACAGGCCCTCCTCCTCCTGCACACAGTGCTCCGCTTTATTAGCTGCATTAGTGCCCCACATCAGCCCTGCACTGCTCAGCTTTGTAATGCTTGTGACCCTAAATGCGCTCAGGAGCCCCCCCATCTCCCCCCCAAAAAAAACGAGCCCACGATGACCAGTCCCCCTGAGTGGTCTTTGTCACTTTCGCAATCTATGGCCTCTTCTATCGAGTCCCTCCAGGATCCATCCAGGAGCAGGACCACTAATCTGCCTATTCAGGATATTTCCCCTACGGCTGCTGAATCTTCAGCCTGCAGGAGCCACTCTCATTCTAAGCACAAGTGGCCATCTAGGAAGCGCGTCCTTAGCTCATCCCCCAGGCTCCCTGGTGCCTCGGCGTCCATTAGCTCTGCTTCCCGCTCTCGCTCCCCAGGCACCTCTTCCGACCAGGACTCTGATCCTGAGTCTGATGGGCCTCTAGATCTGGAGTCGCCAGGTTATCAGAGCACTATAGATAGTCTCATTGAGGCTGTCAACCAGTCCCTTCAGGTTGATGAGGAACCGGCGACCTCCAGTACGGATAATTCGGTGCCCTTCAAAAGGACCAAACGTACTCATAGGGTGTTTCCCAATCACCCGGAGTGCCAGGCCATAGTCCAGCGACATAGGGAGCGTCCGGACAAACGTTTTGCAGGCCAGAGATCTCTGGAGTCCAAATATCCTTTCTCCCGATCTCCGCAAACAATGGTCAGAATCCCCACCTGTGGATCCTCCTGTTTCACGTTGGTCCTCTAAAACTCTCCTATCCTTGCTGGATGGACCTTCTATCAAACATACTACAGATCGCCTAGTGGACAGTCTCGCCCGTTCAGCCTTTGAGACTTCAGGCTCGGCACTCTTTCCCTCCTTCGTTGCTACCTGGGTAGCCAATGCTGTGACTTGTTGGGCAGACTCTCTGCATAAGGCCTTACAGAATAGTGATCTTCCTTCTGACATAGCGAAGCTAGCAAATCAAATTTCCTTGGCTGGCGATTACTTAGTAAACGCTTCCCTGGACGCGGCAAACTGCTCTGCACTTACGGCTTCAAACGCTGTGGCGATTAGGAGAGCGCTATGCTTGAGGAACTGGCGAGTGGACTCTGCATCTTAAAAGTCCCTCACGTCCCTGCCATATCAGTGGCCGACTATTTGGTGGAAAGCTGGACAAGCTGATTTCAGACGCTACAGGGGGAAAAAGTACTTCCCTTCCCCAGCAGAGATTCAGACAACCGTTCCGATATCAGCCGCAGGCTCGTTTTTGGCCCTTTCGTGGAAATTACGCATGGCATTTATCGGCCAGTTCCCCCAGTACGGGGCGCCGCACTGGCAGAGACAAAAGCCCTCAGGCCTCGTACAGGCCCAACCATTCCTGGAGGGGCCGCACCACGCAGTCTAGGTCCAGGGGATCCAGACCCCATCCATCTTCTAAATGACTCGCAACCTCGTCCGGACGACACCAGCAAAGTAGGTGGACGCCTTCTCTTGTTTCATCATGCCTGGCTCGCATAAGGCCTTACAGAATAGTGATCTTCCTTCTGACATAGCGAAGCTAGCAAATCAAATTTCCTTGGCTGGCGATTACTTAGTAAACGCTTCCCTGGACGCGGCAAACTGCTCTGCACTTACGGCTTCAAACGCTGTGGCGATTAGGAGAGCGCTATGCTTGAGGAACTGGCGAGTGGACTCTGCATCTTAAAAGTCCCTCACGTCCCTGCCATATCAGTGGCCGACTATTTGGTGGAAAGCTGGACAAGCTGATTTCAGACGCTACAGGGGGAAAAAGTACTTCCCTTCCCCAGCAGAGATTCAGACAACCGTTCCGATATCAGCCGCAGGCTCGTTTTTGGCCCTTTCGTGGAAATTACGCATGGCATTTATCGGCCAGTTCCCCCAGTACGGGGCGCCGCACTGGCAGAGACAAAAGCCCTCAGGCCTCGTACAGGCCCAACCATTCCTGGAGGGGCCGCACCACGCAGTCTAGGTCCAGGGGATCCAGACCCCATCCATCTTCTAAATGACTCGCAACCTCGTCCGGACGACACCAGCAAAGTAGGTGGACGCCTTCTCTTGTTTCATCATGCCTGGCTCGCAGTCGTTCACGACGAGTGGGTCAGGAATTTGGTGTCCTCCGGTTACAAAATCGATTTTTCCTCCCCCCCCCCCCCCCCAGTTTTTTGCTCACCCCCCCAACGAAGTGGGAACGCGTGCGCGGGCTTTTTCCCAGGCCATCGAGTCGCTCTGCCAAGATGGAGTTATTGTCCCTGTCCCAGGGGACGAGCGGTTACGCGGTTTTTGTTCAAATCTGTTTATGGTTCCCAAAAAGGATGGAACAGTCAGGCCCATCCTGGACTTAAAGCTCTTGAACAGATTTGTCAAAGTCCGTCATTTCAGGATGGAATCCCTCCGTTCCGTCATTGCCTCGATGGTACAAGGTGAATTCTTAGCATCCATCGACATCCAGGATGCATACCTCCACATCCCAATCTTCCCACCTCATCAAAGGTTTCTTCGCTTCTTCATCGGAGGGGAACATTTTCAGTTCACGGCCTTGCCCTTCGGCCTCGCCACCGCCCCCAGAGCTTTCACAAAGGTCATGGCGGCGGTCATGGCCATTCTGCATTCTCGGGGTCTAGTCGTGCTTCCCTACCTAAACGACTTACTGGTTAAAGGCTCATCTTTCCAAGCCTGCGAGGAGTGCGTCTGCATTTCCTTGGATACTCTTTCTCGGCTAGGCTGGTTGATCAAATTAAAAAGTCATCTCCTGTTACGGCTCAACAGATCTCCTTCCTGGGCATGACCTTGGACACCTCCCTAAGGTTGGTGCTACTTCCTCGGTACAAGGTCCCGGCTCTTCAACAGGGGGTCTGGAAGCTTCTCCAGCCATCCCCCTGTTCCATCCGTTTCGGTATGAGGATTCTCGGGAAGATGGTGGCCGCAATGGAGGCGATACCATTTGCGCAACTACACCTCCGTCCCCTCCAGCACCCTCTGCTGGACGCATGGGACGGGAGTCCATTCTCAACCGACCGTGTCCTCTCTCTCCTCTGGTCAAGCAGACACTCCAATGGTGGATGCTCAGATCGTCTCTTCTCCAAGGGAGGTCCTTCCTGCCAGTCCATTGGCTGGTAGTCACTACCAATGCCAGCCTCCTCGGCTGGGGAGCGGTCTTTCGCCATCACACTGCGCAGGGAACCTGGACTCATCACGAGTCTTGTCTTCCAATCAATATCTTGGAGATACGTGCGATTTGGCTCTCCCTAAAGCGGTTCCATCATCTCCTAGCAGGCCGCCCCATCCGTATCCAGTCAGACAATGCCACGGCTGTGGCTTATATAAATCATCAGGGGGGCACCCGCAGCAGAGCTGCAATACGCGAGGTAGAGCACATCCTTCGCTGGGCCGAAAACAACCACTCGGTCATATCAGCCGTTCACATTCCAGGAGTGGAGAATTGGGCCGCGGACTTCCTCAGCCGGCAAGGTCTTGCCTCAGGAGAGTGGTCTCTCCATCAGGACATATTCCAACAAATCTGCCTTCGTTGGGGTACTCCGGCCGTGGACTTAATGGCTTCCTGATTCAATGCCAAAGTGCCTCAGTTTGTAGCACAATCTCGGGACCCAAGAGAAATCGGGGCGGACACGCTGGTCCTTCCTTGGAGTCAGTTTTGCCTTCCTTACCTGTTTCCCCCTCTGCCCCCGCTTCCCAGAGTCATCAGGAAGATCAGGGCGGAGGGTGTCCTAGTGATTCTCACCACCCCAGATTGGCCTCGCCGGGCGTGGTATGCAGAGCTGGTCCAATTTATCGCAGACCTTCCTTGGCGCCTGCCAGGTCGTCCGGATCTACTTTCTCAGGGCCCGATCTACCACCAGAACTCAGGGGCCCTGCGTTTGATGGCTTGGTCGTTGAAGCCTGGGTTCTGACCCAAGCAGGTTTTTCCTGTGAGGTAGTTTCCACTTTGATCAATGCCCGAAAGCTGGTGTCATCGCGCATCTATCATCGGACTTGGAAAATTTTCTTTGAATGGTGCAGAAGCATAGGTCACCCTCTGTTGGTTTTCAACATCCCTACCTTCCTGGATTTCCTCTAATCCGGTCTGGACTTGGGGCTTTCGCTGAGTTCCCTTAAAGGGCAGGTCTCGGCCTTGTCAGTCCTTTTTCTATGAAAAATTGCTTCCAAACCCCAGGTCAGAACGTTCTTTCAGGGAGTCTGTCATGTAGTGCCCCCCTACAAAGCACCTCTAAAGGCTTGGGACCTTAATCTGGTCCTAGGTGTCCTGCAGGAATCTCCCTATGAGCCGTTACAGGACATTTCTCTACCTCTCCTTTCATGGAAGGTGGTTTTTCTCGTCGCTATTGCCTCGATCAGACAAGTCTCGGAGTTGGATGCCCTTTCTTGTCGGACGCCGTTCCTTACATTCCACCAAGACAAGGTGGTCCTCAGATCATCCCCTATCTTCCTCCCAAAGGTGGTGTCTTCCTTCCACCTCAACGAGGATATCGTACTTCCGTCATTTTGTCCTGCTCCAATGCACCGCGTGGAGAAAGCTCTTCACTCCCTGGATCTTGTGAGAGCTCTCAGGAAGTACGTGTCTAGGACAGCACCTTTTCGACAGATGGAAGCTCTGTTCGTGCTCCCGGCGGGACACCGGAAGGGACTGGCCACTTCTAAGTTGACATTCGGCAGATGGATTCGGTCGACTATTCAAGAGGCTTACCGCGTCAGAGGCAAGGCTATCCCTGCGGGCCTCAGGGCACACTCCACTCGGTCGGTGGGTGCTTCCTTGGCCTTTCGGAATCAAGCGTCTGCAGAGCAAGTTTGCAAAGCTGCGACCTGGTCTAGCCTGCACACCTTCTCAAAGCATTACAATGTCCATACTCAGGCAACTTCAGATGCAAGCCTGGGTAGGCGTATTCTGCAGGCAGCGGTAGCGCACCTGTAGACAGCAGGTGCCATTAATTTACACTGTTGGGTTATTTCCCACCCAGGGACTGCTTTTGGACGTCCCTTGGTCCTGTGTCCCCCAATGTGGCGATGGAGAAATAGGGATTTTTGTGTACTCACTGTAAAATCCTTTTCTCCGAGCCACTCATTGGGGGACACAGCACCCACCCCTGTTTTGGCTTGAGTGTTTTTAGTCTCTGACATGTTCCTACGGTTAAATTTTGTTAATCTCCTACTGCTTTGCTACCGAACTGGTATAATCTGGAGCCAGTGGGCGGTGTATACTGCAGAGGAGGAGCTAACCCTTTTTGTATTTACCATACTTAGTGTCAGCCTCCTAGTGGCAGCAGCATACTCCCACGGTCCTGTGTCCCACAATGAGTGGCTTAGAGAAAAGGATTTTATGGTTAGTACACAAAAATCCCTATTTCCCCTATCCTATTCCCTTCCCTAATCCCCATAACATTGTGTTAATCATTAAGAATTTACTGTCAATAAGATGTAATGCTCGACACAATTTGTAAATAAAAATGTATGTTTAAAAAAAAAAGGAGATTGAAGGCCTATACTACCGTAGGAAGGAAGTACCGTACGTACTGGCCAGTCACTTGCAGGAGGAAATTTTGCAAGTTCAATTCACCTTTGAAGAAAGAAAAGGTCTGTACATAAGATTTGGAGGCTAACCGCTCCTGGAGAAGAAATTACACAGCGTGATGTGGCCCTTCAAGGTAGCATGGTGGCTCAGTGGTTAGCACTGCAGCCTTGCAATGCTGGAGTCCTGGGTTGAAATCCCATCAAGGTCAACATCTGCAAGGAGTTTGTATGTTCTCCCATTGTTTGCGTGGGTTTCCTCCGGGTTCTCCGGTTTCTTCCCACACTCCAAAAACATACTGATAGGGAATTTAGATTGTGAGCCCCATCGGGGACAGCGATGGTGATGTGTGCAAACTGTTCAGCGCTGCGGAATATGTTAGCGCTATAGAAAAAAAAATAGAGAAAAAAACAATCTTGAGGGCCAGGTTCTCTTCAAGGATTTATATAAAGAAATTCAGAATAAGAGGAAGAGAAAAGACTATGGAGACCTGTTTTTGCTTACACTGATGGAAATAGGCCTTCCAAGTGCAGTGGTAAATGGAGAAAAAGGCTTCCCTGCCTTGAAGGGAAATTGCCAGCAGGTTTCTGCTATGTATTATGAGAAGCATGATGTAGGGGCAGAGACCCTAATTCCATCTCTGTATAATCCCGCCCACAACCCTGATTGGCAGCTTCATTTGTACACTGTGCACAGTGGGCAAGCTGCCAATCCAGGGTGGGAGCGGGGTTACACGGATTAGCCTGACAGGTTTGCACACCACACCTAATCCAGTAGTGATAAACTGCTGGTAAAACATGGATTGACTTGAAACTACAGCAAGCTGCTAAGCAAGTGACACATCCCTGTATTCAGGCTCTCTGCTCCTACATAGTAAAAGCTTGAATTAGAGAGTGGGGAGGACTGTACCAGAATAATTGGCTATATTAGGATGAAGGGGGCCTCTGACCTGCATCCAAATTAGAGCCAGAGTCTGAGGATCTTCATTGCGGGAAGAATGGTCCGCAGGAGCACAGGAGTGGATCGATGAGGGCCCGTAACACTGAATCAGGGCCATAGTGAATCATGAGGAGGTCTGAGTACTTGCCAGCACTGTATGGTTTTGTAGAAGTTTGATAACAATTACAGTGGATTGAGAAATCCTGATTAACTCTTCCTGAGATGAGACTTTTTTTTTTTTCGGAGGGAAAACACTTAGTTGGCCAGAAGTGGTGGATATTTTGGGTTGGTTGCAGGTGGGCTAGAGGACGGGGATAGATGAATTAAAGTGACTAACCACTACATTAATGCATTCTGTAGATTTACTGTTCGGTTTCTTTGCTAGGTTTGCCTATCATCTGAGGCAATGGCAGATTGAAGGAACTGGTATCAGCAGTCACTTGAAGGCGCTGAATGATAAGCAGTCGTTACCTCTGCGGATTGTGTGCCAGCCGGCAGGACTTCCAGATAAGGTTAGGGTGCTACTTTTCTTACGTTGCCGGGGCTTGTATTAAGGGTGTGTTTAAGTTGTCCGACCTGCAGCCATTAAATGACTACCGGTCACATACATGAAGCTGAATAGCGGTCTGATTAGTTTAAAGGTACCTTCACACTGGCCAAATAACAACGATATCGCTAGCGATCCGTGACGTTGCAGCGTCCTGGATAGCGATATCGTTGTGTTTGACACGCAGCAGCTATCTGGATCCTGCTGTGACATCGTTGGTTGGAGCAGAAAGTCCAGAACTTTATTTAGTCACTGGATCTCCCGCAGACATCTCTGAATCGGCGTGTGACACGCCGACCCAGCGATGTGTTCACTGGTAACCAGGGTAAACATCGGGTTACTAAGCGCAGGGCCGCGCTTAGTAACCCGATGTTTACCCTGGTTACCAGCGGAGACGTAAAAAAAAAAAACCACTACATACTTACATTCCAGTGTCTGTCCTCCGGCGCTCTGCTTCTCTGCACTAGCGCCGGCTGGCCGTAAAGCAGAGCACAGCGGTGACGTCACCGCTGTGCTTTCCGGCCGGCGCTTACACAGTGCAGGGAAGCAGAGCGCCGGAGGACAGACACTGGAATGTAAGTATGTAGTGTTTGGTTTTTTTACGTTTACGCTGGTAACAAGGGTAAACATCGGGTTACTAAGCGCGGCCCTGCGCTTAGTAACCCGATGTTTACCCTGGTTACCAGGGGACTTCGCATAGTTGGTCGCTGGAGACCTGCCTGTGTGACAGCTCTCCAGCGACCACACAGCGACGCTGCAGCGATCGGGATCGTTGTCTAGATCGCTGCAGCGTCGCTAAATGTGACGGTACCTTAAGGGTAAGTTCACACTGGGCGTTTTTGCTGTTTTGTTTTTCTTCAGCAAAATCTGATCTTCTTGGCAGGAAAGAAGCTGCGGCAAAAACGCAGGTTTAGGTGCTTTTTTGCTGTGTTTTTTTGTGCCTCTTTGTCCATGCTAATGTCCATTGACATACTGCAGTAAAAACGCTGCAAATAAAGGTACCTGCGTTTTTTTTCAACACCCATTCAAGCCAATGGGTGATAAACACTGAAAGAAGTGACATGCTCTGTCCAACACAAGCAGCAAAGCACAAAATCCTGATGACACAAAAAAAAAAAACAATGTGTGTGCATGAGATTTCTGAAATCTCATAGGCTTTGCTGGTACTGTAAAAGGCAGCTGAAAGTTAACATAAAAAAAGCAGCAGCAAAACCGCAACAAAAACGCCCAGTGTGAACTTAGCCTTCCAACTGCACCACCATGTGCACAGAGCGATCGATAAGAGAATATCTTTGTTCTCATCGGCACATGTGCTGCTTGCTCTGGACAATGTGCGGTTGGAACAATTATTTTTAAGCAAGTTTAATCTTTTCACCCAAGGAACCAGCATTTTTCTCACTAGACAGATAAGTTGCCAGGTTATGCTGCATGATTATCGCAAAATGATAGGAGGGCTCGTTCCCAATAATCAGCCAATGTGCCCTTACCCATCACTTAGCTGAACAGGACTTTTTTTTTTGTATTTTAGATGACTATAGAAATGTATCCAAGTGATCAAGTAGCTGACTTGCGGGCAGAAGTAACCCACTGGTACGAAAACTTGCAGAAAGATCAGATGAACCAACAGCCCCAACTTCAGGAATTTGGGCAGAGTAGCCGTAAAGGAGATTTTCCTGGTAAGCATTTTTTGTTTTTTTATATTGGCACATGAAGTTTTGCTGTAAACGAAAGCCTGCATGTTTTGGATGGTTTAGGCTACTTTCATACATCAGGTTTTTGCCGTCAGGCAGGATCCGGCAAATTTTTAAAAAAAAACAGATCTGTTACAAATTGTGAAAAACTGATGCGACCGATCCGTTTTTTTTTTTTTTTTTTAATCCCGGGGATAGAGTTTGAACTTCCTGTTCAAAGAGAGAGAGACCAGAATGGAAAATGAAGCTACGGGGCATGCTCAGTGTAAAAATACCAGAATATGTAGCCGGATCCGCTCATTTCTCCTCAAGTTCCATCTGTTTATCGCTGAAACCGTCGCTGTGTGTTTTTTTCACAGGACAAAAAAAACCGTTCCTCTGAACTTTTTCTCCGGCGGAAAATCACTTTTTTTCGTTGTCGTATCGCTGCAGCGTCGTTTCAGTGTGACGGTACCCTATTGCAGAGGGGGAGGAGAAGGGAAAACACAAACACATCCTGCAGGATTTCCTAACAAGTGTTTTACCTCACATCAGAGTTTGATTCTGACCAAGACTGCTCGGCTCTGCTGTGTAATGTCATCCATGTTGCTGCAGCTTGTCTGTGAGCTAAAAAGTGAATAGGAAGTGTTTCTGCGCTCTGCGGATTACGTCACACATATCACACATAAATTGAACTGTATGTTTGATAGGCGTAGCACTCCTCTGCAGTATCCCCGGCCCCTCACATGCCCAGACCTAGGGAGCTTCACTCCCACCTATATCATTCACTATGCCTGCGCCCTCTCCAAAAAGAAGGCCTCTGCCTTCTGCCAAGCTTGCAGCCCTTCCACCATGCTGACATCACAGTAACCCCCCGCCGCCCTGGACGAGAGCACTCCCCCTCCCACGGAGTGGGCTGTTGCTATTTCTCAACCAGTATCTGACCTAACCAAGGAATCGCAGTCCCTGGTGTAGGCCCTAGAACGTTTACCTAACGTTCTACCTAACGTTTACCTACGTTTACCTAACTGCCACCTCCAGTGCTCTGAACGTTTCTCATGATGATTCGCAGACATCCTACCACCACTCTCAGAAGGGCAGATCAAGGATAAGATCCAAGAAGTGGGCTAACTCTAGCTCCTCGTCCAGCTCCCCTTCCCCTTCCATCTCCAGAATGCCCTAGGTATTCCGAGTTGGCCCTGGGGTCCGAGTCAGATTCTGACGCCGACACGGACCAGACTTCCAAGCTTCAGGATTTGGTCGACAGCAGAACGCACCCCACCCAGGACAACAGTCTCATTCAAAAAGGCAAAACTCCCTTCTCAGACGTTTTCTAACCAAGAGGAGTTTGATAAAATCTTTACACAGCACTTGGGAGCACCTGGAAAAGCTCTCCCCCGGGTAGAAAGAAATTGGATATCCTTTTATCCCGGACCTTATGAACAAGTGGACAGTCTCCGACTGTGGATCCCCCTGGTCTTTCGCCTGTCCGCAAAGATGGTTCTTTCCCTGCCTCATGGCTCCTCTCTCAAGAACTCCACTGAAAGCCAGACAAGCCCTAGCCAAATCAGCCTTTGAGGCTGTTGGTACATCCCTCTTTCCCGTCTTTGCTTCCACATGGGCAGCGAAGTCTGTCTCCGCTTGGGCAAAGCTCCTCTGGCAGGGCATCCTATTATCTCCATTTTTCAGCAATGTCCCCATCCTGTAATGTTTTTTGTCCTAGTTCCATCTTGTAGTAACATCTCCATCCTGGTCCCCTTCTTGTACTAGCGGTTCCCATCTTAGTCCCGGAGTCAAAGTAATCACTGCACTCGTATAGTTTCAAGTTGCATATATCAAAAATTTATTTGACTTGAGTCAGTAGACAAATGCTTGGCGAATTTTTGTCTTAGTCCCATTTTGCAGTAATGTCCCCCATTTTGGTTCCCATCTTGCAGTAATGTTCCCCATCCTGGTCCCCTTCTTGCACTAATGTCTCCCATTCTGGTCCCCATCTTGCAGTAATGTCCCCATCCTGGTCCCCATCGTGCAGTAATGTCCCCATCGTGCACTAATGTCCCCATCCTGGTCCCCATCATGCACTAATGTCCCCATCCTGGTCCACATCGTGCACTAATGTCCCATCCTGGTCCCCATCGTGCAGTAATGTCCCCATCCTGGTCCCCATTGTGCAATAATGTCCCCATTGTGCAGTAATGTCCCCATCGTGCAGTAATGTCCCCATCATTCAGTAAGGGCCCCCAATATGCTGTTTTTTACACACCTGTACACTCATTCTCACCTTACCTCGCTCCATCAGCAAATGGCATCCTCTTCCCCCTGGCAGTACCATCTGTTGCTACACTGGCTTTTGGCCAGAATAGGTATTGTGGTGCAGAGGGCTGGTTTCTGCACTGCCATACAGTTCAATTGACTGTGTCCTCGGACGCACATTCAGTTGAAAACAAGCGCTGGTGTCATCAGTCACCTCACTCTCTGTATGCAGTAGTCTCAGGAACACGGGCTGCACAATGGAGCCCGCAGAACCAGTGTTCTAGACCCCTGACATAGAGCTTAGAAGGATTCAGATAGTCAGTTTTTAGTCATGTGATGCCATAGACCTAATGGAAAAGAGAATAATTGGCTGGGTAGAAAGGCAAAATTAGCAATGGTAAGTACACAGTGCTATATAATCTATAGTTCATCCTGCAACAGAAGTTAAAATTTCACTAGGTGAATAAACCAGGCGGATATTCGTGGAACTGCCCGACTATCATTCTGTTACTCTAAAACTTCCTTACCCTCACTTCCCAACATGCACGTTATTTGCCATTGTTCAGTTGCTTTTCTGTCCCAAAAACTGAAGCCCTCCATTCTATTATACCTACATGCAGTTCTACAGAGAGGCAAAGACCCGTCCCCACTTCATGTAATGTTGTCATCTCTGCTTCTGGAGGCAGATGACATTTGACAGTAGCCAGTGTTTTCTGTCTAAGGCTATGTGCACACGATGCAGATTTAGTGCGGATCCGCAGCGGATTTTTCCGCGCAGAAATACTGCAGATCCGCACTGTGATTTACAGTACAATGTAAATCAATGGGTAAAAAAAAAACTGTGCGGAAATGCTGCGGATTTAAAAGAAGTGCATGTCTCTTCTTTAGTGCGGATCTGCAGCGTTTCTGCACCATTTCTGTACCCTTCCATTATAGTAATCAGCAGAAGTAAAAAATGCAGCAAATCCGCACCAATTAGGAGGCAAATCCGCATAAAAACCGCAGCAAATCCGCAGCTGTGGATTCTGCCAGGAGATGCGGATTTTGTGCAGAAAATTCTGCACCCCATTCCCTACATGTGCACATAGCCTAAAACCATCATTTGGGTATATATGGACTGTTCTGTGTCTGACCTGTACTTATATATGGACTACTTTCTCTATTTAAATAAAATCCTCATCACAAGAACAAACTTTACTAGCTTTTGGTATGATGTGGTGGCTTTGTTATACCCTGTTTATCAGGCCACTCCATTATTGCGTGCATTTGTTCTCAAATTCCAGACTTGGTTGGACTCGATAGAAGTACAGTGTCCAAGTAGAAAAGTGATGGTCCCAGAGTAACCTAGTACAATCGCACATGTTTCAATTCACTTGAGAATTTTGTGCACAAATTTTAAACCGTGTAGCCTTCATTTAAAGGGAATCTGTCAGCCGTCTATATAGACACACAGGTCATAGCAAGCTGAATAAATTATACCTTGAGATCTGATGTCTTATTCTAAAGTAAACTCTTTTTTTTAATATGTAAATGAGTTCTTAAGAATCTGCCTCCAGAGGTGTTTTTTCTTTTTAATATGAAAGAAGGCGTTACCAGAGTCATTCATGTAAATAAGCTCTGGAGGCAGATTCTCAGGGAGATCTATGTCCGGCCCATAGATCTTGAAAGCTCATTTACATATTAAGAAAAATGTGTATTTCTCTGGAGTGAAGCATCAGATCACTGATGTCAAGGTATAATTTTATTCAACTTTCTATGACCTACATGTCCATATAAAGGAACTCGTACTCCCATTTGTTACTGTGCTCAGAAGGAAAATTGGAATATTCCAATAGAAGAAAGACTTTGTCACACAGTAAAGAATAAACTATATCCTGTTAACCCCTTCATGACATGCGTCGTACATGTAGGCGCATCTTGCGTCTCTCCCTTTGATGTGTGGACTCTGACGCTGAGCTCACATCTTTCCCTGCATGTCAGCCGATTTGATCAGCTGACATGTGCCTCTAACAACCGTGAGTGGAATTGCGAGCCACCCGCAGCTGTTAACCTGTTAAATGCCGCTGTCAATCTGTCAGCAGCATTTAATGTGACCGCGCCGGAAGCGTGTTGGTAATCCCGCCCATCGGCGCCCGTGTCACATGACCGCAGATCACTGATGGGTTGGCATGACAACCAGGGGTGGTTGTCATTGCTGGATTGCTGAGTGCTGCCGCCGGTACTCATAGCAAGTGAGCATTTCTGCTACTTAGAGCAGGACCTCAGCCCTCCTCTGTGTAGCACAAGTAATCGGATGATCGCAGCTTCTAGTCCCCCATGGAGACTATTGAAGCAAGTGCTGGAGTCCTGGGTTCTAATCCCACTCAGGACAACATCTGCAAAGAGTTTGTATGTTCTCTCCGTGTTTGCGTGGGTTTCCTCCGGGTACTCCGGTTTCCTCACACATTCCAAAGATTGTGAGCCCCATCGGGGACAGCGATGATTATATATTACAAGGTCAAATGAACCCCATTTGCCCCATTCAAAATAAAACAAAAAAATAACTCATTTGATACCACTGCATTCAGAATCGCTCGATCTATCAAGATATAAAAAGAATTAATCCGATCTGTAAACGGCATAGTGAAAAAGTCAAAACGCCAGAATTCTTTTTTTGGTCACTGCAACATTGCATTACAATGCAATAACGGGTGATCAAAAGATCGTATCTGCACCAAAATGTTATCTATAAAAACATCAACTCAGCATGCAAAAAATAAGCCCTCACCCAACCCGAGATCACGAAAAATGGAGACGCTACAGGTATCGGGGAAAAAGAAGCAAATTTTTATTTTTTTAAATAAACTTTGGTGTTTTTCTTCACCACTTAAATAAAATAAAAAATAAAACAACCTATAAATGTTTGGTGTCTACAAACTCTTATTGACCTGGAGAATCATAATGGCAGGACAGTTTTAGCGTTTGGTGAACATGATAAAAAAAAAAAACAAGAATAATCACAGTTGTGGAATTGCACTTTTTTGCAATTTCTCTGCAGTTGGCTTTCCCCCCATTTTCCAATACACGATCTTGTAGCGGAGCACTGACACTCGGCTCACACTCGTAGCAGAGCAGGAGCCTACCATATTGTCACTACCATATTGCATCCCGTATCATACGCTAATGTGTCTCTGGCCTAAGTCTGTGAAACCATCCAGCAGTCTGTTTCCAGGGAAATCATGGAAAATTTTAAGTGCATTGTCAATTCAAATCCCATAATTGGCAATAACAATTAATCATATGTTGGGACAGCAGTCAGTTTGGTCATTGTTACATTTTAGACACTGGACACTCGCTGCCAGATTGGTTTCACCTTTGAATTGGGCTGTGTTCACACTGACATCTTGGCTTTCATTCATTTCACAAGTCATGGTAAGGTTTTAGATCCATGTCCTCACCTACCCCAATGACTCACACTGGGGTTTTTATGGCTACTTTCTCCTTCGCCTCATTGGGGGACACAGGACCATGGGTTATGCTGCTGTCACTAGGAGGCTGACACTAAGCTGAGACAAAAAAGGGTTAGCTCCTCCCCTGCAGTATACACCCTCATGCTGGCTTCCAGAGACCCAGTTTAAGCTTAGTGTCCGTAGGAGGCACACTGATTTTTAACCCCTATGGGGTTTTTTTCTCTTTTTTCTTTTTCTTTTTTCTTTTATCTATTCCGGACGAAGGGGGCGACGGATTCTTCTAAGGTCCGATCTCCCCCGAATCAACAACAGGCGAGCACGGGAGTTTCACCTCACCATATCCTCTCCTGCGACGTGGGAGCCACTGCCTGAGCTGTCCTTTTTTGGGCGACGGTTTCTCCCCTAATGGGCCCCGATCTCCCCTTTTGTTATACAGACGAGCACTGGTGTTCTTACCTCCAGTATCCTCCTCTGCAGCCAGGCCTTCTGCCCTGCCCTGTCCACCAGGTCCTACCCTCGGCTGTACAGTGGCTTTATCCCCGTGGCGTCCGTGCAGACCACACTGCATCACCAATGTGACTTGTGACTCAGGTGGTGGACGGTTCCTCTCCACCCCCCATCTGGGGCCGGTGGATAGAGGCTTCCCAACCCCTGCACCGTTTCTATTGCATGGCACCCCCCTCCATATCAGGGTAAGTGCCAGGTGGGGGGATTGTGGGGGGGGAGGGGGGTCGCCAGCGGTCAGGAGGGCTCCTCATCCCTGGGACACCATCTGCAGGCTGTTTCCGTCATTGGGCGGTGTCCCCGTCTTTTTCCGGCGCTTGCGACCGCGCGCCGGGCCGAGGCCGCAAATTTAGTCCCCGGCTTCGGCCTAGCTGCTGGTCGCCGCCGTTAAGCTCCGCCCACTCCGACGCGTCACAGCGGCGCCGCCCCCCGCTCCTGGCGCTTCTCGCAGCCGCCGAGATCTCTCCCCTGATCTCGGCGGCCATCTTGGTCACTCTCCTCAGCGCCGCAGCTCCTGCCTGTCGCATCTCCGGTGTGTCAGTGGCCACGTGCAGCCGGCTTCCTCTTCTCAGAGAGAAATTCTCAGCAGTTCGTCTCTCCTGGATAGCGGGACACAGGACCGGGGTAAGGAGACTTCCTTAGCTCCCCTCTGCAGCGCCGCCCTCTCAGACTTGGTTACACTATATAGACCCTGTAATTTTTTCTGCATTAGAATCATGTCGCAGTCAAGGTCTAAAAAATCCTCTAAGGTGCATACAACCTTTTTTTCTGCGTGTACCACCTGCCAGGCCCCACTACCCAGGCCCCAAAGCTCTCCCCTCTGCCCTGCCTGCGATGCCCCATGTGCCCAGGAGCCCTCCACCGCCACCGACCCTGGTGTACCTAGCCCCCCCCCCCCCCCCGTGGGTCGCCTCGCTTTCACAGTCCGTGGATTTTTTAGCTAACGCCATCAAATCCATTCAAAATCCTCCCGGGGAACGAGGCAATCCGTTACAGGTTTTAAGAGATCCCTCCATAGCAGGGGAATCGTCGGCCAGCAGGGGCCGCTCTCCTCTTAAGGAGGCACGGTCGTCCAGAAAACGGACCCGTACTACCTCTCCTGAGCGTTCACCCCGCCATTCAGACTCTGGCAGCTCCACCTCTCGTTCTCCCTCTTTGGGGGCTCGCAGTGTTAAAGACTCTGAACATGAGTCCGAGATATCTTTGGACCCGGAGGCTCCGGAGTTCAGAGCCACGGTTGACTCCCTCATTGTAGCAGTCAATCACGCACTGAAGGTGGATGACGATTCTAATTCCGCACCGGAACACGCGGTCTCCTTTTCCAGAACCTAGCGTTCTCACAAATCTTTTGCCTCTCATCCAGCCTTCCTGGATATAGTCAGGCGTCACAGGGAGCGCCCAGACAAGCGCTTCACGGGTAAGAAGGACTTGGTTTCCAAGTATCCCTTCTCAGCTGATCTCGTGAAAGACTGGACGGATCCCCCTACTGTAGATCCGCCGGTCTCGCGCCTGGCCTCTAAGACTCTTCTCTCAGTTCCGGAGGGCGCTTCAATTAAGAGCCCCACCGAACGCCAGATAGACTCTCTAGCTCGCTCTGTGTACGAAGCCTCTGGCTCGTCCCTGTCTCCCTCCTTCGCCGCGGCTTGGGTGTCCAAGGCTATGGTTTCCTGGGCGGATGCCCTAGCGAAATCCATTAATGAGCAGGATCTCCCCTCTGAAATGGCGGACCTGGCTAAGCAGCTAGCCATGGCCAGTGATTATGTTATGTTCGCATCTCTCGACGCGGCGAATTGCGCAGCTTCGGCGGCTTCCAACGCCATCGCTATTCGAAGGGCCCTTTGGCTCAGAGATTGGCGCGCAGATTCTTCCTCTAAGAAATCCCTGATTTCTCTCCCTTTTCAAAGCGGGCGTCTTTTCGGCGAAAAGCTTGACCAGCTTATTTCCGACGCCACAGGGGGAAAGAGCAAGTTTCTTCCCCAACAGAGGCCCAAGGCGGCTTTCCAGCGCCAGCCTTATTTTCGTTTTCGGCCCTTTCGTACCAGCTCTGCCTGGTCCAATCCCTCCGGCCTTCCCAGATCGGACCGTTCCGCCCGCGCAGACAGAGACGCTCGTCCATCCTTCAGACCTAATCCTTCCTGGCGCGGGAAACCGAGGCAGCCCCGAAGCAGAGGTTCGAGACCCCCCAGATTCCCTTCACAATGACTCGGGAACGGCGCCAGTCGATACCAGCAGAGTAGGCGGTCGTCTACTCCTTTTTCAGCAAGCCTGGCTCTCCGTCGTTCACGACGAGTGGGTCAGGGATCTGGTATCATCTGGCTACAAGATAGAGTTCTCCTCCCCCCCTCCAACCCGGTTCTTCCCCTCTCGTCTTCCCAGTTCGGGAGCTCAGTCTCGCGCCCTCCTTTGCGCCATCCACTGCCTCCGCCAGAGCGGGGTCATCGTGCCGGTCCCGGAACACGAGAGGTTCAGAGGCTTCTACTCAAACCTCTTCGTCGTGCCAAAGAAGGACGGGACAGTGCGTCCCATTTTGGATCTGAAGCTCCTGAACAAGTGCGTGAGAGTCCGGCACTTCAGGATGGAATCGCTCAGATCAGTCATCTCTTCCATGGAAAGAGGGGAATTCTTGGCCTCGATAGACATCAAGGATGCCTATCTTCACATCCCGATTTTCCCGCCTCATCAGAGGTTCCTCCGCTTTGCCATTCGGGAGGACCACTTCCAGTTCACGGCCTTACCCTTCGGTCTCGCCACGGCGCCCAGGGTGTTCACCAAGGTCATGGCGGCTGTCATGGCCATTCTTCACTCTCGAGGAGTCGTCGTGCTACCTTACTTAGACGATCTCCTCATAAAGGGCCCGTCTTTTCAGGCCTGCGAGTCAAGCGTCCACATTACCCTGGATTCTCTTTCGCGCCTGGGCTGGCTGATCAACTTGGACAAGTCATCTCCCGTTCCTTCCCGTCGGATCTCCTTTCTGGGTATGATCCTGGACACCTCAAGGGGGCTGGTTTTGCTTCCTCGGTCCAAGGTCCAAGCGCTCCAACAGGGAGTCCGTTCACTCTGCCATTCTCGCCCGCGAACCATTCGGTTCGCCATGAAGATCCTGGGGAAGATGGTTGCGGCAATCGAAGCCGTTCCCTTTGCTCAACTCCATCTCCGCCCCTTGCAACAGGCTCTGCTGGACAACTGGGACAGGAGTCTCTTTTCTCTCGACCTCCCTTGTCCTCTGTCCCCAAGGGTCAGACATTCTCTCATTTGGTGGACCCTGGGACCATCTCTTCTCCAGGGGAAGTCCTTCCTTCCGATCCGCTGGTTAGTGGTGACCACTGACGCCAGTCTTCTTGGCTGGGGGGCGGTGTTTCTTCACCACTCGGCCCAGGGCCGTTGGACTGTTCGGGAATCCAGTCTCCCCATCAACATTCTGGAGATTCGTGCTATCAGACTTGCTCTGAGTCACTTCCACGCTCTGCTCGCGGGTCACCCTATAAGAGTCCAATCGGACAACGTCACGGCGGTGGCTTACATCAACCACCAGGGGGGTACCCGCAGCAGGGCGGCGATGAGGGAAGTCTCTCACATCCTTCGTTGGGCCGAGACCAACCACTCCATCATCTCGGCGGTGCACATTCCGGGAGTCGAGAACTGGGCGGCGGACTTCCTGAGCCGCCAGGGCCTTGCCTCGGGGGAGTGGGAACTTCACCCAGAGGCTTTTCACCAGATCTGTCTTCGCTGGGGGACCCCGGACGTGGATCTGATGGCGTTCAGATGGAACGCCAAAGTCCACAACTTCATTGCTCGATCTCGGGATCCCCAGGCCATAGGAGTGGACGCGCTGATCTCTCCGTGGCATCATTTTCAGCTCCCATACGTGTTCCCTCCCCTTCCCTTACTGCCGAAGGTCATCCGAAAGATCAGGATGGAGGGAGTTCCGGTCATTCTGGTCGCCCCAGACTGGCCTCGTCGCGCGTGGTACGCGGAACTCGTCCAGCTCGTAGCCGACGTCCCCTTGCGGTTGCCAGACCGCCCAGACCTACTTCGCCAAGGACCGATCTACCATCAGAGCTCAGGGGCCCTACGTTTAACGGCGTGGCTGTTGAAACCTGGATTCTAGCTCGCGCTGGTTTCTCTCAGCAGGTCATTCCCACCATGCTAAGTGCTCGCAAGGCGTCTTCTGCCTCTATCTACCACCGTGTCTGGAAGACCTTCTTCTCTTGGTGCAGGCTCCGAGGGCACCCTCCGCTCAGGTTCTCCATCCCTTGTATCCTGAATTTCCTTCAGTCTGGTCTGGATTCTGGTTTGGCCCTGAGCTCTCTTAAAGGCCAGATCTCAGCCTTATCCGTGCTGTTCCAGCGTAGGATCGCCACCAACCTTCAGGTCAAGACTTTCATTCAGGGAGTCTCCCATGTTGTTCCTCCCTACAGGATGCCGTTGGAGACCTGGGATCTCAACTTGGTCCTGGGGGTTCTCCAGGAACCTCCGTTCGAACCCCTTCAAGAGGTTCCGCTCTCTGTCCTCTCTTGGAAGGTCGCCTTCCTGGTAGCGGTGACGTCCATCAGAAGGGTTTCAGAGCTCGCCGCTCTATCCTGCCGGGCACCTTTCCTTGCCTTTCATCAGGACAAGGTAGTCCTACGTCCTTCTCCCGCGTTTCTTCCCAAGGTGGTCTCTTCTTTCCACCTTAACGAGGACATCATTCTTCCCTCCTTTTGTCCGCAGCCCAAACATAGGGTCGAGAAGGCTCTCCATACTCTGGACGTGGTAAGGGCCCTCAGGAGGTACATTTCCAGAACGGCTCACTTCAGAAAATCGGACGCCCTTTTCGTGCTCCCGGAGGGTCACAGAAAGGGTTTGGCTGCGTCAAAATCCACTATAGCCAGATGGATCCGATCTGCTATCCAGGAATCCTATCGGGTCAGGGGCAGTCCTATCCCGGCGGGGATTAGAGCTCACTCCACTCGGTCGATGGGTGCTTCCTGGGCCATCCGGCACCAGGCATCAGCGGAGCAGGTTTGCAAGGCCGCAACGTGGTCCAGCCTGCATACCTTCACAAAGCATTACAATGTTCACACCCAATCCTCTGCGGACGCGGCCCTTGGCAGGTGTATCCTGCAGGCGGCCGTTGCGCATTTGTAGTCTGATGGTACACGGAGTTACTTGGTTGTATTGTTTCCCTCCCAGGGACTGCTTTGGGACGTCCCATGGTCCTGTGTCCCCCAATGAGGCGAAGGAGAAATAGGGATTTTTGTGTGTACTCACCGTAAAATCCTTTTCTCCGAGCCACTCATTGGGGGACACAGCACCCACCCTGATAGCCTTACGGCTTGTTATCTTTTTTAGTCTTTGACTGTTGTTTGACATGTTATGTTCCAATGTTTTTTTTTTTTTAATATATTGTTCTCATTATCCTACTGCTTTTGCACTTAACTGGGTCTCTGGAAGCCAGCATGAGGGTGTATACTGCAGGGGAGGACCCTTTTTTGTCTCAGCTTAGTGTCAGCCTCCTAGTGACAGCAGCATAACCCATGGTCCTGTGTCCCCCAATGAGTGGCTCGGAGAAAAGGATTTTACGGTGAGTACACACAAAAATCCCTATTTTTGGTGTTCATTGTTTTCTTTTCCGAAACGTAAAAAAAATATATATTTTTTCAAGCAAAATATATACAAAATTACCAAATGTCTGTTCTTTCTCATTTACTAGTATATGCACAATTTGTAGTGATGAGCGAGTGTACTCGTTGCTCGGGTGACCTCCGAGTATTATGACTGCTCGGAAATTTAGCTTTCATCACGGCAGCTGAATGATTTACGGCTACTAGCCAGGCTGAAATACATGTGGGGGTTGTCTGGTTGCTAAGGAGGTCACCCGAGCGTACTCGTGGAAAACCCGAGCAACGAGTATACTCACTCATCACTAATAATTTGACATGTTGAGTGCAAGTCATGTTTGGATTTTCATTGGTTATGGTCTTTGTGTTTAAAAATAAAGTTTGTTTTTCCCCCTCCATAAAATAGGCGGCCTAATGGGTCCAGTTCGCATGATTTCATCAGGCCATGAACTAACAACGGATTATGATGAGAAGACTCTTCATGAGCTGGGATTTAAGGATATGCAGGTACTTTCGAGAAGAGGATTTCTACTGGTGCCATTTTAATTATTCACCATTGTGATTCCGTGTTTCCTAAACTACCGTAATTCAAGGCATCCCTTCCCTAATAGCCCTAGAAAAATGTTCCCTTTTGGTTATTCACATCTTCTATACACAATAGATCTGGATAGATATATAGATATAGATAGATATATAGATAGAGATAGAGATATATAGATATATATTTATATTTTCGGGGGAAAATGTGAACAGGAAAAAAAATGCATGCCTTCGGCCTAAGAACAAACAGCACATCTCTCTGCACACAAAAGTCACATCATCCTAACTAGGACAGAAGGAGTAGTGTTCGTTTCCTAAACTGTATACACAGTGTTAGGGTAAGTTCACACAGGACGTTTTTGCTGCTTATTTTTTTCTGAAGCAAAACCTGATCATCTTAGCAGGAAAGAAGCTGCATCAAAAACGCAGGTTTAGGTGCGTTTTTGGTGCGTTTTTTGTCTCGTACTTGGTGCTTTTTTGGTGCGTTTTTTGGTGCTTTTTTTCCCCTCTTTGTCCAGACTAATGTCCTTGGATTTTCAGCAGCAAATAACGATACCTGCGTTTTTGCTGCGGTTTTTTTTTCAACACCCATTCAAGTCAGTGGGTGAAAAAACAGCAAAAAAAACAGTGAAAGAGGTCACATGCTCTATGTAAAAAAAAACGCAGCAAATCACAAAATACTGATCAAACAAAAAACCAATGTGTGTGCATGAAATTTCTGAAATCTCATAGGCTTTGCTGGTACTGTAAAAAGCAGCTGAAAATTGGCATAAAAACTTAGCAAAAACGTCTTGTGTGTCGTTTAGACCGCAGTCAGGAAAGCGGACACTGTAATAAATCATCTCTTCTGTCTCTGAAGAGTCCAGCTATCTGACAGTCGGCTCCACATGCTTTAGGCTATGTTCACACGTAGCATTTTTGATGCGTTTTTTTTTTTTTTTTTTTTAACCAATAGATATTTATTGAAATTTTGCATGTTAAACAACACATCAGTAAACTTCAGAGGGGGAGGGAGACAAGGGTAAACGGGGGGGGGGGGGGGGGGAGGGGGATGTGGGAAAAAAGGGCCAGCGCCCAAGTTAAAGACCACAATATGAACAGTATAATACACACAGATACAGTGTCAAAACTTGAGAAGCAAACGATTTAAATGAGGGCAAGAGCAGACTGAGATATATGTGCCGAGGACACCCAGGGATCCCACCACGAGAGGACCCTAGTTCTCCTCGATAGATCCTGTGCCATGATAACCTCATAGCAGAAGTGTAAGTCAATTCTGGCGATCAGTTCGGCTCTGGAGGGAAGACCCGAGGATTTCCAATGTTTCGCTATACATTGTCTAGCGGCAACTAGGATATTTGAAATTATGGGCCGGAGAGGGGAAGGGAGACCCATGAGGGAAATACCCAGGACAGCTAGTTGACCACTCAGCGCAAGGGGGAGACGTGTCAGATCGACAATCAAAGCCTCCACCTCACGCCAGAAAACCCGGATCTGCGGGCACGACCACCATACATGAGAGGAGGACCCCAAGGCGCCGCACTTCTTCCAACACAGAGGGGAGGAAGACGGGAAAACCTTCGCCAGGCGGACAGGGGTAAAGTACCAATGCAGTTGAATTTTTTTCACCTGCTCCAAGTGGCCAAGACATGTGGAGAACCTGGAAGGGTGCACCATAGCAAATTGCCAGTCCTCCAGGGAGGCCTCGAAACCCAGCGAGGACTCCCAGGCGGTCATGAAAGGGAGCTTGTCAGCAGAACCATAGGAGATGAGAGCTTTATAGATTATGGAGATGCCATGGGGCAATATGGTGGCCGGTCTGAAATATCTATGAGCCGGGTCCTCTGTCAGAGGCGGGGGCACTCCGAATGACCGACGTGACCTGAGAAAGCTACGGAGCTGCAGGTATTGATAGAAGTCAGACCCAGTAAGAGAGAATCTCCCTGAGAGGTCCTCAAACGACAGAAGGCCATTTGAGCCGAAAAGGTCTGCCACCCGGAGCACCCCGCGGTCCGTCCAGGAGGAAAGAGAAATGTGCCCGATAGCATACTCCAAAGCCTGCAAAGAAACATAGTCAAACATAAATATTAGATGGGAAGTGCTGAGTAGCGCCCACAATTTAGAAGCATTCCTAATAGAACGGAGACAAGGGCCAACTAGAGGTACCTTAAGCAGCTGAAACTCCAAGAGCAATCTAAGCGAGTTTTTGGGGGCAAAATGCGATTCAATCAGAAACCAGGGTAAACATGAGTTCCCCTCCCACCATATTTTAAGGGGCTCGAGGATCGCCGCCCTATAGTATGAAAGCACTGCAGGCGCGCCCAACCCACCCATAGAATACGGTAGGGACATAATCCGACGCTTAATCCTGTGAGGTTTCCCATTCCAAATAAACCGATCTATAAGAGATTGAAAAGCTGAAATAAACTTCGAAGGGATAAAAAGGGGGAGGCATCGGAAGAGATACATTATTTTGGGTAGGAATAGCATTTTCGCCGTTTGTATGCGGGCCATCCAGGAGAGCAGTGCACCCGACAGATGATCCATGCTCTTCCTGACTTCCGCAAGAGTTTCCTCACAATTTACACGAACTATATTATTCAGCCTAGTTATCCTGATGCCTAAGTACGTAAAGCCCAGGGGAGCCCAAATGAACTCGTATTGGGATTGAATTTGGATTTGAAGGGGGGCCGGGAGAAAAAGGGGGAAAATTGTGGATTTGGTCAGATTAAGTTTATAATATGAAACCGCCGAGAACTCAGTTAAAATAGAGGTAATCGCGTTCAGCGATGCTAACGGTGAGGCACAAGTCAGGACCACGTCGTCGGCATAGAGGCCAATTTTGTGTTCGGTTCCCCCCACCGGGATTCCCTCAACATCCGCACTCTGTCTGACCATGGAAGCCAAAGGCTCCATGACCAGAGCAAAAATGATAGGCGAGAGGGGGCAGCCCTGACGAGTGCCATTCCGAATAGAAAATGTCCGAGATCTAAATCCTGCCGAACGAACCGACGCGCAGGGATTGGAGTATAATGCCATAACCGCTCTACTAATTTGCCCGGTGAGCCCAAATTTTTCCAGCGTGAGTTCAATGTAACTCCAGTGTACCCTGTCGAACGCCTTTTCGGCATCAAGCGAGAGAAATACACTGGGAAGGCTCCCCCTCTCGACCACATCCAAAAGATCTATCAGGCGCCTGGTGCCATCCCTGGTCTGTCTGCCAGGAACAAACCCAACTTGGTCGGGGTGGATGAGACCAGGGAGAACCGAGAACAGTCTGTTGGCCCAGATTCTTGCATAAATCTTAACGTCGCAATTTAAAAGTGCTATCGGACGAAAGTTCCCCGGGGATGTTGGGGGTTTCCCTTGTTTGGGGAGAGTCGCTATGGATGCCTCCAACCCCTCAGCCCTAATACTGCCCGTCGACAGCCAATTATTAAAAAGGCGCAAGAGGTAGGGGGAGAGGGCAGGGAAGAACTGAGCATAGTAGAGAAAAGAAAAACCATCAGGCCCCGGGGAAGAACCCTTGTTGGCCTCTCTGACAATCTGCGAGAGTTCAGACTCCACAATGGGAGAGTTTAGGAAGGAGAGCTGTTCCTGGGTGACCGAGGGGAGATTAACCTTCTCCAAGAACGCCAAAATTGACTCCCGCGAAGGCTGAGGAATCCCTAGGTCAGACCCGAGGTCATAGAGCGAGGAGTAATAAGATGCAAATTCCTCCGCGATATGAATCGGATTATACACCCGGGAGCCGTCAGGCTTGAGCAAAAATGGAATCTTGGATTGAGCCTCTCTCTTCCTAACACGTCTGGCCAGAACAGCACCCGCTCGATCGCCCATTGTGTAAAATTTAGCCCTAGTTTTCCTCAGGGCCCTCTCAGCCTTATGGAGAAGCAAATTGCGAACATGCATGCGTGCTTTGGAGAGGTCGGAGAGAAGCGCCGGGGTAGGAGATAATTTGTGCGCGGACTCCAGGCGCCTTAATTCATCTAGGGAAGACTGGAGAGCTGCATTATACTTTCTTTTGGCCCTTGCCGCCAGTTTAATAAAGTGACCCCTAATTACCGCCTTGTGGGCAAACCAAAGGGTGTCGTCGCCTATGTCAGGAGTATCATTGGAGGTGAAAAATTCCCCCAAAGCCTCCTCAATACACCGAGAGTTGGAATGGTCAGCGAGGAGATGGGGGTTGAGACGCCAGTGCAAGGGGGGTCTAATAGCCAAGGGATCTCTCAGTGTAAGGGACACCGGGGCATGGTCTGACCATGTGATACTGCCTATATCTGCTGAAATGCAGTGAGGGAGAGCCACGTCATTTACCAGCACAAAATCAATCCTGCTATAGGAACCGTGCCTGGGAGACAGGAACGTGTAGTCTCTCTCGCCGCAATGCAAATATCTCCAGATATCATGCAGGTTAAAAGAGTTAGTCAGAGGACCTGCTTCGCATCTTGACAGGGAAGAGGCAGAGCAGTCCAAGTCCCTAAACATTGGAGCATTGAAATCACCAGCAATCAGGTTATGACCATGTTGGATATCACGCAAAGTTTCAAAGACCCCCTCCAGGAACCTAAGCTGCCCTACATTGGGGGCGTAGATCGAGGCGATGGTATAGGGGGCGTTATTAATGAGGCATAGGACCACAATAAACCTACCCAACGGATCCGCTATGGAGCGAACCAGCTGGAAGGCGTTGGACCTACTGAAAAAAATGGCTACTCCCGCCTTTTTTGACGGGCCGTTGGCAAAAAATTGATGCGGGTATAAGCCTGACTGCATTCTGAGATTATCACATTCCAGTAGGTGTGTTTCCTGAAGACACAGAATGTCGTGACGGGATTTACCCAACTGACGCCATACCACAGACCTCTTGCCCGGCGAATTGAGACCATTAACATTAATTGAATACAGCGATATACTCATAATGAGAACATGTAAACAGTTTTGCAAACTTCAGGACACCTGAACCTGTGTAAAAGAGTCTAGTACTTGTGGCAAAAAAGTAAGTAAGGGGGGACCAGAAGGAGAGAAGGGGAAAAAGGGGAGCAAACAAGACATACAACAAGTCAACCAGTGGACCGAGGTCCATCAGGGATACCCTGAGTCCAAGAGGTGAGAATCAGGAAAACAATTCACCTATGGGGCAAACAAATGTTGCGGATACTCTCGAGAGAGGAACCAACGCAGCTTAAAAAAAGAAAAAAGAAAACCAAATGAATCCGTGCGGGAAAATGGCCAGGAACCAAAGTTGCAGTGGGCTCAGGCCACCTCCCAGTCCGGTGTGATGCGGGCCCTGAGACCTCCACCAGCTCCACGCTTAGGAAGGGTCACGGCGGTCGGAGAGTCCGGAGTTGAGAATCCCCATTTGGTGAAAGCAGTAGCTGCGTGTGACGGAGTCAGGCAGGTGGTGATTGATCCATCTTTACGGATGAGGAGCTTGGTAGGAAACCCCCAGCGCGGTACAGGATGCCTTTCTCTCTGAGGATGGTAGTGTAGGGGGCAAAGGCCCTCCGTAGAGCCAACGTGCCCGGGGAGAGATCTGGAAAGACGGAGATGCTTGCAAATCTTTCAGGAAGAGCTGGACCCTTCCTTAGGGCCTGGAGAAAATCCTCCTTCATCTCGAAGAAGTGTATGCGTGCCAGGACATCTCTCGGGATGGAGGGCCCCAGGCCAGACGGTTTAGGGATCCTGTGCACACGGTCAATTATAATGTCCTTTGGGGCCAACTGCGGGAGAGCTGCGGCCATAAAATCCTGCAGAAATATCTTCAAATCCGCCGCCAGGACAGATTCCTCAATGCCTCTCAGTTTGACGTTGTTTCTCCTGGACCTATCTTCCAGGTCCAAGGCTTTAGCATGGGTTTTAGTGGCCATGATTTGCAGGGTCTCATGAGCGTCCCAAAGTTCATTATGAGAAGAGACCAGCTCCGCCATTTTGCGTTCCAAACGGTCAGTGCGGTTACCCAGCTCAACCACCTCCCCTCTCAGTTCAGCCAGCATAGTGCGTATATCTTCCTGGATGGAGGTTCTAAGGTCTCCCAGCAAACCCTTGAGGAGAGAAGCAGTCACCGGGCCATCAGCCAAATCAGACGCTGTACCACTTGAATGCAACGCCTCTCCGCCTAAATGCGACGCTGCTCCGCTTGAATGCGACGCTGCAGCGCTCGATTGCGACGCCTGAGCGTTGCGTTGTGAAGAGCGGGAAGATCTGGGGGAGGGCGGCGCCATCTTGGACTCCGGCAGTAGCTGTGAGGAGGCCGCAAAGAAGTCAGGAATTCTCCTGGTGGGGTCACGGGAGCGCGTTTTGGATTTCCCCATACACTCACCACCGTACCAGGGACCGGAATCAAGATCGAGGAGGAGCAGAAGGGCGCCGGAGAGGTAGATAAGAGCCGCTTTAGGATTCCTGGACACGGAGCTCCCACTCTGTGTGACCTACTCCATCAGCAGTTAGGCCACGGCCCCGTTTTTTTTTTTTTTTCAGCAAGCAAAACCTGCTCTCTTGGCAGTAAGAAACTTGCTTCAAACAAAGCAGGTTTTGCTTAGTTTTGCATTTTTTCCTACGTTTTTGGTGCGCATATGTCTTTTGTGCATACTGCTAAAATTTAGTGCATAAAAAACATCTGATTCTATTTCATCAGGTTTTGGCACTAAAAACGCAGGAAAAACTGATACCTGCTTTTTTTCAGCGTTTTTTGCACTACTCATTGCTTTCAATGGGTAAACGCTATAAAAACACAGTGACATGCCACGTTTGGCAAAAACCAAGGTATTGCACAAAATACTGAGGACAAAACACCAAGCTGTGTGCATGAGTTTTCTGAAATCTCAGACTTTGCTGGTACTGCAAAAACACATAAAACACTGAAAAAGCAATGTGTGAACATAGCCTTATAGTTGCACATTTTCTTCACAGCTGATGTCTGCAATAATTTTCTAAAAGGTCCATGCAGAGTCATATGCTTCATATCCTAATGTTGTTACTGACGTTTCTTTATCTGCAATAGTTAAAGGGGTTGTCCAATACTGAAGAAGCCCTTTTGAGGGACCGCCATGTGTAGCATTAAAAAAAAATATATCTTCTACTTATCTCACAGCTGCACCTTTTAGGCTGGTTGCCCGTGAACCGAAACTAGCAGCACTGTGGACGCAGCGTATGTTCGTTGCTTACAAAGCGCTGCCTTCTATTGAACACTGGTATATCCGCATGTGAAATTGATATGCTGCGGTCTGGAGAGATGCGCCGCATGTCGGTCTCCGCAGGTGTCTGTGGACACACAGTGGGCATGGGATTTCCTGAAATCCCATCCACTATGCTATCATAGCAGGCCCCATCTGGTTTGACGTTGCATAAATACGCAGCGTTAAACCCACAGCAGTTCCTGACGGTTGTCACATACCCTTAGTGTTGTCTTCCCCAGCAAACTTGTAACATTATCATCAATAATGATGTATCCTATTGGGCTGCAGCCTTCATCCGCTCTGCTAGAACTGTGAATCCTGCAGCGATCCGTAGTCAGTCATGAGATCGCTGGGGAACACAGCGCTTGGAGCGGAGCAGAGGTACTGGTCTGAGATACGGCAAGTGTCTTTTATTTTATTCTGCTCAATGGGGCCATTCAAAAGTGGTTGTCTACTAGTGTTAATGTCTGTCATTGCTGAACAACTTGTTTACTGACATGTATAGAGACCTCATCATCACTGTCCCCATTGGAGCTCACAATCTGAATTCCCTATCCGTATGTCTTTGGAGTGTTGGAGGACTCTGGAGACCCACACAAACACGGGCAGAACATACAAGCTCCTTGCTCATGTTACAAAGCAGTAGTGCTAACCACTGCACACTCTTAGGTCCTTATAAGAGGTGTAGTCCTGCAATGGCAAAGGAACCATTGTTGTTCAGGGAGGAGTAGCTATTACCTGATTTTTTTTTTTTTTTTTTTGCTAGTCTACCACGGATTTGGTGGCATTTACAAGCAGAATTTCTCCTGAGCGGATTGCTGCCAGTCCTCAGCACTGTTGTGTGTCTGTGATGTATAGCTACAATTTTCCCAGATGTACTGCAATGTTTTTTTAATCTAGTAATTATCTTATGCCTTTATCAGATGGTATTTGTGTCTTTGGGGGCGCCACGACGAGAAAGAAAAGGAGAAGGTGTGCAGCTCCCCGCTTCATGTTTGCCCCCACCCCAGAAGGAAAATATTCCCATGCTTCTCCTACTACAAGAACCTCATCTCACCACGCTATTTGATTTGTTGGAAATGCTAGCATCTTTCAAGCCTCCTTCTGGGGAGATGGATTTATTGGACATTGAGGTAAGACACTTGTGTTTGTGTGAATTTACACGTGTGGGTTTTAATATACCAATATGATATAATGGTTGGATTCTTAGTGTGGTATCCGAGCCTGCAGTGCTGACCACTAAGCCTCCGATTATTTCATTTGGAAAGATTCTGGTAGGAGATATAAGTCGCAAAACAGATTATATTATCACCACATATTGCAAAAAGAATGTCCCTCCTGTGAATGGAGCAATATTTGCACAAGTGTGGCCAACCCCTGCATTCAATATATATTGGAGCGTTGTTCTTCTCACAAGTGCACTCCTGCTCCCATAAGCCTATAGAAGTGAATGGCGTGGTGGTCACACTTGCGCCCCCTAATTATATATGGGACTGAGGACCGCCGTGTTGGTGATCAGTGCAGGTATCGGCTGTGGGCTCACTACTGATTATAGTCATCATTTTTCCTGTGGATAGGTAATGTTGGAGGATGACCCCCTTTAAATCAGTCACTTTCTCTTATTATAGCTATTTCTATAAAGATCTCATATTCTGGGTCTGAAAGATAAACCGCAATGCATTTTCGTATCTACTGACGTTATCCACTTCATTGTAGAGTGCAAGGTGTGAAGAACTGCATCTCCACGCAGAAAACCTATCCAGACGGGTCTGGGAGCTCCTGATGTTACTTCCTACCTGTCCGAATATGCTGCAGGCATTCCAGAATGTGTCTGAGGAGCAGGTGAGAGGACCCCAATGTTGGGACACTTCCCTATACACATTATACGTTGCACTCACGTACGACTTACTTATCAATATCCCATGCAGCTGCTGTGGTTCATTTATTTTTATAACAATTTATTGTCTTAAATCTTAAGGGAAATGACGGACCTTGCTGGAAAGACTTGCTTCGGATAAAAAGCGCACACAAGCTTCTGTATGCACTAGAAATTATTGAAGCTCTGGGAAAGCCAAACAGGAGGATAAGAAGAGAATCCACGGTAATGGGCTGAAGTGGATGCAATTCTTCTTGTATATTCTTCACTTATCTGGTCTTTTAATAAGATGAATATGCAGACTATCCATAGAAATGTAAAATTGTTATCTGATAATGTTTATCCTTTGATTGTTTCTCTGGTTAACGCTAAACGAGGCCAGAGCACAGTTGTAAGGCATCGTGGGGTGATAGAAATAATGCAGTCACTTCTTTAGGTCTGTCAGTGCAAGTACTAAAAATGTGACAGATTAGATTGGAAACACAAGCGTCCGAAAAAGGATAGGAATTGCTGAAAGCTGCTGATATATCAGCCGTCCTGTGTGAGAACCTGTACATAAAATAGCTGCTAGATAAAAGCTTGATACTGTCGCTATACAGCTACTGGACAGAGTGGGATGAGGTAAAGAGAGAAGACGTGTAGAAATAATGTTCCAACAAAATTTGAACATGTCTGTAGATGAATGCAAATGACATTCCTGCAACTAAGATACAAAATTTATGAAGTAAATAATAATTTAATTTATATACTGCCAACATATGCTGCAAGACTTTACAATTAAGCAGCGACATATACCGACAATAAATTCAATACAAGGTGAGATGGTTGAACAGTTACAGGAGTAAACTCACATGCTTACAATCTACAAGGAGATGGGGTGGACACAATAGGTAAAGTGCTTCCTTCAGGTCCAGCCATTATAGTAAAGCTTTTCCTATAAAGCTGCATGATCCAGTAAGCAGCCAGTATGTATAAGTGCGGTTATCGTGTGCGTGGAGGGTGTGGAGGCAGATGAATAGGAGGGAGCAGATTCTGAATATTTAGAAGGTGGGAACAAACAGTTGTTAGTGAGGTGATAGGCATAAAGAGATGTCCTTAAATTACGCTTAAGAACTTGAGGGCTAGGTATCTGTGGGATTGCCTTAGTGCATTTCAGGAAACTGGCGCAGCATGAGAGAAGTGTTGGAGACAGAGGTGCGAGGTTCTGGAGGATGGTAGTCTTGGGTCCGTTACAGAACGGAGGGCATGTGTAGAGAGAAGTTTATATTGTACTACTCTGTGCCGAATGGGCGACCAGTGTAATGACTGACATTAGGTGGAGGCATCGGTGAAGCAGCGGGACAGAAATACGAGCCTGGCAGCCACATTCAGGACAGAATGGAGAGGCGAAAGTTTGGTTAGTGAGAGATAAAACCAGTAGTGAACTGGAAATGTCAATAAGTGATGATCCTATGTGACTGATGCAGCAGACCTATTGCTCCAGCTGAAGATCTCACAAGTATATAACAGGAACACATGGGCTATATAAGTAGTAAAGTAGAAGTGGTGTCAGGTAGATATACAGTTTGCAGAAATTGGTTCCTCCTTGTGGTCTCCAATTATCTGCCGGAGGGTAGGGGTTTGTGCTCTCCTGTCCAGTGTCCTGGGATGGCTGGATGTGGGCAGCGTGCCTCTGAGAAGTCAGAGACCAGGGCGCTCTGGCTGGTAGCGTCTCTGGTAACCACGAGTGCAAATGCTGGAATAGCATGTGATGTCACTATTGTTAGGCACGGAGTCCTGCAGTGTACAGATACCTATTTGTTTTGGGGAAATCTCTGTTCCTTTTTGTCAGGGGTCCTGAAAGGGAACGCCCTGGTCTCATTGACTTTTCAGAAGATTTTCAGCGGCATGCTGCAACGTACTTATAAAGTAACTGTATTTTCACCAAACTTTGCATAATTTGAAAGAAGCGATTAGAAGAAACTTTGTAATGTATCTTATCAGAGAAATCTGTTTCCTTCCCACTTACCACATTTCTTCCCCTCTCCTTTGCCTCATGAATAAACCATCCACTGTGAAAATAGAAAGTCTGTGTTGTCAGAGGAGATGGACTGCATGGGTCATATGACACAGCCCATTATTCTCTATGGGGAGGTGTGAGCTCCAGGGAAGGAACAGACAAAAAAATGAATGCAGAGCTCTGTGACAAGTTTTACTGCACTACTTGATTCATTCCAGCACAGCTCAGCTCTGCTGTGTGGTGTCCTCCACATACCCATAGAACAGAGAGGTATAATATATCACAAGGATCACTCAAAAGAATGTGTAAAAATAATTACTCTTTATTGACATACCCAGCAATGTAATACTAAAACCATTTAAAACCAGAAAAACCACACACAAGAATACATGCCCATAATAGGCAGAGAGGCATGTCCAACTCTTTTTTTTTTTTTTTTGTTTTTTTTTTGTTTTGTTTTGTTCCTGGTGTAGGGTACGTCTGAATCACCACAAATAGAATCAGAAAATCATGTTATAAATAAACCTCAAACAGACACGGCAGAATAAACTACAAAACCCACACTATCCCGACCATTGATAATTATATACATGTTGCTGTCCAATACCCCCACCTGGGGAAACTATGCTGAAAACAAAGAACACCATACCGTCCCTATGAAAGTTCTAAAATGAGAAGGGGGAGGAGAAACCTCCGTGATGCAGACTGATGGGAGAAAAATTAAAACACCAAGTGGTACCCCAAATGGCAAACACTTGCTGCAGGGTACAGGCAGCCAAGTAATAGCTGATGAGAGGGTTAACAACACATGTACAAACAATGATACTACCTGTACCCCGGGAATATATATGGACACCACTGGTCGGCCTCTAAAATGACAAAAGGTCTGGATTGGAAGGGTTAACCAGGCGAAGGAGGACAGCAAGGACTTGCCCAACGGGTGTCACCAGACAAGCTGGCTTTGTCAGGCTCTATGGGTTTCAGGATTGTAAATTGGGCATAACACGGGTGATCCTCCTTAATTGTGGTTGTGTCCTCCACATCGCTGCAGCTTGTCTCTGTGAGACTCACTCATGTCTGTTCTGTGTGGTCTATGGGAGAAATCACTGCAGTTTGTCTCCACCAACTCCCAGTGCATTGTATATTACAGATAGAGCCTGCAGAGGGGAAAACCGGTGAGAATGTCATTAGTCACATAATGGCAGAAAGTGTTAATCCACGTGTACACACACAGGACAACTTATACTGAAAAGTTACTTGAAAGTACAGTTGCCCTTTAACCTAAAGGTACCTTCACACTCAGCAACTTTGCAACGAGAACTAAAACAATCCGTGACGTTGCAGCGTCCTGGATAGCGATCTCGTTGTGTTTGACACGCAGCAGCGATCAGGATCCTGCTGTGCCATCGCTGGACAGAGCTAGAAGGCCAGAACTTTATTTCGTCGCCAGGACACCGTGTATCGTCATGTTTGACATCAAAAGCAACGATGCCAGCAATAATTTACATGGAGCGAACAACCAGCGAGAACGATAAGTGAGTCGCCGTTACGTTACTGGATCGCTCCTGCATCATTCTGGAGTTGCTGTGTTTGACGTCTCTACAGCGACGCTTTATCGATCTGGTTTAGATCGGCTCGTTGTCTATATCGATGCAGAGTCGCTGAGTGTGACTGTACCTTTAGAAATGATCTGCTTGATGGAGAGATTAGCCATGATCCTACTGATCCAGTGCCACTCCATGCCCCTGCTTACTGTGCTGTCGTTTAGAACATTTTCAGTTGAACTTTCTGAGTTTCTGCACATAATCATGGGTTATACATGACTTCTCTATTACAGGGCAGTTATAGTGATCTGTATCCAGACTCTGATGACTCCAGTGAAGATCAGATTGAAAACAGTAAAAACACTTGGAGTTGCAAGGTACATCACCTTGTTGTAATCCTGTCATTGCAGTTATTGGAAGGTTTTCATTTTTTCCAACTTGACGCTAGTTCTGATAAGCTAATAAAAAAAGCAGTGCATAGTTCCTGCCGTGGAACGTCATATTGTGGGGTGGTGGAGAAAGTGAAATGTTTTATATGTAGGCATTGAACCAATAAGTATTTGACTCTCTCCATTATTCTTAGTTTGTAGCCGCAGGGGGTCTACAACAGCTGATTGAAATTTTTAATTCTGGGATTTTGGAGCCAAAGGAACACGAATCTTGGACTGTGGTGAGTTTTATTTTTAGTGCTTTTAGTTGTAAACTCAAAGGTAATGTGAACTGCCTGATTTATATGTAACTGTGGGGATTATTTAGATTGCGTGAGTCCTCCTGCAGATAGATATGTGGAGAAAGTATTTCCTGACCGATACCTGTGACTGAATGGTTTCCATTTTTTCCGTCTGTTTCTGCAGTGGCAGCTGGACTGTTTAGCGTGTTTGCTGAAGCTGATATGTCAGTTTGCTGTAGACCCCACAGATCTGGATCTGGCATATCATGATGTATTTGCTTGGTCAGGGATAGCAGAAAGCCACAGGAAAAGAGGGTGGCCTGGCAAATCGAGGAAATCAACGGCCGATCACTCAAAGGGCCTTCATATACCACGGTTAACAGAGGTACATTTGAGCACGCGTGGTGTCCTTGTATGTATAATCCATTATTTCACCCATTTACATTGAAAGTAACCAGTCGGCTAATTCATACTGTCCAAATTACAGAAAAAGGGGTATGACAAAATAAACATTTTCTATAGAAAAAAAACAACTATTTTCTCCTTCGCCTCATTGGGGGACACAGACCGTGGGTGTATGCTGCTGCCAATAGGAGGCTGACACTAAGTGATACAAAAAAAGTTAGCTCCTCCCCTCCAGTATACACCCTCCTGCTGGCTCTCAGCTCCTCCCCTGCAGTATACGCCCTCCTGCTGGCTCTCAGCTCCACCCCTGCAGTATAAACCCTCCTGCTGGCTCTCAGCTCCTCCCCTGCAGTATAAACCCTCCTGCTGGCTCTCAGCTCCTCCCCTGCAGTATACACCCTCCTGCTGGCTCTCAGCTCCTCCCCTGCAGTATACACCCTCCTGCCGGCTCTCAGCTCCTCCCCTGCAGTATACGCCCTCCTGCTGGCTCTCAGCTCCTCCCCTGCAGTATAAACCCTCCTGCTGGCTCTCAGCTCCTCCCCTGCAGTATACACCTCCTGCTGGCTCTCAGCTCCTCCCCTGCAGTATACACCCTCCTGCTGGCTCTCAGCTCCTCCCCTGCAGTATAAACCCTCCTGCTGGCTCTCAGCTCCTCCCCTGCAGTATAAACCCTCCTGCTGGCTCTCAGCTCCTCCCCTGCAGTATACACCCTCCTGCTGGCTCTCAGCTCCTCCCCTGCAGTATACGCCCTCCTGCTGGCTCTCAGCTCTTCCCCTGCAGTATACACCCTCCTGCTGGCTCCCAGCTCCTCCCCTGCAGTATACACCCTCCTGCTGGCTCTCCGCTCCTCCCCTGCAGTATATACCCTCCTGCTGGCTCTCAGCTCCTCCCCTGCAGTATACGCCCTCCTGCTGGCTCTCAGCTCCTCCCCTGCAGTATACACACTCCTGCTGGCTCTCAGCTCCTCCCCTGCAGTATACACCCTCCTGCTGGCTCTCAGCTCCTCCCCTGCAGTATATACCCTCCTGCTGGCTCTCAGCTCCTCCCCTGCAGTATACGCCCTCCTGCTGGCTCTCAGCTCCTCCCCTGCAGTATACGCCCTCCTGCTGGCTCTCAGCTCCTCCCCTGCAGTATACGCCCTCCTGCTGGCTCTCAGCTAACCAGTTCTTGCTTAGTGTCTGTAGGAGGCACATGGGTCTGTTTCAGACCCCAACGTTTTTATTTTATTTTTTACTTTTCTGTAAATTTTTTTTTTTTAATTAACGGAGTGAAGGGGGCGATGGTTCCTTTCAAGGTTCCGATCTCCCCCGAACCATCAACAGGCGAGCACGGCGAGTATACCTCCCCGTACCCTCTCCTGCGACGTGGGAAGCCATGCCTGAGCTCACTTCAGGGGCGACGGTTCCTTCACTGTCCCGATCTCCCCACACCAGCAGCAGGCGACCACATGGAGTGTCGCCTCCATGTATCCTCTCCTGGAGCCAGGCCTAATGCCGGACAACTGGCCCTGTCCACCTGGACTGAACTCCGTGGCTGTACAGAGGCCCCTCTCTATGGCGTCCGAGCAGCCCCCACTGTCCCACCACTGTGAAAGCGGATGGCACAAGGAGGCGGACGGGTCCTCTCCACCTCCTAACAAACGGATGATGGATTGAGGCTTATCCCTGCACCGTCCACGCTGCACAGAACAGCGCTGAAACCCACATCCGCGGCGGCTCCATGCTGGGACGCGCACCAATGGTGAGTGGATCCATCTACAGAGGGATATCCACATGCTGACAGAAAGCCTCAGCCACTTCCCTGTGGCCCACCTCTAAGGTAACGCTCTGGATGGCTGCAAAAATTTAGCCCCTGGCTTCAGCCGATTTGTAGGCCGCATCCTGGAAGTCTTGCCTGGAACGACCCACTGGTGACTTCCGCCGGCTACAGAAATTTAGGCCCCGGCTTAGGCCTATTCAACATCGTGTCTGTGGCTCCGCCCCACAAATTGGCGCTTCTCGCTCTCTGCGAGATTTTATCAACTCTGCAGCTCCCGGTGGCCATCTTGGTCCACCCGGCCAGCTCACACTGGGGTGACAGTATTTTTGCATTAAAGGGGCACATCGACTCTACATCAGTACCCGGGTAAGGAAGTACCTGGTCTTAAAGGCACATGACCAGTATTCCCTGGTCTTAAAGGCATGTGGCCAGGATTCCCAGTCTTAAAGGCGCATGACCAGTATTCCCTGGTCTTAAAGGCGCATGACCAGTATTCCCTGGTCTTAAAGGTGCATGTCCAGTATTCTCTGGTCTTAAAGGTGCATGACCAGTATTCTCTGGTCTTAAAGGTGCATGACCAGTATTCTCTGGTCTTAAAGGTGAATGACCAGTATTCCCTGGACTTAAAGGTGCATGACCAGTATTCTCTGGTCTTAAAGCTGCATGACCAGTATTCTCTGTTCTTAAAGGCGCATGACCAGTATTCCCTGGTCTTAAAGGCGCATGACCAGTATTTCCTGGTCTTAAAGGCGCATGACCAGTATTCCCTGGTCTTAAAGGCGTATGACCAGTATTTCGTGGTCTTAAAGGTGCATGACCAGTATTCCCTGGTCTTAAAGGCGCTTGATCAGTCCGAGGAGCCCTCCGCCGCCGACCTTAGCTTTATCCTCTAGTTCCCCTCAGTGGACTTCTTCACTGACCAATCCATGGTTCTCGGACCAAGAGATTGAATCCCTCTGTGTACCCTCTGTGTTTGGAGTGCTCGCAGGACCAATATACATGGTCCCTATCCTACATGGGAGCCGTCGGCTAGCAGGGGCCGCAAGTATTCTAGAAACGTGCAGGCGTCTAGAAACATACAGGCATCTAGAAAACGGAAGTTTTTCGTTTCCTGCTCCCTCACCAATGATTTGATGACAACAAGGCTCTGAATATGGATTGGATATTGCCTGAGCTTGCCAGAGCTTCAGAGACTAAACTCCGTCGAGAGCATTTGCCATTCAATTCGGATAAGCGATTCACTGGACAGAAGCCTCTACGTGGGATGCCATGCCTGGCCTGTTTTTTAAGGGCGACGGGTCCTTTAAAGGGCACCGATCTCCCCACACCATCAACAGACGAGCACACGGAGTGTCGTCTCCATGTTTCCTCTTCTGCATCCAGGCCTAACGCCAGACAACCTGTCCTGTCCACCTGGAGACCTGTACTCTGTGGACATATAGAGGCACCCTTTTTGGCGTACGAGCTCCCCCCTCTGCATCACCACTATTTAGTGGATGATGCAAGAGGGCGGACAATTCCTCTCCACTTCCCTGTTAAGAGGTTGATGGATCGAGGGTTCCTAATTTTTATCTCTGCACCGTGAAAAGAGGAGATGGCAAGAGACTATGACCTGCTGGATGCAGCCGCACATTCTGCCATGGGGTAGAATCTCCTGTGGTATACCTACCAGTATCCCTACCTGATGGGTCATCAATTAAAAATACCACGGACTGTCAGATAGCAAATCTGGTTCGTTCCGTCTTGTGGCTTCGGGTCCAGCGCTCTATCCTCCCTAGCGGCCGCATGGATTGCTAGAGCAATGGTCTCCTGGCTGGAGACCTTAACTACCTTGATTCACACCAGCAACAACTGGCCAATCAAATCTTTTGAGCGGGAGACTGACAAAGGATTGTATAAGGATTGTCCAGCACAGTCTAGATCTAAGGGATCTTGGTTCCCAACAGGGGAACAAAAAGTAAGATCGACCCTGGACCTCAAACTTCTAACAACCTTTGACATGGTCCTCCTTCTTTGGATGGAGTTCCTCCGCTCAGCCATTACTTCAACAGAAAAAGGTGCAGTTTCCGGCATCCATCGACATTCGGGTTGCTTGCCCTCTGCAAAAATTCCTTCGCCTTTCCATTCGTCAACAGCATTTTCAAGTCACAACCTTGTCCTTCGGCCTTGCTTCCGCACCCAGAGTGTTCACTCGGGTCATGGCGGATGTCATGTTTCTCTTGCACTCTAGAGGCGTGCTCGTCCTGCCCTGTTTGGTCTGTCTAGCCGCCCTTCCAGGACTTCGCTGAGTCGTCTAGATCTCTTACGATACCTTCTCTCCTGGGCTGGCAGCTACACTTAGACAAGTTCTCCTCATTTCCAGCCCAGCAGATATCCTTTTTGAGGATGATCCTGCACACTTCTAGAAGGATGGTAATTCTTCCTCGAGACAAGGTCATGGCCCTTCAACAGGGAGCTCGCGCAAGGAGAGTTCTGAGGACTTGATTACTCACCCCTTCATTTCATTCGATTTGCTAAGAGAGTTCTGAGCAAAAATGGTGTCGACAATGGAAGCGGTTTCCTTCGCTCCGCTCGTTTTCGGCAAGTCAAGCAGACTTTCAGACAATAGTCTCTGAGCTCCTTCTTCATCCACGGCCTTTCTCCCAGTTCAATGGTTATTAGTAACTTCCAATGCCAGTCTTCTTCTCCCCATCATTGTTCTGGAGATCCGAACGGTAGTCTTACAGCAGGTCCACTGCCTTCTGGCGGGTCTCCCTATCCGAATTCAATTGGATAATGCCACGGCGGTGCCTTACGTCAGTCATCTAGCAGGTACCCACGGTCAGGCGCCATGGCCGAGGTACCTCACTTTCTCTGATGGGCCGAAGTCTATTATTCGGTGATCTCGGCAGTATATATCCCAGAAGTAGAACTCTGAACGGCAAACAAATTCAGCCGTCAGGGTTCCGCCTCAAGTCAGTGGAAACTTCACCCCGAAGTCTTCCATCAGATCTGTCCTTACTGGAGCTCTCCAGTTGTAGGTGGGATGACATCCAGACTGAAGGCCAATGTACTCGAGTTCGTGGTTCGGCCTCGAGATCCAAGAGCCATCGCTCTCCATGCTCTGGTTCTGCCGTGGTACCAGTTTCCATAACTCCCCTTCCACTGCTTCCGAAAGCCTTTCGGAAGCAGAAAGGGGCCCCAGTGATCCTCAGAGATCCGCACTGACCACATCCGTTTTTTTGTTTGCGGAGCTAGTATCTTCTCGCCTTATCGCAGCACAACCGCAAGTAGGGACTTTTTCACAGGGAGTTTTCACACGTAGTTCTTCCCTATCGCATACCGTTAGATCATTGGGACCTTATTATTCCTAGGAGCCTTACAGTAGGCTCCTTTTTTCATCCGGGCAGACTTTACTATCAGGGAAAGTCGTCCCGTTCTCCTCTGCGATATTCTCACTCTGACGAGTCTTCGGAGCTAGCTTCTCTGCTCTTTCAGACTTTTTTCCCTTATTACCTTCGAGGCAAGGTTGTCCTCAGGCCATCTCCATCCCTTGTTACCAAGGTGGTACTGTATTACCACTGTTATGAGGGCATAGTTCTTCCCTCATCTCTTTTGGCCCCAGTCCACAAAATTGAATAAGATCCCCCATATTCTGGACAAAGTGAGTGCTCTGAGTAGGTACGTCTTGAGGACGGCGTCCTTCTGAAGGTTGGACGTTTTATTTGGGCTTCCTGACGGTAGAGGAAGGCTTCTTGACATTTTCAGGAACGGTTTAGCCGTTTCATCGACCATGATAACATGGTGAATTCTTTTCACCATCCAGGAGTCCTTCCGTGCTAGATGTCAGCCTATCTCCCTGTCTATCAAGGGTTCTAGGCACCAGGCGTCAGCAAGGCACGCCTGCAAGCTTGCGGATTCGTCCAGTCCGCATGCATTCTTGAAGCACTATAATTCCCACACTTCCACAGATGTGAGTCTGTGCAGGCGGACTCTGGAGGCTGCGGTGGCGCACTAGTAAGTAGCGGTTACACAGGGCCTGATCTGTTGGGTTCCCCACCCAGGGACTGCTTTGGGATGTCCCACGGTCTGTGTCCCCCAATGAGGCGAAGGAGAAATAGGGATTTTTGTGTACTGACCGTAAAATCCTTTTCTTCGAGCCATTCATTGGGGGACACAGCTCCCACCCTGTTATTAGCTTATGATTGTTTTTTATAATCTGACATGCTATACTCTCATATATAATATGACATGCTATACGCTCATATATTGTTATTGATCTCCTACTGCTTTTGCACCGAACTGGTTAGCTGAGAGCCAGCAGGAGGGTTTATACTGCAGGGGAGGAGCTAACTTTTTTTGTATCACTTAGTGTCAGCCTCCTATTGGCAGCAGCATACACCCACGGTCTGTGTCCCCCAATGAATGGCTCGGAGAAAAGGATTTTACGGTGAGTACACAAAAATCCCTATTTTTCGTATCTACTGTATTTTTCAGACTATAAGACACACTTTTTTCCCCCAAATTTTTTTTGGGGGAAATGGGGGTGCGTCTTATAGTCGGAATATACTTACAAATAGGGTGGCGACAGCAGAAGTCGGGCGTTTCTGTGGTGGTCCTGGTCCAACACTGCAGGGCTGTGGTGCAGGGGGCTCAGCTGGCATTTTGTGAAAGCCCAGAGGCCGCCGCACATCCATTGCTACGATGCGGTGGCTTCCGGGAAAATGGCCGCCGGGGGCGGCGCATGCTCAGATTGAGTTCTTGGCATCATTTTGTTCTGTGCCCCTGAAATCTGAAGATTCAGACAAAATTATTATGCTGTACGTGGGCGGGGGCCGGCTGTACATGGGCGGGCAGAAAATGACCAAGGTCTTTAAAGATGCCTTTAATTTGCTTGTAAATTTGGAGAAGTTGTGTAAGGGTACTTTCACACTGGCGTTTTTTTTAATACGTCGCAATGCATCGTTTAGGGGGAAAAAACGCATCCTGCAAAGTTGTTTGCAGGATGCGTTTTTGCCCCATAGAGTAACATTACCGACGCATTGCGACGTATTAACACACGTCGCAACCGTCGTGTGACGGTTGCGCCGTGTTGTGGCGGACCGCCGAGAGCAAAAAACTTTAAATGTAACGTTTTTTGCTCCAGACGGACCGCTTTTTCTGACCGCGCATGCGCGGCCGGAACTCCGCCCCCACCTCCCCACATCTCACAATGGGGCAGCGGATGCGCCGGAGAAATGCATCCGCTGCACCCGTTGTGCGGCGCTAACAACGCTAGCGTCGGAATCTCGGCCCGACGCAATGCGATGGGCCGAATTCCGACGATAGTGTGAAAGTACCCCAGGTCTGCCTTTTACTTGTCCGAGAAGCAGGTGTTGGGGGATATGTGATTATTGAGCTGAATTCACACGTCTGTGAAACACAAGCCATGTCTGGATCCTAATATTTGACCTGACTGGCGGGTTGCCTAATCTGAGCAAAAGTGCCTTATAGGCAGCGAGATCAGGTCAGGAGACCCTCCTGTTTTACCTCTTTTAGGCTACTTTCACACTGGCGTTTTTTGCAATACGTCGCAATGCGTCGTTTATGGCAAAAAACGCATCCTGTAAAGTTGTTTGCAGGATGTGTTTTTGCCCCATAGATTAACATTAGCGACGTATTGCCACACGTAGCATCCGTCGTGAGACGGTTGCGCCGTGTTGTGGCGGATCGCCAGGAGCAAAAAAAAGTTAAATGTAACGTTTTTTGCTGCCGACAGACCGCTTTTTCCGACCGCGCGTGCGCGGCCGGAACTCCGCCCCCACCTCCCCGCACCTCACAATGGGGCAGCGGATGCGCCGGAGAAATGCATCCGCTGCACCCATTGTGCTGCGCATCAAACGCTAGCGTCGGAATCTCAGCCCGACGCAATGCGACGGGCAGATTCCGACGCTAGTGTGAAAGCAGCCTTAGGAGGTAAACTAGTATCAGATGGTCAGTAACATGTTCATAGAAAGTTTATTGTCAATATAGTTTTCTTTAATTGAGGCTTTGCTTATCCTAATCTCTCCATTTTCTACCTCTTGCTTAAAGTAGAACAGTTGTTTTAATTTTTATTTCACAAACTAATCCTACACAAAAATGAGCAACTGTGTAATATAACTTATCAGATGAATCTGCTTCTTTCTCTGCCAGAATTGATCAGTCACGATCAAAATTCTCAATTCTGAGGTAAAATCTGTCTTCAGTGCAGACACTTTCCCCATTACTGAGAGGAGATGGCGGCTGGTGCCGATGAGTCTGTTGATGAGGGAGGAGGAGCTAGAGGCCGAGCTCCTCCCCTCTACATAGAATCTTACCAGCCGCCATCTCCTCAGTAATGGGAAAGTGTCTGCACTGAATACAGATTTTTCCTCAGAATTTGGAATTTTGGCAGATTCCTCTGATGAGATAAATTACAAAGTTGCTTAATTTTGTGTACAATTGATTTAATAAATAAAAGTTAAAACCGTTAAGTTTTAAGCAACATAAAGGATATAGTAATCCTCACATATTGTATAATTTGATGTTTCTATATTGTGGTTTTTGTTCAGCTTCCACTTACACAATACTTCTGCATAAACTCTTGGTTTCTTCTCCCTTTGTCTCCCTGAAGGTTTTTCTAGTTCTTGTCCAAGGAACTTGTTTGATTCAGCGATTAATGTCTGTGGCTTATACCTATGATAATTTAGCCCAACGGTAAGTGCACTGCTAAATTCATAAATAAAATTAAATGTGTGTGTATGTTTCACAGAGAGGGACAAGTCAAGCCTGACATGCCAAAGTGAGGAGCCTTTTAAGCTGCAATTAGAGAATTGACTTTTAGGATTGGTACTTCCTATAGGTGCACTAGAGTTGTAGTCCTCTTCTCTGAAGAGACCGCTTGCGTATTTCACTACATACCATGCCTCTGTCTTGCAGGGTACTGAAGGCACAGTCTGACCATCGTTCCAGGCATGAAGGTAAGGCGTCAATATTGAAGTGTTCACGGCCATTGAGGTACATTTCGTTGCAGTGGTTTCCGGAGACTTCAATATTCATGGCCTAGTCTTAGGATGTGACCTCGATATTTGATCTTTGGGGTTAAACTTTCGGGACCTTCACCGGTCACCAGAATGAAGATGTCACTGTGGTCAAGCAGGTGTGACGTTCCCAGCATAGATTACACAGGCACAGCTCAATTCAAGTGAAGCACTGGGCCATCAATATTTCAGTCTTGGAATACGTCATTAATATTAGTGTCCTTTGTGAAAGGATTTCTGCTCCCCTGACAGCAGCCATATACATTTTAGTCTTCAGACTCCTTTATAATCTTTGAGATCCACATAATAAAATGTATAGTGCTGTACACTTTGTGCCAGGTGGTTTAGGCGTTTCGTGCTTTCTTACTTGGATGTACCTGCCAGTTGTCTCTGTATTCCGCTCAGGGGCCAGTTTGTATACATGAGATTTCAGACCAGGCGTTGTCATGTGCGTCTAACCCTATTCATGCATTTTCCGCCCAACAGTTACACATTATTCCATGTGGCTTCTGGTCAGCTGGGCTCATTGCTGTTCTGTGGTGAAGTCCAGCCTCGCAGACAGTGACAATTTACAAGATTGGCTTAAGAAATTAACTCTTCTTATTCCTGAGGTAAGATGTTAGAAAACGTTTACAGATTATTTTTTTTTGTTCTAGTTACCGTATTCTTTTTTTATTTTTTTTTTTATTTCACATTCTATCAACATACAGACCAGAGGTCCACAACTAGTAATGTTAATGACTCTATTCTGAGTCAATAGATATGCACCCACCAAACACTAACCGTATAGTACAACCTTGGTGTCCCAACTCCGTTCTATACATTTCTTATTGCCATGTCACCAGTTTTAAACTAAAAGAGAACCTTTCACACGAAAAAAAACGATATTAACCTTAAGATATATGGTTAATCTGCAGGTCAGTAGCGTTCTGACTCTGTGTGGCACCCGTACTTAGACCTCCCCGCCGGTAGGAAATAAACTTTATTCCTCCTGTTAGCGCTCTGGTTTCAGTCACGTGGGCGGAGGCAGCACGGGTTCAGTCACCGCTCAGTGTATAGAGATCGGCAGCAGTAACAGCCGTCTGCACTGATGGACAGCAGCTCCGCATTAGGGCCGGCTGTCAGTCACTAGTTCTCTTTAAGGCTCTCATTCATTGTTCCCCTGCTTTTAGGCTTTAATGGCCAGTAGTGTCCTTCTCAGACATAACCAGCGCACGTCCTGTAAGCTCCAGATGATGCTCTGTACAGTAATTCATTGCCTTTTAGGATGTTTGTGATATCAACAGATTATGCAATAAATGTTCCATAGATGGGGTTCCCAATACTCAGAAACAAGGACCCATCGCACACTGTCTATGGGACGTTGGACTGTTTTTACCTCTACATGAGGGGTTAAAAGGGATACATAAATCAGTAGTCATATGCAAGCAAAGTAGTTGCATCCTCTTTTTTTACTAGTACTTAAATATATGCTGATGCACAAGTGACATGCATATGGGAATGTTATTAAACTGTCTGCTAGGGTAAGTTTCGCACCGTACCCATTTTTGTCTAGCTCTCTCATGTAGAATTCATAAACTGTCCAATTTGTTTGATCCATTTCGATAAGTGATCAGAGGCGCAAAAAAACCCCCCCAATGTTGCGCCAAATTTTGCTAAAAGCCCTTGGTAACTTTTATCCATAGTGGTTTCTTATTTTATTACTTGACTTGCATCTTATCATTGTTAGTAACTGGTAATCAAAGACTTGGAAATTCTTAATTTAAAACCTTAAACATTTTGTTCCTCATGTTTAATTTAATTTATTTAATATTCATAGACTGCGGTCCGTCACGAATCATGCAATGGTCTGTACAAACTGTCCCTTTCTGGTTTGGATGGTGGTGACTCAATAAATAGATCATTTTTGCTTCTGGCTTCATCAACATTGTTAAAATTTCTTCCTGATGCTCAAGCACTAAAGCCTATTCGGGTAAGTCATGCCAGAAAAGCATAAATGAGTATTCCTCTATATTCCGTTTTTTTCCCCTCATTCTAATTTCTTTATGATAAATCAGTAGTGCAAGTGAGTATAGAAGTATATTTGCTATATAACTTATTAGGAAATATAAGCTTCTGCATCACCTTCCGGCAGCCTGCAGTTCATTGTTTTCTCTCTGCAGGATTTCTGTAAATGTTCAGAAACATGTGGAAAACAGTATAATGACAGGGAGGAGGGAGATGCAGCTGCAGTTTTCCAACAAGGAATGCAGTCTTCTGATTGGCCTTAGGCACAGAGCAGTGACATCATAGCAGGAAGCTCTGCCCTCATCTGCTGTGAAGGGAACTGTAGTTCAATCCCTGATGAAGTGCATGGGTAATACATAGAGGGGCACCAGTGCTGCATTCTCCATTTATAGGGTCTGTGTAGTCCCAGAGGTAGGACTTTTGCCCATCATGAAGCTATAGCATATATCCTAGTGATATGCCATCACTTTGCACAATGGGAATGACCCTTTTAACGAATTGTCTCATCAGGGTGCCCCTTCATGTGCGACCTGCAATAATGATTACCTAACAGGTCCGGCTCGAATTGTTTCTTTTGCAGTGGCTTCTGTGGAGAGAAGAGTATTTTATGTACTCGCTGTAAAATACATTTCTCATAGCCTTCATTGGGGGACACAAGGTACCATACATTATTGCTCTGATTTCTATATAAGAGCACTTTATACGTTATAATGGAAACAAACTTCATTCTGAAGCGGCGTAGTCTGACCCATTTGTTCAACAGCTTCATCCAGGACCGGTGAAAACGAGCCATACTTCTTGGGCACAGCGAAGATGTTTGAATAAATAACTTGTTAAGCGCTCCTCTTTAGAAGCTGGAGCAGTAACGCATGGTTTCCTGTGTCCCCCCAATGAGGCGTCCAAGAAACATGGTCTTAGTGACCATTCAGATGAATGACACGGTGCTATACAAGAATGACTTCTGCCCCCGGAGCAGTAGATGCTGCTGTTGCCACCTCTCCGCTCTGGCTCATAGCCGTGAATACTTCGATTTAAAATAGGTAGTCGTCCTTAAAAGAAGAGAAACCAACCAAGAAGGACAGAAAAATATCTGAAATATAGCGAATATACGCACCACATCTAACTGCCCTTCATCCTGTTTTTTTGAGTGTTTTTATTAAAATTTTCCAACAATTTTCAAACAAACAGAACACAATCAAAAACCATGTTGAATAAAGAAAGGGAAGGGGGAGAAAGGAGGAAAGACAAGAACACAAAAACACTTGTCATCTTACTGATAAGACAGTGAAAATATTTTCGTTTGTATGTCATTCTAATCTATCCATTTCTATTCCACCTCTTTATACCAGTAGATGCGCTTTCCACTGTTGTAATACAATGTTACACTGGATTTCTGACTAGGAAGCATAAGCTTTTACCACAATGATTTCATTGGGGGGCACAGAAGCCGTGGGGGTATTTGCTGCTGCCAAGAGGCTGACTGTGAGGTTTTTTATGAATATTCACAGGTTGAAGACTATGAGGAAGAAACTATTCTACGACCTGGATGTAAAGAATATTTTTGGTTACTGTGTAAACTGATTGATAACATCCACGTCAAAGATGCCAGCCAGGTATTGTCTGCTCTTCTGTAATGAATGTTTGTTTTTCACTGCTTCAGTACAGTTTGAAAAATGGCTGTAAACAGGCGTCTGTCTAGAAGGTGAGGGCAGTCTTCAGTCGTCACATTGTTCCAGTTCAGCTGCGACTCCGGTAGAGTTCATTAATAGGGGTTGCAAAAAGTCGTGGCACCTGTCTGTCTGCTCCTTTCCTGAGTGATGGTGGACTAACAGCAAGGCAAGCTACACAACAGTATAGAAAGAAATGTAGGATACGGGCACAGCTGATAATGACTATCCAAAGATCAGACGTCCGTTCCTTTATTGGCAAGATTGGTAAGGAGACTCTGTTGAATACCGATTTGGTATCTTTATCCGGTCAGTTACCCCTGCCCAGACAAAGCATTACCCAGTGTGATACTGCCATCATCTTGGTATATTCCCCCGTATGGCTTTCTAATGCCACTGATGGAGTAAGTTACAGGCGATGACGCGCTGCCATTTTTTATTTCCGTATGAACGAATTTGCTCTTTGGTAAAGATGCTATCCTGTTGCACCACCATGATCTGCAAGTATTGTTCCCGAACATCTCAGAAAAAGTATTTGGGGTGGTGCCAGCTCTTACTCCTTGGCTCACAAGTTCCTGAAAGGATGAAATGCATATTGAAAATGTACATTAATAAGTGACGTGAGGTTTTAACATCTGCAATAAATCTCAGCTGGTGTTAGTGTTTGCTGATTTTCTGTAGCCAATCTGCAACTAATCTTATACCGTAATGGGTATCTGTCTTGAGAAGAAAGGCTGTTAACCTGCAGATATAGATATTGTGTTAATCTGCAGGTTAATGGCGTTGTGAAACAGTGCGGCCGCTGCACTGAAGGCTCGCCTTCCCGGACGAAAGTAACTTTATTCATCTGGCAGTCTCAGGCTTTTAGTCATAGAGGCTCAGCCGGTGCGACTTCAGTCAGTGAGCAGCGGCTGAAATCGCACCCCTGGCACTGACTGACAGCTGGCTGTGCAATGGTTACAGCCGCCCCAATCACTGTGTACTGATCAGTGACTGAAGCCGCCCCCGCTATTCCTCTGTTATTGAAAGCCTGAGTCTGCCAGGAGGAATAAAGGGACTGTGAGCACAGAATGTCTGTTCAGGCCAAGTACAGGCGCTAGGTGCATCATGGCGAGGCCAGTCATTTATATACACCTTACCACCTGCTTGTTTCCAATCTGTCTCCACCCTTGCCTGACCCTATGAAGCCAGAGCTGTCAATCAAAGAAGAGAAGGGTGAAGATAGAGGGAAAACAAGCAGGTGGGAAGGTGTATATAGATGATTGGCCACACAGTGAAGCACTGAGCGCCTGTACTTAGTTTGAACAGTCATCCTCTGCTGCTGTTCGCTTTAATTACCTCTGGGTAGTCAGGCTTCAGAACACTATTAACCTGCAGGATAACCCTATATCTGCAGGTTAATGGCATTGTTTCACATGATCGGTTCCCTTTTAAATGTGTACATGAATGGATTCTGGTAACTATTTTTAAAACCATTTTCCCATTTTTAATCTAGACAACATTGCTTGATTTGGATGCACTAGCTCGACATTTGGCCGACTGCATTCGCAGGTAGATCTGTTTTTGTTTTTTTTTGTGATTACTTCTGGTTTTAATTGGTATTTTAAATACTATAAATATAGCTTAGGTATTGTATAAGTTGTACAATATATACTTGTGCAGCCATTAATCATCTTTTAAGGTCTCTGCTTGCAGTCGTTGAATGTCAGCCTTAATTCCAGAAGGTGAAACTCCATAAAACTGCATACCGGTAAACAAAGGTTTCCATTCAATGATTACTAGCAGAGTCCTGGAAAACTGCAAGGAATGAATACACCATCTGTGTTACTTAGCATTACCCAGCTCTAAGGGCTGTTACACAAGCATTTAGATTGTATTTCTCCTAACAGCAGGGAAATCCTGGATTACCAGGATGGCAATGTAGAAGACGATGGTATGACGGGACTCCTGAGGCTGGCAACCAGCGTCATTAAACACAAACCACCTTTCAAGTTTTCCAGAGAAGGCCAGGTGGGGCTCACCATTATTAATACTGTCCATTATAAAAATGAATGTCCAACTTTGTCCAAGATGCTACAGTTTTGGTTTCTTTTCTATATATATATATATATATATATATATATTTTTTTTAATATTTCAGGAGTTCCTCCGAGACGTCTTTAACCTCCTGTTCATGTTACCAAGTTTAAAGGACAAGTTGCAACCCAAATGTAAATCCCATTCTTCCCGGGCGGCAGCGTATGACCTCTTGGTGGAAATGGTGAAGGGCTCGGTGGAGAACTACAGGCTGTTACACAATTGGGTAATGGCGCAGCACATGCAGTGTAAGAGCCGGAGCATTTCTAACACTTACTGTCTGTCCTGCTTAGCTGAGTTACCATCTCATGACCCTCTGTAAATAAAATTAAGGAGAGATTCACTTCTCTGTGAAACACAACCCATGTTCTGATAGCAAAACCCGGCCCAACCTGCGGTTCCCCTGACCAGAGTACATGGTCACATATTCATTTACTGGCCCTCCATTTCGACAGAATATTGCGACCTGAGTACGGTCTGTGCTTCAAGAGGGTGTAAATTCAGCCTTAATCTTCTTTACAGAAGCACTTTTAGATTAACTATATGACACTAATGTCGGAGTATTCATGAGCTGTGGCCTGCAACCACCAGCCTAGTATTGTGCCCGAGAAGTCAGCAGCCGGAGAAATAAATAGGCTGGATTGTCATCTCACAGCTCCCTGCAACTCATAAGAGTGGCCGGACTCCAGCGTTCCTTGTGCATAAGTCACAGTAATGTATATCGCTGTCACGGCGCAGCATGAAGTAGGTGGTGGCTTCCTTTTAACCCCTTCACGTCGCTGCCAATTTCTTTTTGTTTGTGTTTTTTCCTCCCCTACTTCCCAGAGCCTGAGAATTTTATTTCTCCTTCGCCTCATTGGGGGACACAGCCCGTGGGTGTATGCTGCTGCCAATAGGAGGCTGACACTAAGTGATACAAAAAAAGTTAGCTCCTCCCCTGCAGTATACACCCTCCTGCTGGCTCTCAGCTCCTCCCCGGCAGTATACACCCTCCTGCTGGCTCTCAGCTAACCAGTTCTTGCTTAGTGTCTGTAGGAGGCACATGGGTCTGTTTCAGACCCCAACGTTTTTATTTTATTGTTTACTTTTCTGTAAATTTTTATTTTTTAATTAACGGAGTGAAGTGGGCGATGGTTCCTTTCAAGGTTCCGATCTCCCCCGAACCATCAACAGGCGAGCACGGCGAGTATACCGCCCCGTACCCTCTCCTGCGACGTGGGAAGCCATGCCTGAGCTCACTTCAGGGGCGACGGTTCCTTTCATGGTCCCGATCTCCCCACACCAGCAGCAGGCGACCACATGGAGTGTCGCCTCCATGTATCCTCTCCTGGAGCCAGGCCTAATGCCGGACAACTGACCCTGTCCACCCGGACTGAGCTCCGTGGATGTACAGAGGCCCCTCTCTATGGCGTCCGAGCAGCCCCCACTGTCCCACCACTGTGAAAGCGGATGGCACAAGGAGGCGGACGGTTCCTCTCCACCTCCCTAACAAACGGATGATGGATTGAGGCTTATCCCTGCACCGTCCACGCTGCACAGAACAGCGCTGAAACCCACATCCGCGGCGGCTCCATGCTGGGACGCGCACCAATGGTGAGTGGATCCATCTTCAGAGGGATATCCACATGCTGACAGGCAGCCTCAGCCACTTCCCTGTGGCCCACCTCTCTGAGGTAACGCTCTGGATGGCTGCAAAAATTTAGTCCCCGGCTTCGGCCGATTTGTAGGCCGCATCCTGGAAGTCTTAAAGACACAAAAGAGAATAGTAAAACCAAAAACACTCAGTTTGAAAAAATGTTGCAGTAATCCGCAAGTGCTAGTAAAAGATGTAAAAAACAGGGTATTTGGTTGATACGTTTTTTGCAAAAAATGTATACTAAGCTGCTCTACCAATCTTCACGGTATACCCTTATCAGAGCAGTCCTAACTAATGTATGCAATCCCTATCTGATGTATTTAAAAACCTGATCATCTGTATATAACCTGTGTGAACAGGGTTCAGAGAGGAAAAATCCATGTGTGCATACAGGGTAGAACAGCTATTGTGCAGATAGCCCAAGAGGAGTGGTGGAACTCCCCAGTCTTGTAGACACAAGAGAACAATTATGGAAACAGGAACACATGGGCTACTTGTACAGTGAACAAGTCTGTATGATCATGTTCACACACCACCAAGAAACCTGAAGACACAAAAGAGAATAGTAAAACCAAAAACACTCAGTTTGAAAAAATGTTGCAGTAATCCGCAAGTGCTAGTAAAAGATGTAAAAAACAGGGTATTTGGTTGATACGTTTTTTGCAAAAAATGTATACTAAGCTGCTCTACCAATCTTCACGGTATACCCTTATCAGAGCAGTCCTAACTAATGTATGCAATCCCTATCTGATGTATTTAAAAACCTGATCATCTGTATATAACCTGTGTGAACAGGGTTCAGAGAGGAAAAATCCATGTGTGCATACAGGGTAGAACAGCTATTGTGCAGATAGCCCAAGAGGAGTGGTGGAACTCCCCAGTCTTGTAGACACAAGAGAACAATTATGGAAACAGGAACACATGGGCTACTTGCACAGTGAACAAGTCTGTATGATCATGTTCACACACCACCAAGAAACCTGAAGACACAAAAGAGAATAGTAAAACCAAAAACACTCAGTTTGAAAAAATGTTGCAGTAATCCGCAAGTGCTAGTAAAAGATGTAAAAAACAGGGTATTTGGTTGATACGTTTTTTGCAAAAAATGTATACTAAGCTGCTCTACCAATCTTCACGGTATACCCTTATCAGAGCAGTCCTAACTAATGTATGCAATCCCTATCTGATGTATTTAAAAACCTGATCATCTGTATATAACCTGTGTGAACAGGGTTCAGAGAGGAAAAATCCATGTGTGCATACAGGGTAGAACAGCTATTGTGCAGATAGCCCAAGAGGAGTGGTGGAACTCCCCAGTCTTGTAGACACAAGAGAACAATTATGGAAACAGGAACACATGGGCTACTTGCACAGTGAACAAGTCTGTATGATCATGTTCACACACCACCAAGAAACCTGAAGACACAAAAGAGAATAGTAAAACCAAAAACACTCAGTTTGAAAAAATGTTGCAGTAATCCGCAAGTGCTAGTAAAAGATGTAAAAAACAGGGTATTTGGTTGATACGTTTTTTGCAAAAAATGTATACTAAGCTGCTCTACCAATCTTCACGGTATACCCTTATCAGAGCAGTCCTAACTAATGTATGCAATCCCTATCTGATGTATTTAAAAACCTGATCATCTGTATATAACCTGTGTGAACAGGGTTCAGAGAGGAAAAATCCATGTGTGCATACAGGGTAGAACAGCTATTGTGCAGATAGCCCAAGAGGAGTGGTGGAACTCCCCAGTCTTGTAGACACAAGAGAACAATTATGGAAACAGGAACACATGGGCTACTTGCACAGTGAACAAGTCTGTATGATCATGTTCACACACCACCAAGAAACCTGAAGACACAAAAGAGAATAGTAAAACCAAAAACACTCAGTTTGAAAAAATGTTGCAGTAATCCGCAAGTGCTAGTAAAAGATGTAAAAAACAGGGTATTTGGTTGATACGTTTTTTGCAAAAAATGTATACTAAGCTGCTCTACCAATCTTCACGGTATACCCTTATCAGAGCAGTCCTAACTAATGTATGCAATCCCTATCTGATGTATTTAAAAACCTGATCATCTGTATATAACCTGTGTGAACAGGGTTCAGAGAGGAAAAATCCATGTGTGCATACAGGGTAGAACAGCTATTGTGCAGATAGCCCAAGAGGAGTGGTGGAACTCCCCAGTCTTGTAGACACAAGAGAACAATTATGGAAACAGGAACACATGGGCTACTTGCACAGTGAACAAGTCTGTATGATCATGTTCACACACCACCACACCACTGTGAAAGCGGATGGCACAAGGAGGCGGACGGGTCCTCTCCACCTCCTAACAAACGGATGATGGATTGAGGCTTATCCCTGCACCGTCCACGCTGCACAGAACAGCGCTGAAACCCACATCCGCGGCGGCTCCATGCTGGGACGCGCACCAATGGTGAGTGGATCCATCTACAGAGGGATATCCACATGCTGACAGGCAGCCTCAGCCACTTCCCTGTGGCCCACCTCTAAGGTAACGCTCTGGATGGCTGCAAAAATTTAGCCCCTGGCTTCAGCCGATTTGTAGGCCGCATCCTGGAAGTCTTGCCTGGAACGACCCACTGGTGACGTCCGCCGGCTACAGAAATTTAGGCCCCGGCTTGGGCCTATTCAACATCGTGTCTGTGGCTCCGCCCCCCAAATTGGCGCTTCTCGCTCTCTGTGAGATTTTATCAACTCTGCAGCTCCCGGTGGCCATCTTGGTCCACCCGGCCAGCTCACACTGGGGTGACAGTATTTTTGCATTAAAGGGGCACATCGACTCTACGTCAGTACCCGGGTAAGGAAGTACCTGGTCTTAAAGGCACATGACCAGTATTCTCTGGTTTTAAAGGCGCATGACCAGTATTCCCTGGTCTTAAAGGCATATGGCCAGTATTCCCAGTCTTAAAGGCCCATGACCAGTATTCTCTGGTCTTAAAGGTGCATGACCAGTATTCCCTGGTCTTAAAGGCGCATGACCAGTATTCCCTGGTCTTAAAGGCGCATGACCAGTATTCTCTGGTCTTAAAGGCGCATGACCAGTATTCCCTGGTCTTAAAGGCGTATGACCAATATTTCCTGGTCTTAAAGGCGCTTGATCAGTCCGAGGAGCCCTCCGCCGCCGACCCCAGCTTTATCCTTTAGTTCCCCTCAGTGGACTTCTTCACTGACCAATCCATGGTTCTCTGACCAAGAGATTGAATCCCTCTGTGTACCCTCTGTGTTTGGAGTGCTCGCAGGACCAATATACATGGTCCCTATCCTACATGGGAGCCGTCGGCTAGCAGGGGCCGCAAGTATTCTAGAAACGTGCAGGCGTCTAGAAACATACAGGTATCTAGAAAACGGAAGTTTTTCGTTTCCTGCTCCCTCACCAATGATTTGATGACAACAAGGCTCTGAATATGGATTGGATATTGCCTGAGCTTGCCAGAGCTTCAGAGACTAAACTCCGTCGAGAGCATTTGCCATTCAATTCGGATAAGCGATTCACTGGACAGAAGCCTCTACGTGGGATGCCATGCCTGGCCTGTTTTTTAAGGGCGACGGGTCCTTTAAAGGGCACCGATCTCCCCACACCATCAACAGACGAGCACACGGAGTGTCGTCTCCATGTTTCCTCTTCTGCATCCAGGCCTAACGCCAGACAACCTGTCCTGTCCACCTGGAGACCTGTACTCTGTGGACATATAGAGGCACCCTTTTTGGCGTACGAGCTCCCCCCTCTGCATCACCACTATTTAGTGGATGATGCAAGAAGGCGGACAATTCCTCTCCACTTCCCTGTTAAGAGGTTGATGGATCGAGGGTGCCTAATTTTTATCTCTGCACCGTGAAAAGAGGAGATGGCAAGAGACTATGACCTGCTGGATGCAGCCGCACATTCTGCCATGGGGCAGATTAACCGGGTAGAATCTCCTGTGGTATTCCTACCAGTATCCCTACCTGATGGGTCATCAATTAAAAATACCACGGACTGTCAGATAGCAAATCTGGTTCGTTCCGTCTTGCGGCTTCGAGTCCAGCGCTCTATCCTCCCTAGCGGCCGCATGGATTGCTAGAGCAATGGTCTCCTGGCTGGAGACCTTAACTAACTTGATTCACACCAGCAACAACTGGCCAATCAAATCCTTTGAGCGGGAGACTGACAAAGGATTGTATAAGGATTGTCCAGCACAGTCTAGATCTAAGGGATCTTGGTTCCAAACAGGGGAACGAAAAGTAAGATCGACCCTGGACCTCAAACTTCTAACAACCTTTGACATGGTCCTCCTTCTTTGGATGGAGTTCCTCCGCTCAGCCATTACTTCAACAGAAAAAGGTGCAGTTTCCGGCATCCATCGACATTCGGGTTGCTTGCCCTCTGCAAAAATTCCTTCGCCTTTCCATTCGTCAACAGCATTTTCATGTCACAACCTTGTCCTTTGGCCTTGCTTCCGCACCCAGAGTGTTCGCTCGGGTCATGGCGGATGTCATGTTTCTCTTGCACTCTAGAGGCGTGCTCGTCCTGCCCTGTTTGGTCTGTCTAGCCGCCCTTCCAGGACTACGCGGAGTCGTCGATATCTCTTGCGATACTTTCTCTCCTGGGCTGGCAGCTACACTTAGACAAGTTCTCCTCATTTCCAGCCCAGCAGATATCCTTTTTGAGGATGATCCTGCACACTTCTAGAAGGATGGTAATTCTTCCTCGAGACAAGGTCATGGCCCTTCAACAGGGAGCTCGCGCAAGGAGAGTTCTGAGGACTTGATTACTCACCCCTCATTTCATTCGATTTGCTAAGAGGGTTCTGAGGAAAAATGGTGACGACAATGGAAGCGGTTTCCTTCGCTTCGCTCGTTTTCAGCAAGTCAAATAGACTTTCAGACAATAGTCTCTGAGCTCCTTCTTTATCCAGGGCCTTTCTCCCGGTTCAATGGTTATTAGTAACTACCAATGCCAGTCTTCTTCTCCCCATCATTGTTCTGGAGATCCGAACGGTACTCTTACATCAGGTCCACTGCCTTCTGGCGGGTCACCCTATCCGAATTCAATTGGATAATGCCACGGCGGTGCCTTACGTCAGTCATCTAGCAGGTACCCACGATCAGGCGCCATGACCGAGGTACCTCACTTTCTCTGATGGGCCGAAGTCTATTATTCGGTGATCTCGGCAGTATATATCCCAGAAGTAGAACTCTGAACGGCAAACAAATTCAGCCGTCAGGGTTCCGCCTCAAGTCAGTGGGAGCTTCACCCCGAAGTCTTCCATCAGATCTGTCCTTACTGGAGCTCTCCAGTTGTAGGTGGGATGACATCCAGACTGTAGGCCAATGTACTCGAGTTCGTGGTTCGGCCTCGAGATCCAAGAGCCGTCGCTCTCCATGCTCTGGTTCTGCCGTGGTACCAGTTTCCATAACTCCCCTTCCACTGCTTCCGAAAGCCTTTCGGAAGCAGAAAGGGGCCCCAGTGATCCTCAGAGATCCGCACTGACCACGTCCGTTTTTTGTTTGCGGAGCTAGTATATTCTCGCCTTATCGCAGCACAACTGCAAGTAGGGACTTTCTCACAGGGAGTTTTCACACGTAGTTCTTCCCTATCGCATACCGTTAGATCATTGGGACCTTATTATTCCTAGGAGCCTTACAGTAGGCTCCTTTTTCATCCGGGCAGACTTTACTATCAGGGAAAGTCGTCCCGTTCTCCTCTGCGATATTCTCACTCTGACGAGTCTTCGGAGCTAGCTTCTCTGCTCTTTCAGACTTTTTTCCCTTATTACCTTCGAGGCAAGGTTGTCCTCAGGCCATCTCCATCCCTTGTTACCAAGGTGGTACTGTGTTACCACTGTTATGAGGGCATAGTTCTTCCCTCATCTCTTTTGGCTCCAGTCCACAAAATGGAATAAGATCCCCCATATTCTGGACGAAGTGAGTGCTCTGAGTAGGTACCTCTTGAGGACAGCGTCCTTCTGAAGGTTGGACATTTTATTTGGGCTTCCTGACGGTAGAGGAAGGCTTCCTGACATTTTCAGGAAGGGTTTAGCCGTTTCATCAACCATGATAACCTGGTGAATTCTTTTCACCATCCAGGAGTCCTTCCGTGCTAGATGTCAGCCTATCCCCCTGTCTATCAAGGGTTCTAGGCATCAGCAAGGCACGCCTGCAAGCTTGCGGATTCGTCCAGTCCGCATGCATTCTTGAAGCACTATAATTCCCACACTTCCACAGATGTGAGTCTGGGCAGGCGGACTCTGCAGGCCGCGGTGGCGCAGTAGCGGTTACACAGGGCCTGATCTATTGTTGTCCCCACCCAGGGACTGCTTTGGGACGTCCCACGGTCTGTGTCCCCCAATGAGGCGAAGGAGAAATAGGGATTTTTGTGTACTGACCGTAAAATCCTTTTCTCCGAGCCATTCCTTGGGGGACACAGCTCCCACCCTGTTATTAGCTTATGCTTGTTTTTTATAATCTGACATGCTATACGCTCATATATTGTTATTGATCTCCTACTGCTTTTGCACCGAACTGGTTAGCTGAGAGCCAGCAGGAGGGTTTATACTGCAGGGGAGGAGCTAATTTTCTTTGTATTACTTAGTGTCAGCCTCCTATTGGCAGCAGCATACACCCACGGTCTGTGTCCCCCAATGAATGGCTCGGAGAAAAGGATTTTACGGTGAGCACACAAAAATCCCTATTTTTCTGCCCCCATAAGTCTTATAGAGACCTATTTTTTTTGCAGTCCAAATTGTACTTTTGAATGACACCATTCATTTCACTACATCTGGAAAATAGGAAAGAAATTATGAAAGAAAAAAAAAATGCAATTCTGACAGTTTTTTAGGGAAAAGTCTTTACAGTGTACATTTTGTGGTAAAAGGACCTTGCAGTATGATTCCTCCTCATCAATAAGACTACGGCGATACCCAACATATCCCGTTTCTTTCTCTCCTCATTGGGGGACACAGGTAACCATGGGTGTATGCTGCTGTCACTAGGAGGCTGACACTATGCAAATAAAGAAGTAACTCCTCCCCGGCAGTATACACCCTCCGACAGGCACCAGGCAACTCAGTTTTTGCTTAGTGTCTGTAGGAGGCGGACCTGGATCTAACCCCAGATCCGCATTTCTTTTTACAGGGATTTGTTTTGTTTATTAACCTTTTCCCTTTCTTTTTCAGATTTTTCCTTCAGGGTAACAGGGTGCAGTTTTTCTCACCCTGTTTTCCCCACTTTGAGCGACCGAGAGAGCAGTGTGGTATCACCCATATTGCACCCTCTCGGACCCGCTGGGCAGGACTTGTCCCCTGTCACCCGGGTGTTCAGGGTGACCCTTTTCCTCGGTGGCCAGTCCTGCCCGTTCCCCTCCTCATCCCTCTCCTCATCCCTCTCCTCGGAGTGGGCTGAGAGGAAGACGGCGGTCACTTCCAGTGACCCTCTCCCCCTGGTTAGGGGTCGACGCCGTCTTCTGCGCCAGATTTCGTGGCGCGGGAAGGAGGACTTTTTCGAGGACCCTCCATCCTACAAGGGATCCTGATGCGTTCCTCAACCCCAGTTAGGGGATCTTAAAGCAACAGTATGAAACATCCCCCACCCACCCCCAGCCTGCACACCGCCCGGCAAGCGATCTTCTAAGGGGGATCATCACATGGGGGTACATCTCCATCTTTATTAGGGGAGTAAAAGGGCTGCATCAGGGAAGAAGGGTCGCTACCTTTTGTTTCTGGCGCCGGTTTTTTTCTATTGCTGCACACCAGCATTTCTCCTCCTTCCTCAGGATTCAAACAGCGCGCTCCCTCCATTTTTTTTCTTTCTCTCCCACCTTTTTCTTCGCCTTCTTTCGGCGCTTCTGCGCCCCCTGGTAGCAGACGGCATTATTGCGGCCAGGAGTTTTTTCCTTCTCCTTCTTTTGGCACTTCTGCGCCCCCTGGTGGCGGCCTGTATTTTTGCGGCCAGGAATTTTTTCTCCCGTCTTTTCTTCTCCTTCTTTCGGCACTTACGCGCCCCCTTGTGGCTGCCTGCATTATTGCGGCCAGGAGTTTTTCAGCGCAGTTGGGGGCATTTCTCCTGCTTCCCCCTTCATCGCTTGTGCCCGCCCACAGCATCGCACTGTCCCAGCACTCTTTTCTGTGTCTTCCTGCTCCCTGTCAGCTTGGCTCACCGCGTGGGACAGAAGAATTTCAGGGGAACACAGGCACCTGCGGCTACCGCTGTCGCTGGTTTTCAGCTGGCTCAGCGCTACTGCTCTCTCGGGCTCAACTCCTCCCGGCAGTACTTCTCCGCTCCAGGACAAGGTAATATCCACCTATGTCCGACCCCACTCCGGCCTTTGCCACTACGGCCATCCATTACGCCTGCGCTCACTGTAAGAAAAAGTGGGCCTCAGGTCAGCCTTCACCCTTCTGCCAGTCCTGAGTTCCTCCCATCATGTCCGCCCCTCAGGAAGCTCCTAGGTCCCGGGATGAGTGCACCCCCCCTCCCCCAGAGTGGGCTGTTGCTATGTCTCAATCAGTGTCCGACCTGACTAAGGTTTCTCAGTCCCTGGTCCAGGCACTTGAACGTATCCCGCTTCTCTCTAATGCCACCAGTGCCACGAACGCCTCACACGGCAATTCGCTCGCACCTGTCCAAGACCCTCACAGAGGCAGACCGGACAAAAGAGACAGAAAAAGGACCTTATCTAGATCCTCTTCCAGTTCCCTGGACGGGATTCCCCTATCTGCCCGTTCCCCCTCCTCAGAGGCGGACGTCGGGTCTGATCTATCCTCTGTCGGAATCTGACTCTGATGCAGATCAGACTTCCAGAACACAGGAGATGGTTGATAGCCTTATTTCGGCTATCATTCAGACGCTTGATCTTAAGGAGGATGAAGCGAGCTCTCAGGACGTCTCCGTTGCGTTTAAATGGATTAAACGTCCCTCTAGGGTTTTTCCTAATCACAAGGAGTTTGACAACACTACCTCTACACACTGGGAAAACCCTTGTAAGCGTTTCCCTGACAGGAAACGGCTTGACGTGCTATACCCCTTTCACTCCGACCTTGTCTCAAAATGGTCTGAGTCCCCTAAGGTCGACCCGCCCGTCTCCTGGCTATCCTCGCAGACGGTTCTGTCTATCCCTGACGCGGCTTCCCTTAAGGACCCCACAGACAGGCAAATCGAGGCATTAGCAAAATCGGCATTTGAGGCGTCCGGAGCCTCCCTCTGCCCTAGTTTCGCCTCGTCCTGGGTAGCCAAGGCTGTGTCAGCCTGGGCCAAGACCCTGCGCAGGAGCATTTTGGCCTCTGCTCCTGCTGAGGAACTGTCTGATTTGGCGGATCAGATTTCTCTTGCGGGAAAATACCTCATGAATGCCTCCCTTGATGCAGCGGCCTGCTCCACCAGGGCTAATAGCAACATTGTGGCCATTCGCCGGATTCTATGGCTAAAAGCGTGGAACGCTGACCCCGCTTCTAAGAAATCTCTCACTGGTCTGCCCTTCCAGGGTTCCAGACTCTTCGGCACGCAGTTGGATCAAATGATCTCGGAAGCTACAGGGGGTAAGAGTACCTCCTTACCCCAGTCCAAGCCCAAACGTCCCTTCAACAGGAGGGGCCCCAGTCCTTTCGCCCTTTTCGGTCCTTCGCCTCAGGAAACTCCAACCAGGACCGTTCTTCCTCACAGGGAGACCGAAGAAAACCTTCTTTCAGACCTCCACCACGCTGGAGGGCTAAGAGCCACCCCGCAAAACCATCGGGATCTCGGGGCCACAGGTTTTCTAACAAATGACGGGTCGCCCCCACCTGGAAATCCCTCCAGGGTGGGAGGCCGACTTCTTCTGTTCTCAGAGGTTTGGCTATCAGTAGTTGATGATGCCTGGGTCAGGGAGATCGTCACTTCAGGCTCAAGCAGCTGAACCACCATCTCCGCATTCGGCGCTTCAGGATGAAATCTCTACGCTCGGTGGTCGCGTCCATGGAGGGAGAGTTTCTGTGTTCCGTGGATATCCGAGATGCGTACCTTCACGTTCCTATTTGCGTATGGCATCAGAGATTCCTCCGGTTCACGATCCAGGGTCATCATTATCAGTTCACGGCCCTCCCCTTCGGTCTGGCGTCTGCGCCCAGGGTCTTCACGAAGGTCATGGCCATTCTTCGTTCGAAGGGGATTCTGGTAATCCCATACCTCGACGACCTCTTGATCAAGGGTCCATCCCGTCGGGATTGCAGCCAGAGCCTCCAGCTTACTCTGGACACGCTTCTTCGTGTCTGCTGGATAATCAATTACCAGAAGTCTTCCCTGATTCCAACTCAGCGGCTGGAGTTCCTGGGCATGGAATTCGATACCTCTCAGGCTCAGGTCTTTCTTCCCAAAGAGAAGTTCCTTTCTCTTCGCCGGGGGGTCAGAGCTCTAAAGAGCCCGAATCCTCTGTCTCTCCGCCTTGCCATGAGGGTTCTGAGGAAAATGGTCGCTTCCATGGAAGCGGTCCCCTATGCTCCGTTCCACTCTCGTCCCCTCCAGCTGGCCCTTCTGTCTGCCTGGGACAGGAACCAACTTTCCCTGGATCGTCCGTTTCGCCTCTCGCCCAGGGTGAAACAGTCTCTCTCTTGGTGGACGCTGTCCACCTCGATTCTGCGCGGGAGGTCATTTCTCCCTCCCGCTGGCAGGTAATCACCACCGACGCCAGCCTCCAAGGTTGCGGGGTGTTTTTTCTCCACCCCACGGCCCAGGGCTGCTCAGGAGGCGTGCCTCCCTATCAACCTCTTGGAAATCAGAGCCATCTTCCTAGCTCTCATCCGCTGGGAGTCTCTCCTTTCAGGGAAACCAGTCCGCATTCAGTCGGACAACGCCACAGCCGTGTCTTACATAAACCATCAGGGAGGGACTCGCAGCAGGCAAGTCATGGCGGAAGTGGCAAAAATTCTGCGTTGGGCGGAGGGTCACGTTCCCTCTGTCAGCCGTCCACATCCCAGGAGTGGACAATTGGGAAGCCGACTTTCTGAGTCGCCAGGGCATCGTGGCGGGCAAGTGGTCTCTTCTTCCCGCAGTCTTCAGCCAGATTTGCCAGCGGTGGGGCGTTCCAGACGTCGACTTGATGGCTTCCCGGGCAAACCACAAGGTTCCCCAGTACGTCTCCAGATCTCGGGATCTGATGGCTGTCGGATGCGACGGTCTCGTGATCTCGTGGACCCAGTTCCAGATGCCCTATCTGTTTCCACCCCTCCCCTTGATCCCAAGGGTCGTAAAAAAGATCAAGACAGAAGGGGTTCCCGTGCTCTTAGTAGCTCCAGATTGGCCTCGCAGGGCCTGGTATGCGGAACTGGTGAACATGCTATCGAACGTCCCGTGGAGGCTTCCGGATCGTCCGGACCTTCTTTCGCAGGGCCCCCTCTTTCACCCGAATTCTCGGTCTCTGAATTTAACTGTATGGCCGTTAAGGCCGCGGTCCTGAAGGACGCGGGTTTTTCTCATAGCGTCATCCAGACTATGATAAGGGCGTGAAAACCGGCTTCCTCGTGTATTTACCACAGTTGTTGGAAGGCCTTTTTCCGGTGGTGTCAGGACAGCAATCTGTTTCCTATGACCTTTTCCCTTCCATCCCTTCTCAGTTTCCTTCAAGCGGGTCTAGATTCGGGTCTTTTCCTTAGCACCTTGAAGGGTCAGATTTCCCCTCTGTCCATTCTTTTTCAAAGAGACCTGGCCTCCCTGCCTCAGGTGTGAACCTTCATCCAGGGGGTCGCTCATATAGCTCCCCCTTATCGTCCTCCTGTTGAGCCTTGGGACCTCAACCTAGTTTTGGACGACCTCCAGCGTACGCCCTTTGAACCGATTCAGGACATTTCCTTCTCACTTCTATCCTGGAAGGTAGCCTTTTTGGTCGCCATCACCTCCATTAGAAGAGTGTCGGAGCTGGCGGCATTATCCTGTCATTCTCCCTTTCTAGTCCTGCCTCAGGACAGAGTGGTTCTTCGTCCGGTTCCTTCCTTTCTACCAAAGGTGGTTCCGGCTTTTCACATCAATGAGGACATTGTCCTCCCTTCCTTGTGCCCTTCCCCGGTTCATCCCTTGGAGAAATCTCTTCACAAGTTGGATGTGGTCAGGGCTACCAGAATTTATCTTGCCAGAACTGCCTCTCTTCGTCAGGCCGATTCTCTGTTCATCGTCTCGGAAGGGCGGCGAAAGGGGCTCCCCGCCTCCAAGTTCACAATTGCTCATTGGATCCGTCCGGCGGTTCTGGAGGCATACCGTGTTCAACACAAACGGCCTCCGTCGGGGGTGAAGGCTCACCCTACCCGGGCTGTGGGAGCTTCCTGGGCAGTTCATCACCAAGTGTCGGCCTCGCAGGTTTGCAAGGCCGCAACGTGGTCATCCATTCACACCTTTGTCAAATTCTACAAGGTGCATACTCAGGCTTCTGCGGACGCGAGCCTGGGTAGGAGGATACTGCAGGTGGCGGTTTCTGACCGGTCGACCTAACTCTTTTTCTGCAGAATATCCCGCCCTAGGGACTGCTTTTGGACGTCCCATGGTTACCTGTGTCCCCCAATGAGGCGAGAAAGAAAGAGGGATTTTTGGTTTTTACCGTAAAATCTTTCTTGGATCCTTCATTGGGGGACACAGCACCCTCCCTTGAAGTTGTGCCGTTGTTGTGGGTTGGTACATAGGTTGAGTTTTATATTACCTGTTCCTACTACTGCTTTTGCACCAACTGAGTTGCCTGGTGCCTGTCAGAGGGTGTATACTGCCGGGGAGGAGTTACTTTATTTGCATAGTGTCAGCCTCCTATTGACAGCAGTATACACCCATGGTTACCTGTGTCCCCCAATGAAGGCTCCAAGAAAGAGATTTTGCGGTAAGAAACCAAAAATCCCTCTTTTCTAAATTTTTATTTTTTTTGGGTGGTGAAAAAAAAGTTTGCTTAATTTTTGGGGGATATTTACCGTAGCTATTTTTAGAGACGTGTTCATTTTTCAGCCAATAATGCTGTGAGATGATTTCATTTTGGCGTGGTGAGACAACATTTTTTAGTAAAACCATTTTGAGATAGATGTGACTTTTTGATCGCGTTTTCATGGCCAAAACATGTGATTTTGGTGTTATAATTTTTTTTTACGGTGTTTGCCCCTCGGGTTGCTTTGTTTTTATACTTTGATAGATCTGACTTTTGTAAACGCGACGATACCACGTGTATATATTTTTTTTAATCTTTATTTTCAGTAGAGGAAAAGGCGAATGATTTGAAGTTTATTGTTTTTAAACTTTGTTTATTCTTAAAATATATTTCTATATGATTTTTGGCATTAACTTGGGCCTTTTTCTTGATGATGTACCATCCATTTTGGACCACAGCTTCCCACGCACCTTACAAATGGGACTACTGGCCACATGATGACGTCCGGGCCGAATGCAGGTTTGTTGGACTCACGAATCTCGGAGCAACGTGTTATTTGGCATCTACCATTCAGCAACTCTACATGATACCTGAGGCAAGACAAGCCATCTTTACTGCTAAGGTATTTTATTTGATTATACACAAGAACTTTATGTAGCAAAAATAAACACTACGTTTCTTACAATACAAAAAATCATTCATTAAAAGCTGTTAAAAAGTGGGCACCACAATCCCACATGTAGTATGTTACAGGAGGCAGGTGAAAATACATATATACACATGACACACGTCAGTGTTTCCTTATAAGTTATACTATATCAAATACATACAAGGCAAAGATAGCTTAAAGGGAAAATATCATGCAATTTTTTTTTAGCATATAAACTGTCCTGAAATTAAGCCCCCCCATGACTAAATGAGAAGTTACAATCAAACTATGTAAAGTGCTTTTTGCACATGATTATAGCACCGGTGGTAATGGAAAAAAAAAAGTGTTAGTAATGCACATTGCATCACTAACAATGCACTGGAGACAGTGGCATAACAGGTTCCCCTTTAGACCAACAGGAACAAGTGAACTAAAAGGACAAAAAAACAATGTATGCAATGAGAGACACACTACCTCCTGTGCGATGTGGTATGAAGCCCCGATGCGCATTTCGGGACACTGTCTTCTGGGGGTATTTTATGGTATACCCTAGCTTCTTATACTGTTAGAGGTTTAACCAAAATAGCAGGAGACTTCTGCATACAGCCAGCCTTAATAAAACGGCAGGTTTTCCTCAATCCAAGTAGTGAAGCCTAGAAATGAAGCACTATATATTTACCTACAAATATAGTTGTCCTCACTATTAGTCTTCTGCGTTTTCTGCTTGATCCTGAAACCGCCTTGTAGAAATCCTGCAGAGAACGCTCAGGTTATTCTCCTGGTGATTTGCTTCACCTTCGGCTGGTGGCTAACGCAAGTCCCTTCACCTTGGCCAGAAGGATGAGACCACTGCAGACAGTTGTCTTTATAGCTGCACACCTAACAGTAAGGAGGAGGGAAGATATGGATGACTTCACGCAAAGTAGTCATTATATATTTTTCAGTTTTAATTGTGTTATAAGACAAAGGATCGGAAAAAAAGAAAATATATTTTTTTAAGATTATTCCCTATCAAGATCATAAACTTTGTCTCAATGATCACTGGGGCTACCAAATATTTCAATGCCTTGTCTCTGCAGAGTCTTACTCGATTAAAGTGTGGATTGATTATATACACCTCCGCTTTTATGGACTGCCGGAGATGGTCGATTCTCGTGCTAGACCTCTGCTCCAGTCAGCCCCTGTAGTCTGATTTTCAGGATCTGTGGGGGTCCCAGTCAATCACTGTTATCTTTTTTTTTTTTTTAAGAAATATTTTACTTTGTGGTGCTTATTAATGAAAGGTAAAATGGATAGCAATCTGAACCATTATTCTTTGTATAAAACTATAAATTATTTTTTTTCTCTTATAGTATTTGGATGATATTAAACATAAGACTACCTTACTGGAATTACAGAAAATGTTTACTTATTTAATGGTAAGTGGAGTGTCAGTTAAGCAGGTTATCCTTTTGACTAGTTTACAATTCTTGATTATATGTTCTGCTTCCTGAAGCAGAAATTTAGTCCACTTAACCCCTTTCTGACCTCGGACTGGATAGTACGTCCGAGGTTAGATCCCCTGCTTTGATGTGGGCTCCGGCGGTGAGCCCACATCAAAGCCGGGACATGTCAGCTGTTTTGTACAGCTGACATGTGCGCGCGATAGCGGCGAGTGGAATCGCGATCCACCCGCCGCTATTAACTAGTTAAATGAATCTGTCAAACGCTGACAGCGGAATTTAACTATCGCTTCCGGCCATCTGGCCGGAAATGCGCGCATCGCCGTCCCCTGTCACATGATCCGGGGGTCAGCGATGTGTCGGCATAGTAACCAGAGGTCTCCTTGAGACCTCTATGATTGCTGATGCCGGCTTGCTGTGAGCGCCACCCTGTGATCGGCGCTCATAGCAAGCCTGTAATTCAGCTACATAGGAGCGATCTGATGATCGCTGCTATGTAGCAAAGCCGATCAGGCTATGCCAGCTTATAGCCTCCCATGGAGCCTATTTGAAGCATGGCAAAAGTAAAAAGAAAAAAAAATGTTTAAAAAAATATGAAATAAAAAAATATATATAAACGTTCAAAATAAAACAATAAAAATAAAATCAAATATACACATATTTGGTATCGCCGAGTTCAGAATCGCCCGATCTATCAATAAGAAATAAGGATTAACCTGATCGCTAAACGGCGTGGCGAGAAAAAAATTTGAAACGTGCCCGAATTACTTTTTTGGTCTCCGCGACGATGCATTAAAATGTAATAACGGGTGATCAAAAGAACGTATCTGCGCCAAAATGGTATCACTAAAAACATCAGTTCGGCGCACAAAAAATAAGCCCTCACCCGACCCGAGTTCACGAAAAATTTTGGAATTTTTTTTCACCACTTAGATAAAAAATAACCTAGACATGTTTGGTGTCTATGAACTCGTAATGACCTGGAAAATCATTATGGCAGGTCAGTTTTGGCATTTAGTGAACCTAGCAAAAAACAAACAAAAAACACGCATGGGATTGCACTTTTTTTTTGCAATTTCACCGCACTTTAAATATTTTTAAATATTTTTCCCATTTTCTAGTATGTCGTTCAAAAGTACTACTCATCCCGCAAAATAACCCCTCACATGGCCATATTGACTGAAAAATAAAGTTATGGCTCTGGGAAGGAGTGGAGCGAAAAATGAACACAGATTAATGGAAAATCCCAATGTCATGAAGGGGTTAAAAAAAAGAAGAAAATAGTCCAAGTGGCCAGTGTGACAATTGCAAGATTTTTATTTTTTATATTAAAAAAAAAATGTCAAAAAAAAGATTTTGACATAAAATCGATTTAAACAAATCATTTTCTGATGAGCGTCTCTTTAAATCAGAGGTCCCCAACCTTTTTTGCCCCAGGGACCGGCTTTAAGCAAGACCAGTTTTCCATGGCCCGGTGGGGTGGGGGTGGGGCAGGGGTGGGGCTCTGGTCATATGGGGGTGGAGTTATGGAGGGGTGGAGCTTAGTGCATACTTATCATGTAATTATGACATTTATAATGAGAATTTGATTCACACATTCTCACACACACATTCTCACACACACATTCTCACACACACATTCTCACACACACATTCTCACACACACACACACATTCACACACATTCACATTCTCACACACACACACACACATTCACACACACACACATTCACACACACATTCACACACCCCTCTCACCTCTCCTCGCACTCTACCACAGCATCTCATTGCCTTCCTCTGACACAGCCGGCCGCTGAATGATGACGTCATCCAGCGGCGCGTCTGTGTGAGAGGAAGCAGGAAGACAGATCGCTGGGCAGCGGAGCTGCACGGATTTCTCCCTGCCTGCCGCAGCCACCCTGCAGGGGCTCCCCTCCACCTCTGCACACATTGGGATCCGGCGCTCTGCAGCTTCTCTGTGCCGGCTGTCAGCTTGACAGTCGGCACAGAGAACAGCTGACTCCCTGACCGGGGACGGCAGAATGCAGCCGCCGGGGGGAGACACTGCGGACCGCCGAATGAGGCGGCCCGACTGCGCCCCTCCCTGCCGGCTGCACCCGGGGCAAATGCCCCGGCTGCCCCCCCCTAGATACGCCACTGGGCGTGTCAGTGAGGAGAGCCTGCCGCCCCACCCCATCAGGAACACACCATGCTGCGCAGGAAGGCTGCCCCCTCGTCATGCATAATGTTCTCTGCCGGGAGCTGCGAGCTGTCACAGCGCGTGCTCTGACCAGGCGCAGGGCCGCGAAGCTAGCTGTCAGCGGCGCCGTGGACCGGCTGAAAAACCTCAACGGCCCGGTCCTGGTCCGCGGACCGGCGGTTGGGGACCTCTGCTTTAAATGATAAAGTTCTAGCACCACTAGGTGGCGCTTACTGCTTATTTAATTCATTACTTCACTGAGGATTTGATGCATGACATGAATCCTTTCTCACTTCTAGTTATTTCGGATGGGTAGACTGCCATCTTTTGATTGTCTGCAGTGTCATACACCTGAGGCTGGGTTTTGATAATGGTTGCATTTGTTACAGGAGAGTGAATGTAAAGCTTATAATCCTAGACCCTTCTGTAAGACTTATACCATGGACAAACAGCCACTGAACACCGGAGAACAGAAAGACATGACAGAGTTCTTTACAGACCTCATTACTAAGATTGAAGAAATGTCTCCCGAGTTGGTGAGCTCTGCTTTACGTATTATCTGTACTATATGAAAACAGGTGTTTTTTTTTTTATTTAACTTTATCCTTTTTTGTTTTTTCCCACACAATCAACAGAAAAACACGGTCAAAAGTTTATTTGGAGGAGTAATTACTAATAATGTTGTGTCTTTGGTAAGTTGTCTTGTTTTGTGTTGGGTATGTATAAAATTTCCATGAAAAAAGAATGTCTAAAGACTAAATACACAAAAAGTCTACGGAGCCACATAGAAAAGGTTTCATATAGTTATATCTTAAGAAAATGCAGTAGTCTGATTTATAATAAGATTTCAGCCAAATTTTTGTGCCTAGAAAAAACATTTTAAATCATTCCTGTTACACCCAAAATAATGTTAAAATAGTGTTGCTGCCCTAATGGACCCATAACACGTCAAAAATGCATTTTGGTGGACATAAGTCTATTATGTCCACGAGCTGTCATACTCTGTAACTTCTTATCCATAGTGAGGATAAGGGTACCGTCACACAGTGGCACTTTGATCGCTAGGACGGCACGATACGTGACGTTCCAGCGATATCATTACGATCTCGCTGTGTCTGACACGCTACTGCGATCAGGGACCCCGCTGAGAATCGTACGTTGTAGCAGATCGTTTGAAACTTTCTTTCGTCGCTGGCTCTCCCGCTGACATCGCTGAATCGGCGTGTGTGACGCAGATTCAGCGATGTCTTCACTGGTAACCAGGGTAAACATCGGGTTACTAAGCGCAGGGCCAGCGTAAACGTAAAAAAACAAACACTACATACTTACATTCCATGTCTGTCCTCCGGCGCTGTGCTTCTCTGCACTGGCTGTGAGCGCCGGTCAGCCGTAAAGCAGAGCGGTGCAGAGGAAAGCACAGCGCCGGAGGACAGACACGGAAGGATAAGTATGTATTGTTTTTTTTTTTTACGTTTACGGTGGTAACCAGGGTAAACATCGGGTTACTAAGCGCGGCCCTGCGCTTAGTAACCCGATGTTTACCCTGGTTACCCGGGGACTTCAGGATCGTTGGTCGCTGGAGAGCTGTCTGAGTGACAGCTCTCCAGCGATGCTGCAGTGATCGACATCGTTGTCGTATCGCTGCAGCGTCGTTTCAGTGTGACGGTACCCTGAGACTTTCTTTTTGTGGAGAGGCGGAGATCCTCCCCTCAACTCCTTCTGGTGGAGGGGCAGAGGTCCTCCCATCAACCCACCGCCCATTCTTGTGGAGGGCTGAAACCCTCTTCATTCACCCACCCTTTGGCTTCACCCACCCTTCCATCATTCACCCACCCTTCCATGTCATGTTATCCATCTCTCCTGCTAAGCTTGCGGACAGCACATTATAGAAGGGGACCTATTGTCTGCCAATTACATTTAATTTTTTTGATAAATCAGTTTGCAATTTCGCATTTAGTTTAATGAATCAGGAGACCCTTGAAAATGTCGCTTTAATGCATTTTCCCTCCCGACTCGGGGTGCTTGCAGGGAGAAACGATTCCCACAAGTGTTAGCATGATTCCAGGAGAGCTTTACTTGTGGGTTCTTTACTAGTCAATAGAGCCCATGTATGAGGCTCGCCAGGCTTTGTAAGGATGCAATATAAGCACAGCAAAATTGATTTTAGCTTATAGCGATTTCCATATAACGATTTCACCTCTTACTCCAGGACTGTGAACATGTCAGTCAAACAGCAGAAGAATTCTACACGGTCCGATGTCAGGTGGCGGATATGAAGAACATCTATGTGAGTAGCTGAGCGCTCCATGTATCCCATTCTCTTCATAGTATACGATACAGTTATTCAGGCCTAATATGTATAAGGCTAAAATGCAGCTGCCATACTCTTCATTGTAACCTGCTGAGTGGTAAGAGCAGGTGGAGCTTAGCCTTGCCTCCTGCATACACGCCGTCCCCCTTGAATTTATCTCCGTTTTTTTCAGTACATTATATGGTGAAATGAATGTCAAATCTACTACTTAGAACAAGCTCCAATATGGCTAAGTCGGCGGAGAAATAAAAAGGGTATGAAGTAACTTAAGTTTAAAAACATAAAAAATATAGTGAGGTCTTGAAAGGGTTAAAGTTCTAAGAAAATATCAGGTGTCCATAATGGGCAGTTTGTTAAAGGGGTAGTTCATTACTCTGACACCCTCTTTGCACTATATTCCCCCATGTGAAATGAAAACACTGCACTCTTAGGCTAGGTTCCCATTGCGTTAATGGGAACGCGCTAACAAACAGCGTTGCACGGCGAAATTAACGCCGTGCAACGCGTCCGTTAGCGCGCCCATTCACGGCAATGGGAATGCACAGCACTAGCGCGTGCCAGTTCGGCACGCACTAGCGACGCGCCGGTGTTTCCTGGCGCGCCTCGGACGCTGCTTGCAGCGTCCGAGGCGCGCCCGTGGTCCGTTACCCGCTCTCGCAGATCGGGGATCTGCGCGAGTGGGGACGTTACCGCGACCCCGGGACGCGGCCCCGTTAAAAACATTGCGTTAGCGCAATCCGCTAGCGCTAAACGGATTGCACTAACGCAATGTGACCCTAGCCTAATTGTCGGCACCAGGTCTTCCAGGGCTCGTGTGACATTGTGACCCCTGCAGCCAATCAGTGGCTGCTAATAGTCCACTCTTTCCTCAAACAAAACCTCACATCTGTTGCTGCTTTCTCACTGCCTCCGGATGTCCGTTTTAGCCGAAGTAACTGAGCATGAAATGGAAAACCTCTTTAAGCCAAATGCCATGTCTGGTGACAGAATATACCACAGATTCTGTTATATGTAAATGAGACTCAGATATTGAATAACAGAAAAATACATAACTTTCTAAATAGGAATTTATTTTCAGAGGACTCTTTATGGTTTTGCTTGTGGTTTTGTTGCATTTATTTGCTCCAATTTTCTGTTTAAATAGAACGGTTCTGCGTAGAGTTGCTTCCTTCATAAATCTGGCTAAAAGGGTGTTTTTAATGATTTGTATAATGGCGTCTTACCACTGGGAAGCTCACAGAGTATTTTATAAGTAGTATAACTTTTCATTAATCCGTGAATATACACAGATCTTGCTGCATTTTATCCATCAATACAACATCCATCCACCCATCACATATAGATATATTATAGATCCCCTGTCTATAGCCATTACATATAATATCCGGCCTTTTCCCAGGAATCCTTGGATGAAGTTACCATCAAGGACACATTGGAAGGTGACAACATGTACACGTGTTCTCACTGTGGAAAGAAGGTGCGAGCAGAGAAAAGGTTAGTCCGTCCTTTGTGCCTAGTATGGGACTCCAGCAAGAAAGCAATGTGTATTTTCGTAATGAAAGCATCTACCAATGACAATCTGCCACAATAATAGACCAGCTACATGAGCATATCCTTAAAGAGCAGCTTTGCTCCTGCTAGATAGATGTGTTTGTAGAGGACCTGTAGGCAGGACATCCATCCCCTAAATAAAGCAATTACTGTAAAGCCCCTGTAATGCTTCTTACATTCAGACCTTTCTTGTATTTCATTGGGTCATTTTTGAGAAATCCATTCTTGATGTTTTAATTGTAAGTGTAGCATGCGCTAAACTTCCAGCTCTGCTGTGCTCTCTCCCACCGCAGACCTTTGGTCTTTTACAGGTCATTAGCCTCGCAAACCTTGGTGACTGATCTCCTTTTTAAACTTTTTGGCTATGTTCTCAATCCAGTGCACCCTCATCGCTCACGTGAACCCGGTCTTAATTTGTCACTTGTTTTTGTCCATTTTGCTGTTCACATCTCCCATCCTATGCATTGGTTTCAAGTTTTTTTATTTTCTGTATCATATGAGCTGACTTATTGTGTGCCGTTTATTTCAGAGCTTGTTTTAAGAAGCTGCCTCGGATATTAAGCTTTAATACAATGCGGTACACATTTAACATGGTGACCATGATGAAGGAAAAGGTCAATACACATTTCTCTTTCCCTCTGCGACTTGATATGACGCCCTACACAGAGGATTTTTTAATGGGAAAAAATGATCGAATAGAAGGTAATTTATATTAAGAAGAAAAAAAATCTAAATAAATTGTTTATATGAAGTGATTAAAATAAAAAAAATTCTTCCCATTTCGACTTTTTTGGTGATTTGTGCATCCCCATTTGCTTGTTGTTCAATGCAAGACGAAATGTGTAAAACCAAAAAGAAATCCTTAAAGGGAATCTGTCACCCCCTGGACTAGTTTAAGCTATTCCTATGGGCATACAGGTAGTGGAATGGTTAAAGGGAAGGTGCCATCAAAAAAATTTTTTTTCCAGCGATTGAAAAAATGTACAGAATTAATGTTTAAATTTTCTTAAAAAATATTTGTTTATAATTTACTAAAATATGAAAAATAATTTTAAAAAGTTTATAATTTCCACTTTTAAACACTAGGGGGAGCAGCTAGTGAAATTTGACAGAAATCTAGTGTACAACTAGCTCACATTACTGCACTGCAGTAATTATGGGCGGAGTCTGCTGACATGACTGTGATGTCTTCTCTCCTCCCCTCCTGGGTGTTTGCTAAGGGAGGATGATATTCAGGAACCCAGTGAGCAACCATTTTGTTGGTGACTGCAGAGTTATACCGACAAGTAGACAGTCACAGAGAATGGCGGGCAGCAAGGATTCTGGGAGATATATGGTGGATGGAGCAGGGTGACAGCAGCACAGAGTATTTCAGGAGAGCAGTGTGCTGGTCTATGGGGGGCCCCCTGTTCGGGGCGTGGAGCAGCCAGGGATTGTACATAGAGCGCTGTCTTTTGTACACATGGATGGACCATCTGCTTGTCTGCTCCACAGAAATCCAGGAAACATTTCTGCACTGTGAGCTCCAGGAAGATGGCGCTGATCTCCTGCCTCTGCTGTGATGTGGACGGCTCAGGGTGCTTGGCCACATCAGAGAAGGGAGCAGCTCAATGGGTCAGACGCCGACTGCAGATGTCTATGCCCAGGGCTGCTGTATTTGCAGAGTGTAAGTGTTGTGCAGCTACACTTACACTCCTGCAAAGCAAAATGGGGCCGCCCAGTGGCTGAAAAAAAAAATTAATATTAAAACAAATGTTAAAGTTAAAAAATGTAAATTTGTATTAAAAATAATTGTTTATATAGACAATCATTTTAATACAAAAAATTAAATGCAGCACCTTCCCTTTAAAGTCTTACCTGTATACCTCATAGCTGTCCTTTTAGATGCTGAGAAAAGCAGTTTTAAGGTTTTATGTTGATGATTTCGTCCAGGCTCCGGGGCGTGCAGTGCATGAAGAAATCACTACTTCCTCACTGTATTATAATAACATCCCCCTCCCATGCCGCCACACAGCCCTGTGACGTGCAGTTGCTGCGCTGTAATCCCACACTTGCCTTGTCCACTCGTTCGGTTATTTGAACCTTATCCACACACCTATGGGCAGAGTCTTCATCGAACTTCTGGGCAGGCGAGTTTCTGCTACTGTGCAGTCCCTCACCTGCGCAGAAGATAAATGAAGACGCTGCCCATCAATGGATACGGTTCATATAACCGTACATGCACCGCACCCCCTGGAGCTTATAAGAAATCATTAACAACACTAAAAGTGCTTTTCTCAACATGTAGACCGCAGCTATGAGGCACATGGGTAAGACTGGTTTAACCAATCTGATACCTGTATGCCCATAATAATAGCTTAAATTTGTTCAGGGGGTGACACATTCTCTGTAAAGAGGACTTGCGGGGTCTCCGGACATGTCTGTTTTAGTAAATATTTGTTTTCTTCATGACTGTTTCTGAGCATCTTTTTTTGCTCCTGTGTTTTGTTCTTTTGTTATTCCTCCTATAAATTAATGAGTAAGGTGCTCAACGCACAATTCTGAGAAGTGATGACCTAGAACAGGGGTGTCAAACTGCATTCCTCGAGGGCCGCAAACAGGTCATGTTTTCAGGATTTTCTTGTATTGCACAGGTGATAATTTAATCACCTGCACAGAATGATTCCAGCACCTTGTGTAATGCAAAGGAAATCTTGAAAACACGCATGGTCTGAGGCCCTCGAGGAATGCAGTTTGACACCCCTGACCTAGAACACAAAGACTGCAGGCATATTATGTATCACCAAAGTCCGAAACATAAGGGTATGTTTGAATGGTCAGTATTAGCAGCACTTTGGACGCAGCTCCGTTCAATGCGCTGCCGGCTTTTGAACGCAGGTGATTCCGCCTGTGTTCACTGAATTGTGCGAAATCACCGCATCCTATACATTGGACGGTGATATTTATCTTGCGGAGAAAGATGTGCCACATGTCCGGTTACGCAAGGAAGCCGGAGGCGTCCCTGTACGCTTAGTGCAGATAGGATTTCATCAAATTTCATCCACTATGCTGTAACATCTGGCCGCTGCGGCTGTACTCAGCGTCCAAGCCGCAACAAATACTGACCGTGGAAACATACCCTTAGGGTATGTGTACATGTTCAGGAATTGGCTTCGCTTTGGATGCAGCACATGTCCACTGCACCCAAAGTGATGCCGTCTATTGGATGCAGGTGAACCTGTGCGTGTTCACTGAACCGTGCAGATTCACCGCGTCCAGTACATTATACGGGTGAAATTGATCTTGTGGAGACTCGTGTCTCCGCAAGATAAAGACATGCTGCGGTCTGGAGAGATTCCACATGTCTCTCTCTGCAATGATCCGTGGATTTCTGTGCATGCATAGTGGGCATGAGATTTCTTGAAATCCCATCCACTATACTGTAACATCTGGATGCTGCACAAGTACGCAGTGTCCAACCCGCAGCATTTACTGATCGAGTGCACATACCTTAATAACTAAATACCTGTCAGTAAATAAACAGCAATAATGCATGAAAATAATATAGGGTACTTGGTTAGCATTTTGCGCTTATATAATATTGAAAACACTGGTGTGCATGCAGCATCTATCAATCCTGATCTGGTGTGTGTGTGTGTATATATATATTAGGTTATATTATAGTGATTTCTAGAGTTGAGCGACCTTGACCTTTTTAGAATCGAGCCGGGTTTCGCGAAACCCGACTATCTCAAAAGTCGAGTCAAGTGGAATCGGCCGATTATCGCGAAAAGTCGGGGATCGACCGAAACACGAAACCCAATGCAAGTCAATGGGGGAGCATAGTCGGCAGTGAGTAGAGGCCAGGAAAACATGTACAGAGCCCATTGTATTGGCAAAAACATCCATTCTTGCTACTGAAGCTTGTCAATCGTAATTTAGCTTATAATAATTGTAAGGCATTTGAAATTGGGGGTCATTTGGCTAAAGTTGTGGGGGGTAGGGCTGGTTCAAGCAATTAGTGGGCCCAGGACATCTGGACCACGTCACGGCAGTGGAGCAGGGAGAGGTAAGTATTTCAACTTTGCAAGTGCTGTGATCCTGAGCAAGCAGGGGGGGCCCCCTCGTTGGCATTGGCACTGGCACAGGGCCCCTCAAAGTACAGCGGTGTGTTTGCACGGCAGGGGCGCCTCCCACCGGCAGCAACACTTTTGCGTACTATGAGGGGTCCTGTGCCAGTGACGTCGCCAACGAGTATTCCTCCCCCCACTTGATGAAAGAACCTGCACCTTCCTCTTTGTCCCCGTGTAAGGTGGTATGGTATGCGGGAAGGGGGACCTGACTTTCAGCAGGGTCACAATCTTGCAGTGTAGCGTGCGGGGGGAATGTTGCGTTATGGGTCAATGTACCAGCAGACTCATCTATCACTGGCTGGGCAATGGGCAGGATGAGGAGGAAACACAGATATAGGCCCAAAGAATAAAGTGGGCTAAATGCAGTTCAAAATTGGTAACAGGACTAACCAGGGGGCATTGTTTTGTTCAGTGGAGGACAACTGGAATGAGAGGCTGACACAGAGAGTAGGCCCAAATCTGTAAGTAGTCTAAATGCAGTTCAAAATTGGCAAGAGTAGTAAACAGGCGGCACAGCTTTGTTCACTGTAGGAGAACAGCAAGGAGCGGCAGACACAGATAGAAGGCCCCAACCCAACTAGTAGGCCCACTGCAGTTTTAAAATCCCGATAGGCTGAAAACCAGATAATTGTAGGTCATTTTTTGTAAAGAGGACAGCTGTATTGAGTGGCGCAGCCAGACACTACAAGTAGGCCTTAAACCACTCGACGCTGGTTTAAAAAAGGTTACATGGGTACACGTTCTGCATTGTTGTGCTCAGTGGAGGACAATTGGAAGGAGGGACTGCAGAAAGACTTTGTAGGCGTAAAATTACAAAATAGGCTCTATGCAGCTTCGATTAAGTGGCAACCTGGAGAACACCTTGGAGCGGCAGACAACGTCTCTACGACCCAGACCCAACTTGTAGGCCTAATGTAGTGTTGTTTCAACAACTACTTAAGACGAGCATGAAGATTGAAGCTATGGAGAGGAAACCTGGAGAACACCTTGGAGCGGAAGACACCGTCTCTACAACCCAGACCCAACTTGTAGGCCGAATGCAGTGTTGTTTTCAACAACTACTAAACAAGAGCTTTAAGATTGAAGCAATGGAGAGGCAACCTGGGGAACACCTTGGAGTGGAACACACCATCTCTACACCCCTGACCCAACTTGTAGGCCGAATGCAGTGTTGTTTTCAACAACTACTAAACAAGAGCTTTAAGATTGAAGCAATGGAGAGGCAACCTGGGAAACACCTTGGAGTGGAACACACCGTCTCTACACCCCTGACCCAACTTGTAGGCCGAATGCAGTGTTGTTTTCAACAACTACTAAACGAGAGCCAGAAGATTGAAGCAATGGAGAGGAAACCTGGAGAACACCTTGGAGCGGCAGACACTGGTAGTAGGCCCCAACCCAAGTACTAGCCCCACTGCAGTTAGATTAAAAAAACTAATAAACGAGAGCCTGAAAATCAAAGCTCAGAAAAGGCAACCCGGAGAACACCTTGGAGCGGCAGACACTGGTAGTAGGCCCCAACCCAAGTACTAGCCCCACTGCAGTTAGATTAAAAAAACTACTAAACGAGAGCCTGAAGATCAAAGCTTAGAAAAGGCAACCCGGAGAACACCTTGGAGCGGCAGACACTGGTAGTAGGCCCCAAGCCAAGTACTAGCCCCACTGCAGTTAGATTAAAAAAACTACTAAACGAGAGCCTGAAGATCAAAGCTCAGAAAAGGCAACCCGGAGAACACCTTGGAGCTGCAGACACTGGTAGTAGGCCCCAACCCAAGTACTAGCCCCACTGCAGTTAGATTAAAAAAACTACTAAACGAGAGCCTGAAGATCAAAGCTCAGAAAAGGCAACCCGGGGAACACCTTGGAGCGCAGGCACTGGTAGTAGGCTTTAAACCAAAAATTTGGGTCAGTGGAGTTTATAAAATGTTCCAGGGGTACACAGGCAGTATTGGTGTGGTAAGCGGAGGACAATTTCTATTTGGGACTGCAGACAGACTTAGTAGGCTGTCCCCTGTGGACCATGCATCCACAACATTAACCCAGTGCGCCGTAATGGACATGTAACCTTTCGTGAACATGCCTACTGGTCCATGCATCTGTTGTCCGGTGCACCTTTCTACTATTAGATAGCCTGAGAGCATAGACAATGCGGATTTTTACATGATGGTGGAGGGCTGGGATGGCTTTTCTCGCAAAAGAAGTGACGACTGGGTAGCGCTTACCGTGGTACAGCGTAGTCCATCAGGGCTTTATAATTATAAAATAAAGAAAAAAAGTAGGTTGTATGCACTTTAAAATAGGTTCCAGGGGTACACGGGCGGCAGTGTACAGGTCAGTGGAGGACTAGTGGAAGGAGGGACCGTAGACAGGCTTCGAAGGCCTAACATAATAAAATTGGGCTGTAGACACATTAAAATTGGTTCCAGGGGTACACGGGCAGCAGTGGTCTGGTCAGTGGAGGACTAGTGGAAGGGGGGACCGCAGACAGGCTTCGAAGGCCTAACATAATAAAATTGGGCTGTAGGCACTTTAAAATTGGTTCCAAGGGTACACAGGCAGCAGTGGTCTGGTCAGTGGAGGACTAGTGGAAGGAGGGACCGCAGACAGGCGTAGTAGGCCTAACATAATAAAATTTGGCTGTAGGCACTTTAATATTGGTTCCAGGGGTACACGGGCAGCTGTGGTCTGGTCAGTGGAGGACTAGTGGAAGGAGGGACTGCAGACAGGCTTCGAAGGCCTAACATAATAAAATATGTCTGTAGGCACTTTAAAATTGGTTCCAGGGGTACACAGGCAGCAGTGGTCTGGTCAGTGGAGGACTAGTGGAAGGAGGGACCGCAGACAGGCGTAGTAGGCCTAACATAATAAAATTTGGCTGTAGGCACTTTAATATTGGTTCCAGGGGTACACGGGCAGCAGTGGTCTGGTCAGTGGAGGACTAGTGGAAGGAGGGACTGCAGACAGGCTTCGAAGGCCTAACATAATAAAATATGGCTGTAGGCACTTTAAAATTGGTTCCAGGGGTACACAGGCAGCAGTGGTCTGGTCAGTGGAGGACTAGTGGAAGGAGGGACCGCAGACAGGCGTAGTAGGCCTAACATAATAAAATTTGGCTGTAGACACTTGGAATTCTCTTGCAGGGGTACACAGGCAGCATTGGTGTTGTCAGCGGAGGCCGATTGTAATGAGTGTCTGCCAGTTAGTAGTCCCAAACAATAAATACATGTTAATGTCTCGCATTACAACAAAACGAAACCACCAAAGGGTGCAATCATTAGGTACTGGGGTGGGCTCCTCTGCGTAGTTTCTGACCTAGTAATTTGGCGCAAAGTATTTACTTGGGTAAATATAGGACACTGCCCCGGACTATGTTAAGTACCATCATACATGTCAATACAATGGTATTGTCAGTGGCAGGAATTTAAGGATGTCAGCGCATAGACTAAACATTGGTGGAACTGTGAGAGATAATTGTGCAAGTGGTACAGCAATGTTTGAGCTGGGGGTGGGGGAACTCTCTTGTGGCCGGCGGTACAGGCCCAGGGCCCCTCATGTTACAACAGTGTGTCTGACGTTGGGTGCGCACCATCACCGCCAGAGACACTTTATTGTACTATGAGGGACCCAGTAGCAGTGCCGTCGACCAAAAGCGGGCACACCCACCTCTTCAGACAAACAGCACTCTCACGGGTGCTTGCGCCGAGTGGCAATACCACGGCCCCGTGTGGGGAGTTTGGCCATTTAGGGAGGTGTAAACATGTCGTATGCTGGACAATCAGCTGCTGCAAATTTCGAGATTGGAAAAGTCATTCAGAGTAGTCCACAGGCAAGACCTTTTCATAGGAAAGCTAGGTGTCGGCCGGGCAAGGTGGGGCAAAAGAATTCGAAATCCAGTTGTGGGTCATTTTAATGAAGGTTAGATCATCAACATTTTGGGTAGCCAGACGAGTCCTTTTTTCGGTTAATATTGAACCTGCAGCACTGAATACTCTTTCTGATAGGACACTAGCTGCCGGGCAAGCAAGCTCCTGCAATGCATATTCTGCCAATTCTGGCCAGGTGTCTAATTTGGATGCCCAGTAATCAAATGGGAATGACGGTTGAGGGAGAACATCGATAAGGGATGAAAAATAGTTAGTAACCATACTGGACAAATGTTGTCTCCTGTCACTTTGAATTGATGCAGCAGTACCTGTCCTGTCTGCGGTCATAGCAAAATCACTCCACAACCTGGTCAGAAAACCCCTCTGTCCAACCCCACTTCTGATTTCTGCCCCTCTAACACCTCTGGTCTGCTGGCCCCTGCAGCTCGTGTGAGAACGATCACGGGCGCTGTGTGCTGGGAATGCCTGAAGCAAACGGTCAACAAGAGTTGATTGTTTGGTTGCTAATATTAGTTCCAAGTTCTCATGTGGCATAATATTTTGCAATTTGCCTTTATAGCGAGGATCAAGGAGGCAGGCCAACCAGTAATCGTCATCGTTCATCATTTTAGTAATGCGTGTGTCCCTTTTGAGGATACGTAAGGCATAATCCGCCATGTGGGCCAAAGTTCCAGTTGTCAAATCTGCGGTTGTGCTTGGTTGAGGGGCAGTTTCAGGCAAATCTACGTCACGTGTCCCTCAAAAAACCAGAACCCGGCCTTGCCACGCCACCAATTTCCAGTGGCCCCGGAAAAGCTTCCTCATTAAAAATATACTCATCCCCATCATCCTCCTCGTCCTCCTCCTCTTGGCCCGCTACCTCGTCCTGTACACTGCCCTGACCAGACAATGGCTGACTGTCATCAAGGCTTTCCTCTTCCTCTGCTGCAGACGCCTGATCCTTTATGTGCGTCAAACTTTGCATCAGCAGACGCATTAGGGGGATGCTCATGCTTATTATGGCGTTGTCTGCACTAACCAGCCGTGTGCATTCCTCAAAACACTGAAGGACTTGACACGTCTTGTATCTTCGACCACTGCACACCTGACAACTCCATGTCTGCCATCCTACTGCCTGCCCGTGTATGTGTATCCTCCCACAAAAACATAACAGCCCGCCTCTGTTCGCACAGTCTCTGAAGCATGCGCAGTGTTGAGTTCCACCTTGTTGCAACGTCTATGATTAGGCGATGCTGGGGAAGGTTCAAAGACCGCTGATAGGTCTGCATACGGCTGGAGTGTACGGGCGAACGGCGGATATGTGAGCAAAGTCCGCGCACTTTGAGGAGCAGGTCGGATAACCCCGGATAACTTTTCAGGAAGCACTGCACCACCAGGTTTAAGGTGTGAGCTAGGCAAGGAATGTGTTTCAGTTGGGAAAGGGAGATGGCAGCCATGAAATTCCTTCCGTTATCACTCACTACCTTGCCTGCCTCAAGATCTACTGTGCCCAGATACGACTGCGTTTCTTTCTGCAAGAACTCGGACAGAACTTCCGCGGTGTGTCTGTTGTCGCCCAAACACTTCATAGCCAATACAGCCTGCTGACTCTTGCCAGTAGCTGCCCCATAATGGGACAACTGGTGTGCAACAGTGGCAGCTGCGGATGGAGTGGTTGGGCGAGTGCGGTCTGTGGACGAGCTCTCGCTTCTGCAGGAGGACGAGGAAGAGGGGGTGCGAACGCCTACAGCCAACTGTTTCCTAGACCGTGGGCTAGGCAGAACTGTCCCGAAATTGATGTCCCCTGTGGACCCTGCATCCACCACATTCACCCAGTGTGCCGTGATGGACACGTAACGTCCCTGGCCATGCCTACCGGTCCATGCATCTGTTGTCAGGTGCACCTTTGTACTCACAGATTGCCTGAGTGCATGGACGATGTGCTCTTTAACATGCTGGTGGAGGGCTGGGATGGCTTTTCTCGAAAAGAAGTGTCGACTGGGTAGCTCGTAGCGTGGTTCAGCGTAGTCCATCAGGGCTTTGAAAGCTTCGCTTTCAACTAACCGGTAGGGCATCATCTCTAACGAGATTAGTCTAGCTATGTGCGTGTTCAAACCCTGTGTATGCGGATTCGAGGATAAGTACTTCCTTTTTCTAACGAGAGTCTCATGTAGGGTGAGCTGGACTGGAGAGCTGGAGATCGTGGAACTAGCGGGTGTGCCGGTGGACATGGCAGACTGAGAGACGGTTGGAGACGGTATTGTTTCCGCCGGTGCCCTAGATGCAGTGTTTCCTACTACGAAACTGGTGATTCCCTGACCCTGACTGCTTTGGCCTGGCAAAGAAACCTGCACAGATACTGCAGGTGGTGCGGAAAATGGTGGCCTTACAGTGACGGAAGGGATGTAGCGTTGCTGACTAGCTTCATTGGCCGAGGGTGCTACAACCTTAAGGGACGTTAGGTAGTTAGTCCAGGCTTGAAAATGCATGGTGGTTAAATGTCTATGCATGCAACTTGTGTTGAGACTTTTCAGATTCTGACCTCTGCTTAAGGTAGTTGAACATTTTTGACAGATGACTTTGCGCTGATCAATTTGATGTTGTTTAAAAAAATGCCAGACTGCACTCTTTCGAGCATCGGATCCCTTTTCAGGCATTGCAGACTGAGCTTTAACCGGATGGCCACGCTGTCCTCCAACAGGTTTTGGCTTTGCCACGCGTTTTGTGCCAGATACGGGCCCGGCAGATGGAACCTGTTGCGATGTTGATGCCTGCTGCGGCCCCTCCTCCTCCGTTTCAGAACTACTGCCGCCTGCACCCTGTTCCCCCAATGGCTGCCAATCGGGGTCAACAACTGGGTCATCTATAACCTCCTCTTCTATCTCGTGTGCAACTTCGTCTGTGTCACCGTGTAAGTTGGTGGTATAGCGTTCGTGACGGGGCACCATAGTCTCATCAGGGTCTGATTGTGGATCAGTACCCTGCGAGGGCAATGTTGTGGTCTGAGTCAAAGGAACAGCATAGTAGTCTGGCTGTGGCTGTGCATCAGTGCACTCCATGTCCGATTCAACTAGTAATGGGCATGGCCTGTTAACTGTTTCACTTTCTAAGCCAGGGACGGTATGTGTAAAGAGCTCCATGGAGTAACCCGTTGTGTCGCCTGCTGCATCCTTCTCTGTTGTTGTTTTTGCTGAAGAGGACAAGGAAGCGACTTGTCCCTGACCGTGAACATCCACTAACGATGCGCTGCTTTTACATTTACCAGTTTCAAAAGAGGAGGCAAAAGAGCTAGAGGCTGAGTCAGCAAGGTAAGCCAAAACTTGCTCTTGCTGCTCCGGCTTTAAAAGCGGTTTTCCTACTCCCAGAAAAGGGAGCGTTCGAGGCCTTGTGTAGCCAGACGACGAACCTGGCTCCACAGCTCCAGACTTAGGTGCTATATTTTTTTTCCCACGACCACCTGATGCTCCACTACCACTACCATCATTACCAGCTGGCAATGAACGCCCACGACCTCTTCCACCAGACTTCCTCATTGTTTTAAAAACGTAACCAAACTAATGGTATTTGTTGCTGTCACACAACTTACACGGTGAGCTATAACTTCAGTATGATTTAGCTACCCCTTTACAGGTGGGTGAGACCACAACGAAAATCAGGCACAATGTTACACACTCTGTTGTTGTTGGCACCAAATGAAAGAGATGCCACACACGCAGGACTGTCAATCAAGCACAAATGTCAATATTAATCTCCCACTGTTTTTTTTTATTTTTTCAGGGAGAATGTAGAAACCAAATAAAAAAAAAAATAAATAGGCTTTCTATGGCCCACTATTTGAGAGAGAGAGATGGCACACTCAGGAGTCAGGACTGTCACTCAAGCACAAATGTCAATATTAATCTCCCACTGTTTTTTATTATTTTTTCAGGGAGAATGTAAAAACCAAATAAAATAAAAAAAAATAGGCTTTCTATGGCCCACTATTTGAGAGAGAGAGATGGCACACTCAGGAGTCAGGACGGGCACACAAGCAGAAAGGCCAATATTAATCTCCCACTGTTTTTTTTTTTATTTTTTCAGGGAGAATTTAGAAACCAAATAAAAAAAAAAATAGGCTTTCTATGGCCCACTATTTGAGAGAGAGATGGCACACTCAGGACTGGCACACAAGCCCAAAGGCCAATATTAATCTCCCACTGTTTTTTTTTTTTCAGGGAGAATTTATAAACCCAATAAAAAAAAGAAAAAAAAAAAGGCTTTCTATGGCCCACTATGTGAGAGAGATGGCACACTCAGGGATGGCACTCTAGCAGAAATGCCAATCTTAATCTCCCACAACTTATTTTTTGTAGGGAGAATTAAAAAAAAATAAAATAAAAGGGACTGTCCTACAATTACTATCTCCCTGCAGTAATCTCAGCCAGGTATGGCAGGCAGCAATAAGGAGTGGACTGATGCACAAATTAAATAAAAAGTGTGGACAAACAAAAAAGATAGCTGTGCAGAAAGGAAGGAACAAGAGGATTTGTGCTTTGAAAAAAGCAGTTGGTTTGCACAGCGGCGTACACACAGCAATGCAGCTATCAGGGAGCCTTCTAGGGCAGCCCAATGAGCTACAGCGCTGAGGAAAAAAAAATGTAGCTTCCACTGTCCCTGCAAACAAAAGGTGGTGTTGGACAGTGGAAATCGCTACAGCACAAGCGGTTTGGTGGTTAATGGACCCTGCCTAACACTATCCCTGCTTCTGACGAAGCGGCAGCAACCTCTCCCTACGCTCAGATCAGCAGCAGTAAGATGGCGGTCGGCGGGAACGCCTCTTTATAGCCCCTGTGACGCCGCAGACAGTAAGCCAATCACTGCAATGCCCTTCTCTAAGATGGTGGGGACCAAGACCTGTGTCATCACGCTGCCCACACTCTGCGTCCACCTTCATTGGCTGAGAAATGGTGCTTTTCGCGTAATTGAAACGCGACTTTGGCGCGAAAGTCGCGTACCGCATGGTCGACCCCACACAGGGGTCGGGTCGGGTTTCATGAAAAAGTCGGCGACTTTTGAAAATGAACGATCCGTTTCGCTCAACCCTAGTGATTTCCAAAGGTAAATGACTTTCAGTGCTGGATAGAATTGGCAAAACAAATTTTGAAAGTTTGGTTTCTCTGTAAACCAAAGTTCTCTTTCAAGTAAAATGGCAGATGCCATTTTAACATTTACATGCTTTATTTCAATCTTTTGCATCTACCTACTTTATATATTATACATCTATCTATATAATCGTCTAAGGGTCTCTTCTGTCTGTCACAGAAATCCTGCATCGCTGATTGGTCGCGGCCGGCCGCAACCAATCAGCGACGGTCACAGTCCGGCTGCCAATTCGCCCTTCCCTACTCCCCTCCAGTCAGTGCCCCCTCCAGTCAGCGCCCACATAGCGGTTTAGCAGTCCGTTAAATGGACTGCGTTACACCGCGGCATAACGCGGTGTAACGCAGTACGTTAACGCTGCTATTAACACTGTGTGACCAACTTTTTACTATTGATGCTGCCTATGCAGCATCAATAGTAAAAAGATCTAATGTTAAAAATTTTTTTTTTAAAAATCATTATATTCTCACCTTCCAGCGCATTTCCCGCTCCTTGCGACGTTCCGGTCTCAAGAATGCATTGCAGCAATGACAGGAGATGACGTAGCGGTCTCGCGCGACCGCTACATCATCACGTGTTATTGCCGCAATGCATTCTTGGGACTGAAGCGTCGCGAGGAGCATTGCTAAATGCCTGGGCTGGATCCGGGGGCCGCCGGAAGGTGAGTATATAACTAATTTTTATTTTAATTCTTTTTTTTTTTTTTTTTAACAGGGATATGGTGACCATATTGCTATTTACTACGTGGGCTGTGCTAGATACTACGTGGGCTGTGATATATACTGCATGGCCTGTGTTATATACTACGTGGGCTGTGCAATATACTACGTGGGCTATGCAATATACTACGTGGGCTGTGTTATATACTACGTGGCTGGGCAATTACTACGTGGCTGTGTTATATGCTACGTGGGCTGTGTTATATGCTACGTGGGCTGTTATATACTGCGTGGGCTGTGTTATATACTACGTGGGCTGTGTTATATACTATGTGGGCTGTTATATGCTACGCTGGCTGTGTTATATACTATGTGGGCTGTTATATACTATGTAGGCTGTGTTATATGCTATGTGGCTGGGCAATATACATGGCTGGGCAATATACTACGTGGCTGTGTTATATACTGCGTGGGCTGTGTTGTATACTATGTGGGCTGTTATATACTATGTAGGCTGTGTTATATGCTATGTGGCTGGGCAATATACATGGCTGGGCAATATACTACGTGGCTGTGTTATATACTGCGTGGGCTGTGTTATATACTGTGTGGGCTGTTATATACTGCGTGGGCTGTGCTATATACTACTATACATATTCTAGAATACCCGATGCGTTAGAATCGGGCCACCATCTAGTACTGTGTAAAACTGTTTTAATATGTTAACATTTTAGGTTTAAAAGAAGATGGAGAAGAACTGAAGAAAACTGAGAGCTATGAGTATGATTTAATTGGTGTCACTGTTCATACTGGTACGGCTGATGGCGGTCATTACTACAGCTTCATTAGAGACATTGTCAACCCACATGCTTACAAAAATAACAAATGGTAAGTTGTCGGGCTTCTGTAGCATAGACACTATTTACATTAATTCTATAAGGGTGAATAATAAAACCAAGCTCTGGCAGATCTGAGTGAGCGCAATCATTAAAAGCGAGCAAAAACGGTTTCTGGATAATTACTCATTAATATCGAAATGTTAAATAGGTGAATGTTCATGCCCTGTGGATTGGATTTTCCATGGATGTAATTAACAGCCATGTACATTATGCTGTGAAACCAGTGCCATCAAAATGCCAAATATATTTTACAACCTTGCTGCCCATTTCATACTTTGACAAATAAGCTAAATTCCACTTACCGTATGACAACCCCTCTGTGAGGCTGCACTGATGGCATTTTTTATTTTTCTGATATGTCTTTATAAGACCTATATCTTCAGTAGATGATCCTCTGTAGTACCCTAAGGTGTCTCGTTATCCTTTTCCTAGGTATCTCTTTAATGATGCTGAAGTGAAGCCCTTTGATTCGGCTCAGCTTGCATCGGAATGTTTTGGTGGGGAGATGACAGTAAGTTCACTTCACAGTTCAGCAAGCACAAAGTTTCTAATGATTCTCTTATAACAGCAATGATCTCAATATAATTATCTGGGAAGCTCGGCACTGAAATGAATTTGGATAAGACCATTAAGTGAGTGGTACTGACAAGGGAAGAGCTGTGTTGTGATATACTATAATTTTAAAGTACATGGGCACTCTAAATATATGTGCTGTAGTATAGGGTGAGTGGTTTTAACACACAAAACATTTGCAAGGATAAAAAAAATCCCAAAAAAGTAAGAGTCAGTTATCTTTAATCTTTTATGCAGTTCAACCAACTTTTTTTTTAGTTTTT